>NC_081157.1:7819388-8131782 GCF_012432095.1 Onychostoma macrolepis | reverse complement strand
AACATGAACAAACGAAGATTTCGCTTGAGGTTTTGCAGTAATCTCTCTGAAGTTAGTAATGTCCACCACATCAGTGCTAGGCAACTCCTCTTCAAAACTATGAAAATCCTCAATATGTTCCTCCAAGTTACTATGCTCATTAACACAAGCTTGCCCTTCTTCACTGACCAGTGAAAGATCCCTATGTTTGCGATAAATATGTGATCTATAGGAACTGAAAGTTTTGTTGATTTTGCCACAACTGTTCAATCCACATGTGAATTCAAATTTTGGATCATTTTGATGATAAAGTCCAATATGTCGAATCTGTTTAATTAGGGAATATGTTTGTTTGCTGCATAGTGGACAGTTAAAGAGAGTGGGCATTTCTGTGAGATCAACCTTGAAATGTAGGGATGAAATCCTGGAAACTGTTTGCAGTCAACCAAGCAGCCACATCTTGGACTGTCCACTGATTCACCTCTGTGCTCATAGTGGTTTCAGTCTGTATACAGAAAAGCGTTACAATTTAGAGAACAATGTCTTGACATTGCCACCATGTACCACATAACCAGTCCATTATGGGGATAAACGGTCCCACTTTATATTAGGTGGCCTGAACTCTTACATTTAAATTAATAATTTGATACAATGCACTTATTGTGTACATACAGATTTTACATTGTACTTATATTTTTAAAAATACATATATGTACTTACATCTGTAATTAATTTCTGTAATTAATGTCATAATTCCTTTAAACCTACCCATACCACCAAACCTGTCCCTAACCTCACCCATATCACACCTCAATAGCAGCAGAAGTGTTTTGCAATACAATATGACCACAATAAGTACATTGTAATTATTTTTGATGTAAGTACATAGTAGTTAAGGCCACCTAATATAAAGTGTGACCGGATAAACAATTCAATATTAACATTTTTCTATACATATTAGTTTTTGATCATAAGTTATATAGCAGTGGTTCTCAACTTTTAGTTATTAGGGGTCCAAGCTAGATAATGTTACGATACTAGTGTATGATACACTGTAGTCTACATTTTTGTAATCACAGACCTACTTCACCAGTAACACATTTTAGCATCATGACATTCAATTAAATCACATAGTTATACACAAAAACATGTAATTAGCAAATTATTAATTAGCAAATTGTTATGAAATATAAATATAAGAAATTTCACTAACCTTAACAGTAAATGAAAGACTGCCCCTTTTGTTGTCTAAAGACACCACGGTAGCATTAGCAACTCAACTGGCACCCAGAACTTAGAAAATGCAGCTTTACACTCATTACAATACACTGAAGCAAAAAAACGTATAAAGACACATGTAAATGTAATTAGACATAATAAATAAAATATATACAACTGAATCTCATTGTGACTGAAAGTCAATGTGGGGGTCACAAGCTTAATTTATTTTTTGAAGGCAGTTCGATCCTATAATTTTTATTTTTATATATTTTTTAGCATTTAGACCTAGTTTAACTAAAAATTCAAATGAAACTGAAAATACAAAATTAAAATACTTAATTAGTTATAATTAGAAATGAAATTTAGTTGAGAACCACTGATGCAGAGAATTAAAAGATTGTAGCTTCCAGTTATTATACAATAAGCCATGTAAATTTAAAGTCTCTAATCAGTATCTTGTTACTGCAATATTGTGTAATTTTATTTTATTGTGTAATTATTGTATAATTTGTGCTCTAGACTGAAAACAGAAAAAAAGCGGAGGGGGTACACAAAAACACAAATATAAAATACTTTTTTTCTTACCTTTTTCACAGTTCTGAATACAATCAGTTTTGTGATCCTGCTCTATAGAAGAGTCACATAATGAGCTCCAACTTAACAGTCCTTTTATCACAGATATGCAAATAGTTTATGGTTATTTATTATTATTTTTTTAATTTTGTCTTACCTCAGATATTACTGTTGCTTCTCCAGTCCTGCTGATGGCTCGTGCGTCAAAGTAGTTGTTCAGACAGAAAAACGTTCTAACGTATACTTGTTTTAAGTGTTTTTTTTGTTTTTTTTTAATTGTTGCTAATCATCATCACTGAACAGACTGTATTATCTTTAAAACATTCAAACTTTAAGCTTTTAAAACTACTTTAATGGTTTGCAGTCTGAAATAGTTTGAAGTTTAAACTTAAAACTTTTTTAAACTTCTTAAACTTTTCAAACTTTTTCTAACTTTCTGGTCCGGCTTTCTCAAGCCAACTTAAAGTTTGTCTCGATAAAAAAAAAAAAAGAAAATGTTTGTGTTCCATTTTTTTTTTTTTTTTTAATAATAATAAAATAAATAATAACTTAATCCATTCTTAATTTTTTATTTTTATTTGTAAACTTCAAACATTTAAGTATAAGTATATACTTAAGCATATAGTATAGAATATAGTATACCATTCAGGTTTAAATCATTAGAAACATATTTAGTCGAGTGTATCTCAGTTTTTGGCTGGAACTTTATAAATATCACCTTTTTTAGAAATCTTAGTCTGCGCCCTCGTGTGGTCAACTAGTGTAACTGTGAGGAAGGGTACATGGCAAATCGCTTGCAACCATTTCTAATGGAAAGACAAAGTTTAGTTGCTTCCTCGATCCAAATATCTGAACGTTGTCTGAAAACACCACTACTTCTTAAAGGATAAAACTTTAAATCATATAATCATTTCTATTCAATGTGTACAACCGGTCAAAGGACTATATGACGTATTATTGCAAGTCCACCCAGGGCCGTTGCCAGAAAATCTTCAATGGGGGGGCATTTCGTTTTCATAGGGGGGCACACTTTTTTATGATCTTAGAAACAGACATTCACCAAAACAATAACAACCTGTATTATTACTTAAATTGATCAAGTTTTATATTAAAACATATTTAAAAAGATAGTCTTTCGATAATCTGTCGACTTTTGTGTTATATGTTATATTATGACTTATATGAAGAGCTCTTTTCCAAAACGCTATAAATCCATTTTAATTCATTTGAGTAAAAATGTTTTTGTTTTTTTTACCAAGAAAGTGGCAAGATGAAAACCACTATTTTCTATTTCAAACTTTCACATACCATCTTTAGGTTATAATAACATTAAAAATTCAAATCCAGATTTTGATTTTCAAAGATTTATTATAAAAATAGACCCCCCATTATTGATCTTCCATTATTGTGTTAATAATAATAACACAATAACAATATAAAATTTGATCCACAATCACACGTGCAGCTGAGCAAAGGGAGATTTTTTTAAGGGTTTTAGGCTATGTTTTAAAGTTAAGACACTATCTTATATGATTTATCTATACATCATGCTATATGTTACGCTAGAACAATTTTTTTTTTTTTTTGCTATCTGTAGGCTTATAACAGTGAATTTGTATTTTAAAATGGGAATACAACGAATTTATGACAATGTATTATACATTTTACATTTTTTATACAAGTTAATAGTGAAAAGTTCTTTAAAAGCACCTGTAATGCAAAAAAAGTAGGCCTGTTTTTTAATTTTTTATTTCTCTTTAGCCTAGACTCATATCAGACAAAATTACATGGAGAGAAAAAACAGAAGTTGTCAACAAATCATTTAAATGTTATGGTATTCAGAACAAAGGCACATAAAAATCAGAAAATTTTTGAATGAGGTGACGGTGTGAATCCTTATTTGCTGCTGTTTGCGCGCCCCGCATTGCGTGCCCGTCCGCTACTCCACTGTGTTATTAGCTTCCTTATATTTTACCACACGCTGTCCGATTGCAGCTGAACCATTATACTGACCTGAATAATTGCGTTGAGAAACTTAAATAACCCATGAAGTGAACAGGATAATTATTAACCCATCACATCATACCTGATTCACGTGTGGCAACTTCCAGACCGATAAACTCCTGGGCTAAACTTAGCCCTCCCTTCGGCTAAACACAGCCATTTGTTATATTGTGTCCCTATATGTTCAATTTAACATTTGGATTTAAAAATTGTTCAAAATTACACTACTCTTTTAATTTTGTATTTGTTAATATAAGTTTCACTTGAATCAATCTGAATGTTTTCTTAAAAAGGTTTCTATTTTTGTAATCAGTGAACCAAGTAGGTTGGTGGTGTTTCTGTAAGGAATGTCACCATCTTGTGGTCAGTGGAGGAACTGCATATTAGATTAATTCTTCTGGAGTGTGAACCGGAGCTAGACAGAGATAAACTATATTTAGAAGAGAGACTTTCCATCTCTCTTATCTCCCCTCCCCTTATAATAATTTCCAAAACTGTATTCTATATCCTATTTACTATACCAGTGTCCTTCAGAAAGCTAAATAAATGTGTACTAACATCATTTGAAGCTTTTCCCATAAGTTCCTTAAGTGACTTCCCTTGCACCCCCAAATTCCTTATGCTTTCTTTCATCTTTATCCTTTCTCTCTCATACTTTTGGCATTCAAGTACCACACGTTGAACAGATTCAACACTGTCACGAAATTCACATCTTCTTGATATATGCTTACCTAAGATATGTAAGCACTTATTTAACCCACAATGTCCAATCCTTAACCTAGTGAAAATTACTTCAGTGAAATATCCCATGGACTTGCTCTGAAGGAGAGGCCAAAGCCAGATCTAATAAAGGGAAAATCATTATGACTTTGGGGTGGGCTCCTTTGACTTGAGCCAGAAAAAACACCCAGGATGCTGTAGCGACTGCATTAGAATATGCTAATCAAACTTTACTATCCGTCTACACAACGCCTCTATGCCTTCAAGTGGTCAGTCTTCAGTGACTGGTGTTCAGCACGTAACCAGGATCCAGTTTCATGTGACGTGTCCCACGTGCTAACCTTTCTGCAGGAGCTGCTGGATAAGGGGCACACCCCTTCCACGCTCAAGATCTATGTGGCAGCCATTGCGGCGAATCATTCTCTCGAGGCTGGCAGGACTATTGGCAGAAATGCCTTGGTCATTAAATTTCGGTCCCACTTTATATTAGGTGGCCTTAACTACTATGTACTTACATCAAAAAATAAGTACAATGTACTTATTGTGTTCATATTGTATTTCAAAGCACTTTTGCTGATATTAAGGTGGGATACGGGTAAGATTAGGGACAGGTTAAGTGGTATGGGTAGGTTTAAGAGTGGGTTAAGGTGTGAGGATGGGTCAACAGTGTAATTCTAAATGTAATTACAGAAATTAATTACAGATGTAATTACATAAAGGTATTATTAACAATATAAGTACAATGTAAGAACATGTATGTACACAATAAGTGCATTGTACCAAATGATTAATTTAAATGTAAGTACATAGTAGTTAAGGCCACCTAATATAAAGTGGGACCTAAATTTCTTAGAGGCGCCGGCAGTTGAATCCTTCTCGCCCTAAGACTATGCCAACATGGGCCTTGTTCATAGTCCTGGGGCCCTTAAGGGTCATGACGCTCAAAACCGCTCGGCTTTTAGTAGTTTTTGCCTGTTGTCCAAAGTTTTATGCATAGATATTTCTTAAAAACATGGGATTTCTTTTTAAATCAATCCATTCTGTGACATCATGCTAGTTGTGAATAAAAACTTTTTCAAAAAGTACTGAAACTGAAAATATTTTATAGAAAATTTAAAGGCTTAGTATATCAAACAATGCAGATCATTATATACATAATTTCTCTACATAATACACTCATCTTCACTGGTTATATAATAATAAATGATATATGGTTGCATATTTTACATTTAAAAATTCTGAATAAATAGTAATATTAAAGAAATGACAAGAAAGTCAGAACTGGTCATTATAAGGTTAAAGAACACTTCTAACTTACAGTTATCTAAAGATCTTATAATTCATCTTATGGTTTAAAAGTCGAAAAGATTCAACACTGTCACGAAATTCACATCTTCTTGATATATGCTTACCTAAGATATGTAAGCACTTATTTAACCCACAATGTCCAATCCTTAACCTAGTGAAAATTACTTCAGTGAAATATCCCATGGACTTGCTCTGAAGGAGAGGCCAAAGCCAGATCTAATAAAGGGAAAATCATTATGACTTTGGGGTGGGCTCCTTTGACTTGAGCCAGAAAAACACCCAGGATGCTGTAGCGACTGCATTAGAATATGCTAATCAAACTTTACTATCCGTCTACACAACGCCTCTATGCCTTCAAGTGGTCAGTCTTCAGTGACTGGTGTTCAGCACGTAACCAGGATCCAGTTTCATGTGACGTGTCCCACGTGCTAACCTTTCTGCAGGAGCTGCTGGATAAGGGGCACACCCCTTCCACGCTCAAGATCTATGTGGCAGCCATTGCGGCGAATCATTCTCTCGAGGCTGGCAGGACTATTGGCAGAAATGCCTTGGTCATTAAATTTCGGTCCCACTTTATATTAGGTGGCCTTAACTACTATGTACTTACATCAAAAAATAAGTACAATGTACTTATTGTGTTCATATTGTATTTCAAAGCACTTTTGCTGATATTAAGGTGGGATACGGGTAAGATTAGGGACAGGTTAAGTGGTATGGGTAGGTTTAAGAGTGGGTTAAGGTGTGAGGGATGGGTCAACAGTGTAATTCTAAATGTAATTACAGAAATTAATTACAGATGTAATTACATAAAGGTATTATTAACAATATAAGTACAATGTAAGAACATGTATGTACACAATAAGTGCATTGTACCAAATGATTAATTTAAATGTAAGTACATAGTAGTTAAGGCCACCTAATATAAAGTGGGACCTAAATTTCTTAGAGGCGCTCGGCAGTTGAATCCTTCTCGCCCTAAGACTATGCCAACATGGGCCTTGTTCATAGTCCTGGGGCCCTTAAGGGTCATGACGCTCAAAACCGCTCGGCTTTTAGTAGTTTTTGCCTGTTGTCCAAAGTTTTATGCATAGATATTTCTTAAAAACATGGGATTTCTTTTTTAAATCAATCCATTCTGTGACATCATGCTAGTTGTGAATAAAAAACTTTTTCAAAAAAGTACTGAAACTGAAAATATTTTATAGAAAATTTAAAGGCTTAGTATATCAAACAATGCAGATCATTATATACATAATTTCTCTACATAATACACTCATCTTCACTGGTTATATAATAATAAATGATATATGGTTGCATATTTTTACATTTAAAAAATTCTGAATAAATAGTAATATTAAAGAAATGACAAGAAAGTCAGAACTGGTCATTATAAGGTTAAAGAACACTTCTAACTTACAGTTATCTAAAGATCTTATAATTCATCTTATGGTTTAAAAGTCGAAAAGAGAACATAAACACTGATTTTCTTGCTTGCCTTACTTGACCTTTGACCCCCAACACACTGTGTGTTTGCAGGTCAGTGAGCAGATCCAGGAGCATGAGCAGGAAGTTGAGCGGCGCGAGCAGATGTCAGGGTATAAGCGCATGCGGCGGCAGCACCAGAAGCAGCTGATCGCCCTGGAGAACAGGCTAAAGGCCGAGATGGATGAACACAAGCTCCGGCTGCAGAAGGAAGTGGAAACCCAGGCCAATGACACCTACATTGAACTGGAGCGGCTGACCAAGATGCAAGCTGCACAACTGGACAAGGAGGTGTGTGCTCCTACTTTACACTTTGTGGACAGGGTCATGAAAAGTTCACAGGATGTCACATTTTTGTCTGCAAGTCGATAAATATGGTAAACAAGCCATGGGGTCCAGAGGCATTAAAACCCTGGAATGCAAAATCTAATTTCAACTTGGAAATTTAACATTTTGAAGAATGTAGAACAATGAGAAGTTATTATGAAATATTTAACTGTTTCCAGAATTTAGTGTTATCATGAACCCCTTTGTACAGGCAGTCAGATGTTCTTGCTTCCGTCTCAAATCATGCTGGAGAACATGAACATAAGGTTTACACAAACTTGTGTAGTTCATGCAGCTTGAGTACTGCTGTGATTAAAACAAAAGGTGAAAGAAGTTCTGCAGTTCGAATGTATTTTCATAAATTGTAATAACTAAAATAAATACAGATTTTCACTAGTAGTCTTTTAATGAAATGACGACAAAATATTGTGAGTTTACTAATGCATAGCTGACCACAGTGAAATTTTGTGATACTTATCCTCCTTTGGGCCAGATGCTGCAAAACCAGATGCTATTTCTTTTGTCTCTCAAAGCTGAAAGCCTCGGCAGCTGAGGAAAAAAGAATCCAGCAACAGATCTCGGTCCAGCAGAAGGAGGAACTGACCATCTTCTTGGACACACAGAAAAAGCAGTACAGACTATGCAGAGAAAGAATGAAAGAGGTGAGATCAGTACAGTCGATAAATTCACAGAACACAGAACAAACCCAAGACCCCACTCTTCAGGGCCCAATGAGAATTTTTAGTGGGCCTTCTTTGTCACAGTGCCCTTAACATCATCAGACTAATTTTTCATATTACCTATAAATGGCTATATTCTATTTTTGCAGTAAAAATCATCTAATTTGTTCTACATACAAGACTCCGATACACCAAAAGAGGAGAAACAGGAGCGCTCGTCACGGCATAAGGAAACAACGCAGCGCTCCCAGGCTGAGGAGGAGGCCCAGCTTTTGAACCAGCAAAGACTGATTTACGAAAGGAGCTGCCGTGCTCTAAAAAGAAGAAGCCTTATCAAGAAGCACGAGTTTGAACAAGAGCAAATGCGGGAGGCAAGAAATAATATGATTCACAACAAAGAATGTCTCAAGCACATTGTTATTTAGACCTCTGAGTGATATCCAGGTTATTGTTTGAAGAAAAATGTAGTTATATATGTATACTTCCGTTCAAAAGTTTGGGTGTGTTACTTGTGTTTGTGTTATTTGAAAAGAATAGTTTTCTATTTTAATACATTTTAAAATGTAATTTATTCCTGCGATGGCAGAGCTGAATTTTCAGCAGCCATTTCTCCAGTCTTCAGTGTCACATGATCCTTCAGAAATCAGTCTCATGCTGATTTGCTGCTTAAGTAACATTTCTTATTATTATCAAAATTGAAAATTAAGTTTACTGCTTAAAATGTTTGTTAAACTGTGTTTTTGTAGAATATTTTCTCAGGATTCATAAATGAATGGAAAGTTAAAGAGAACATTTGAAACAAATCTTGTGTGACATTTTGACATTAAAGTCTTTACCATTACTTTGAAGTAAATTAATGCATCCTTGCTGAACAAAAGTATTAATTTCTTTCAAAAACAAATCTCACTGACCCCAAACTGTTGAAAGGTATTGTGTGTATATAATATATAGTGATATATGGTGTTGTTGATCACTGTATCTTCTGCTATTTCAAGTCTGAAATCTGTTTACAAAAACACCCAACAAAAACACAAAGCTCTTTTTAAAAACCTTATCCTTTTTTTTTAAATATTAATCATAAATGGCTCGCTCTTTGAGTTAAAGGAGCTTAACAAGAAGAAGACACAAAAAGAAATGGAGCATGCATTGATGATCAGGCAGGATGAGTCCACCACAAGAGCTGGAACAACGGCAACTACAAACCTTACAAAGGCTACGCTTTGAGCTGATGCGCCACCAGCATCAAACTGAGTTGGAGAACCAGAAGGAGTACAACAGTCGACACAGGAAGCATGCACTGCAACGCCGACAGCAGGCCAGGAACCTTAAGGTAAACTGCACTAATTGTAATAGTAGGTAGAACTAACGTGTACCCAAGATGGCGGCGCGAGTACATCGCGAGGCTCTGGGTCTCTCCAGATTTTGCAATTTTGCGGTATTTTTCTTACTCATCTCGGGCCTGTTCGTGCAGAACAGTTGTGCCTTTACATCGTACACCCGTTGTGAGCTTTTGGATATCGGTTTGCGAATTTCCGACACTTTTATGGACAATCTTCGACTCCTTCCTGAGATCGCTAGGACACCCGAGGCTATGCACCCTACCCGGCCGGGCGGAAGTGCTCGCAGGCGGCGTCGAGATCGTAAACAAAGGCGGGGGAAGCGCGGAGGACTAAGAGCTAAGCTAAGGCTAACACCACACCGGCTCTCTTTACCCAGCATTTTCCTTGCCAATGTACGGTTGTGAACAAAATGGAGGAGATTCGACTCAGCATCACACACAGCAAGAAACTTTTGAACTGTAACGTCCTAATCTTCACGGAAACCTGATTAAACAGCGGAATACCGGACACCGCTATTGAGCTAGCGGACGCCACACACTCGGGCGGATAGAACATTAGATGGCTCCGGTAAGACCAGAGGTGGTGGATTGTGCATTTACATTAACAAAGCTTGGTGCACAAACTCTGCTATTGTTGGGAGTCATTGTTCAGCTAACCTTGAGTTTCTCATGGTTAAATGTAGACCGTTTATCTACCGCGGAGTTCACTTCCACCATTATAACTGCAGCCTATATTCCCCGGATGCTGATGCCAAGCTTGCTATGAAAGAACTTCACGCAGCCATCAGTAAACAACAGACTGATCACCCGAAGCGGCTTTTATTGTTGCAGGTGACTTTAATCACTCAAACTTAAAGTCAGTGCTACCCAAGTTTCACCAGCATGTTTCCTGTCACACCAGAGGAAACAAAACCTTAGACCATGTTTACACAAACATGGCTGGAGCTTACGTTGCGACACCCCTCCCCCACCTGGGACAGTCAGATCACCTTTCTTTGTTCCTCACCCCCAAATATGCACCCCTCATCAACCGTGTGAAGCCATCAGTGAAGACCATCAAGGTGTGGCCTGCGGGGGCAGATTCCACACTCCAGGAAAGGTTTCTACACACAGACTGGAGTATGTTTGCTTCTCAAGCCACCAGTGGCGCTCACACAGACATTGACTCTTACACCTCCTCTGTATTGGATCATATCAATATCACCATTGACAGTGTTACAACCCAGAAACAGATCACCACATATCCAAATCAGAAGCCTTGGATGAACAAGGAAGTGCGACTCCTGTTGAAGTCACGCAACACTGCCTTCAGATCAGGAGATGCACAAGCCTACAGCACATCCAGAGCAAACCTGAAGAGGGGCATCAAAAAGGCCAAGCACTGCTACAAGCTAAAGATAGAGGGACACTTTTCCAACTCTGACCCTCGACGCATGTGGCAGGGCATTCAGGCCATCAGTGACTACAAACCCACCCACTCCACCCCCGCAGCCACTGATGTCAACTTCCTGAACGAGCTAAATTACTTGTATGCTCGCTTTGAAAGAGACAACAGAGAAACTGCCACCAAGCTCAATCCTCAGCTGACCACCCACCAATCATACTCTCCTCCACAGATGTCTGCAAGGCACTGAGCCGGATCAGCGCGCACAAGGCTGCTGGACCAGACAACATCCCTGGTCGTGTTCTCAGGGCATGTGCGGAGCAGCTCGCTGGGGTTTTACAGACATTTTCAACCTGTCTCTTGCCCAAGCAGCCGTACCAACATGCTTTAAATGCACTTCCATTGTGCCAGTGCCAAAACACTCTAGTCCGAGGTGCCCTAATGACTACCGCCCTGTAGCACTCACACCCATCGTCATGAAGTGCTTTGAGCGGCTGGTCCTGGAACACCTAAAAGACTCTCTACCATCCACATTGGACTCACACCAGTTTGCCTACCGTAGCAATAGGAGCACAGAGGATGCAGTTTCCATGGCACTGCACTCTGTGCTCACTCACCTGGACAATAAGAACACTTATGCACGTATGCTGTTTGTTGACTTCAGCTCAGCATTCAACACTGTCATCCCAACCAAGTTAATAGCCAAACTTGGAGACCTGGGCATCAATACCTCAATGTGTAACTGGATTTTGGACTTCCTGACCAACAGACCCCAGAATGTTCGATCAGGATTCACCTGCTCCACATCCATCACACTTAACACTGGTGTACCTCAGGGCTGTGTGCTAAGCCCGTTTCTCTACTCCTCTTCACCTCCGACTGCAAGCCTGTGTATGGATCTAATTCCATCGTCAAGTTTGCAGACGACACCACGGTGATTGGCCTCATCAGTAACAACGATGAGACTGCCTATAGGGAGGAGATCCAGCACCTGGCCACATGGTGCACTGAAAATAACCTGCTCCTCAACACCACCAAAACAAAGGAGCTCATCGTGGACTTCAGGAAGGAGTCAAGAGGCACACGACACCATCCACATCAATGGAATGGCTGTTGAGCGTGTCTCCAGTTTCAAGTTCCTGGGGATCCACATCTCGGCGGACATGTTGTGGAAAACCAACACCTCCAGCCTGGTCAAGAAGGCTCACCAGCACCTCTTCTTTCTGAGGACACTGAGGAAGAATCAGCTCTCCTCTGCTATACTGGTGAACTTTCTATCGCTGCGCAATAGAAAGCATCCTGACCAACTGTGTCACAGTATGGTATGGGAGCTGCTCTGTTGCGGAGCGCAAGGCACTGCAGCGGGTGGTGAAAACTGCCCAGCGCATCACAGGGACTCCACTACCTGCCATCGAACACATCCAGAGGAAACGCTGTCTGCATCGAGCTCGCAGCATCCTTAAGGACTCCTCTCACCCAGCCCACAGACTGTTTTCTCTCCTGCCTTCCGGCAGGCGTTTCAGGTGCCTCCGGACCAGGACCAGCAGATTAAAGAACAGTTTCTTCCCCAGAGCTGTCTCTTTACTGAACTCTAACCCCCGTTGATCCACTCCCTCATATATTATTAACTCTTCTCTCCTACCTCACATCTGCCTTATTTGCACTACTGAATGTAAATTTTTATTACAGTAACAACTGTTTACTTTTGTATCTTGCACTACCATACCTAAATTGGACTATGCTCATTTGCACTGCCGACTGTTGTTACATTATCAATGCTTACATTAACATTTTGCACCGTATGTCTAATTGTAATACGCAATCACTTCCACTGCACTTTTACACCTTGTTTATAGTAATAGTCATCTGTATATATATTATATTGATAGTACATATCACCTGTAAATTCTGCTTATAGTAATAGCAATCTGTATATTTATTCACTATACATATTCACCTGTAAATTCTGTATATTTATTCACTATACATATTCACCTGTAAATTCTGTATATTTATTCACTATACATATTCACCTGTAAATTCTGTTTATATTAATAACCATCTTTCTATATATATTTATACATATATTCAGTACATATCCTTGTCCTGCACTTATTCAACCATTGTATATACTGCACTTGCTGCTATTGCACTTCTGGTTAGACCTAAACTGCATTTCGTTGCCCTGTACCTGTACTTGTGTAATGACAATAAAGTTGAATCTAATCTAATCTAATATTAAACTAACGTAAAATATAAAGGAAAGAATATGGACATGAAAAAGAGATAACAATAGAAAAGCCAAAAGCACAATTTGTATTTACATACCTTTGTATGATGCATTAATCTCCTCTCATTATAGACATTGGAAATGGAGATCAAAAAACAATTCCAAGATACGTGTAAGGTGCAAAATAAGCAGTACAAAGCTCTGAGGAACCATCAGCTGGAGGTCTCCCCCAAGAGTGACCACAAAGCCATCCTGAAGTCTCTGAAGGAGGAACAGACTCGCAAGCTCGCAGAACAATATGAGCAAAGCATTAATGAGATGATGGCCTCTCAATCGGTAAAGTACACAGACACCAGAGGAAAACATCCTTTTAATATTGAAACCATAATATTAATAGGTCAATATTATATTTTGTGCTTGTATAGGTTATAAACCCGAATCTTAGACCCTTAACCTGATGAATGTGTTGAAACATGCAGTACTCGCTGAGTCTGTTAGTTTAGGGTTTACACACACACACACATGTTTGTTTTTCTGAAAAGTGGGGACATCCCATAGGCGTAATGGTTTTTATACTGTACAAACTGCCCTACACCTAACCCTACCCCTTACAGAAAACTCTGGGACATGGGGTAATGTCATGAAAAGTCACCTTGTCCTTGTAATACCTGTCATACCCTTGTTATTATACACATTTATGTCCTCATTTGTCACAAAAACGTGCGCGCGCACACACACACACACACACAGACACACAAAAAATCACATTGCTTCTTTGGAAGTGGAGAGAACCTGATACAATAGAGATTGTTTTCATATTCAGGCAGAAGGTCTTTTCTCACAATTCTCTTACCAAATGAGAAGCAGCAGCTACTGGCCAAGACTGTTTGTGAGGTTTCTCTCTAGTGGCTATGGAGGGAAATGAATTTCCACAACCAAGGCAAAAAAATCTACTTACACGACCAGTTTTCCAAATGAAAACTCATCTGTTAAGTGTTATATTGCTGCTTATATGTGCAATATTCTTTTTAATCACTGTTAACTACTATAGAAGATGAGTTTTTGTTATTTCAAATTTGACTTTATTTCTAAATTTTCTGTTTTCATTCAATTTTAATTAATGTTTTAGTCATTTTGTTGCATTTTTAGGTTTAATTTATTTAGTTATAGTTATTATAGTACTCTAGTTGAAAGAAAATGTTTGTTTTTTTGAATTTCAGTTGATGTTTAATTAGCTAACGATAAAATAAACCCAATCAGATAATAATTGGGTAACACTTTATTTTGATGGTCCCTTTTGAACATTCTGTTGACACTAAGTAATGTTGCAACTACATGTCAACAAACTCTCATAAGAGTATTAGTAGACTGTCTGCTTCATATCTACTATCTCCTTATTGTGTTGGTCTCCCAACAGATATTCTACTGACTATAAGTAACTTTGCAAGAACATGTCAACTTAATCTAACCCTAACCCTACCAGTCTACTAACACACTACTAACACTCTAATGAGAGTTAGTAGAAATGTAGGTGTAACGTTACTTATAGTCAATAGAATGTGTTAAAGGGACCATCAAAATAAAGTGAAACCAATAATTGCAGCATGAAACTCTCTCAGTTACGATTAGATGAAGAGCAGAAGGCTGAATGTCAGGCTTTAAGGCAGCAGCTGCATCAGGAGATGGAGCTCCTCGATGCCAACCAGAACAAAACGAAGGCGCAGATGGAGGCCCAACATGAGCGTGAGATGCAGAAGTTGGAACAGAAGGCAACCTTGCACCGGGCTCACTTGGAACAGAAGGTGAGCTGTTTTCCTTTTTAATAGTAAATTCATAGGATATGTAAATAAATCATACCTGCAATACCTAGTAAACAGTCTACCAACACCTCTGCCGATTGAAGAAGAGCTGGTCTCACTTCATGAGGAACAAACTGAAAAAAATCAAGCATTTATTTAAGCATCAGGAGCAAGAACTGGAGATGTTTGATATTGAGAGCGCGCACCTAGGATCCGGAAGCTTGGCCTCATTTGACTTTCCCAAGGATGAGGCCAGATGATCCAACAGAGGTCTAAGGGACTGTTCAACACTGATGTCCTTGGACACATAGTGCCTGCACTGTCCCTGATTGTTGGATTTACCAAGATCACCCAAACAGTGACAATGCTGATCAATATCTTATAACTAGGGCCATATGGAATCTGCAGACTTTTTTGGTGATTTCTGCGCAGAATTTTTGGAAAATTCTGTGGAATTCTGCGGAATGATTTTAAGAGTATAGGAGAGTACAGAAGCTGAAAACATTACAAATAACATAAAAACATTCACTTCTTAACTTTTATTTAAGGTTTACAATACAAATCATATTGGAACAACTGGTTTGTTAAACAAAGTTAGGTCTCTTTTATAGTAAATCCACCAAAAAGTGCAGGAAACATTTCTTTATAAATTGTACACAAATCATCAACTAAACATGTGCATATCATCAAAGACTATAGAAATAATCTGATATCATTCAACAATAAATAAATATGTATGCACAAATAAATAATAAATATAAATAAGGTACTTTTAACAATTATAAATAAATAAAGTGGTGTGGCAATCAATTAAACACTTCAATAAATGCAGTACATTAGAAAACTAATTTAGTAGTAAAAATAGTCATTTACAATCTAGTATTTTTGCATCAGAAAAAAAGTTATTTACATTATTTACATGAGAAAAACTACTGTATGCAAGTGAAGTTGGATGTGGATGTGAGTTAATCTCTGGTGTTAAATTTGGCAATCAGCATCATTTTAACATTCTCCTCTGTTAGGCTGCATCTGTGCTCTGTTAGAAGTGCGGAATAGCCAGAAAAAAGCCTCTCCACATCCACTGAAGTAGTAGGGAGATGCAGGTACAGTGCAGCTAGTGAGGCGAGTGTTGGCTTTCGATCTTCCCTGGCAGCCCACCACTCCACTGCACTAACCTCACCTGCATCACTCTTGTCCATCCGGATGTAGCGATGCCACTCTTCTGTGGAGACATTACTCAGTGCAGGGACAACTTGAACATAATTCTTAATATCAGGTTTTAAACCGGATACCTTGGCAGGATCAAAGATTGGGAGGACTTTGAATAGTTCAATGCAAGGATGTCTCTCCATCACTGCCCGTAGCTTGGTGTAACATTCTGCCATTGCTTCTTTAAACAGCTCTGAACAAGTGTACCTCTCATCCTCATTTAACTCATTCAGTTGCTCTCTAGTCTTGGGATGCCAATCATCAGCCTCTGCAGTGCGACCATACTCAAACAGCATGCTGAGGTCCTCCAGCTGGCTGAAGATGCTGGCAGCTGTGGGTCTGGAGGTTTCTTCCAGTTTGGTTAGGGTGGCATGAATATCGGAGCTGTGCTCCATGATGAAGGTGGCCTGGACTTTCAGAAGCTTTCCGTTCTCTTCTAACAGAACTCCAAGGTCCCGCACAGCTTTAGAGGTCGGTGGCAGCGTTAGGATGAAGCCTTGCAAGACATCAATATTTTCTGCCAGGTATTGCACAGCTTTTATCCAGGATCCCCATCTTGTCTGGACAGCAAACACTGGCATGAGAGGAGACAGGCCCTGCTGCATCATGAAGGCCCTCAATTCAAGACAACGTTTGGGTGACTGGCAGAAAACACACTTTACCAAAGCACACATCCGGTTCAGTTCTTCAAATGTGTCTGGAAACACCTCTAAAACCAACTGCAGCAGATGTGCCAGACAGGTGACATGATTGGCATTGGGGAAGAGGCCGTGGAGAATTGTGTTATATGCCTTTTTCATATAACTTGCAGAATCAGTCACAAAAGCCCATACGTCATTGAAATTGATGTTGTTGGAGTTAAGACAGTAGATGACAGCCTGCGATACAGTGCTGAAGTTAACACGATCTAGAAAAATTAGATCTGCTGCAACAGGTGGTTTGCCCACTGGCTGGAGGAGAACAGCAAGGACACAACGGCCACAAGCATCTGTTGTTTCATCAGCAATTACATATACAGGACTTCCATGTACAGCCTGCTTGATATCTTCCAAATACTGAGGAAATAATTGTGGAAGGTAATCAGAGCATAGGTGAGATGGAGCCGGAATTGACCCTCCCTGTTTGCAGTACTTCTGTAAAAATGGGGAAAATTTAGAAGTTTTTTCCAGAGGGATGTCAGCTTCAATGAAGGTCTTCATGAAATCAAAGATGAACTCCTTTCTTTCAGCTGTAGATGGAGTCTTAGATATACAGGATACCAATGTCTGTGTTCTGAATGATGCTGGCGGGGAGGGAAAATACACAGTATTTTAATTAGAATTAGATTTGAAAGAGTTTTAATTGGTTCAGTATATACATTAAATTCAACTTTCAATTATTTAGAATGATATAATGCTTGCCTACAAAAGCAGCTTGCGTTCTGCAAGTGAACGTCGCTTTATTGTTCATCCCAAAGAGGCACAAAATCACTTTCACAGACTTTTAAATGAACTGTTCCCTCCTGGTGGATGACCTGCCCAACTCAATCCCAGCAGCCTTAACCATCTTCAAGAATCAGCTAAAAACATATACCTTCCATCTTTATTTGACCCTCTAACTCAGTGCTTCCCAAATCTGTCCTGGAGGACCCCTAGCCCTGCACATTTTATATGTCTTCCTTATCAGACACACTCAGTTCATGTATTGCAATCTCTACTAACGAGCTGATGAGTTGAATAAGGTTTGTTAGATAAGGGAGACATACAAAATGTGCAGGGCTAGGGGTCCTCCAGGACAGGTTTGGGAAGCACTGCTAACTCTAGCACTCTCTATTCTAATTCTATTCTTTAAAAAAAAAAAAACACTAGCTTTTCTAATCTTTTTGTATTTTATCTATTAGTTTTCGTTTTATTTATTATACAATTAACAAAAGCAAAAAAGGCCTCTAACACTAGCTTGCTCTATTCTTTTTCTATAAAAAAAACACCTTGCTATGTATAGGCTACTGCATTAAGCTGAGACTTGTTAAAGCACTTATATATAATTGCTCTTTTGTTGATTTTGATTGCTTCCATTGTCCTCATTTGTAAGTCGCTTTGGATAAATTACTAAATGTAAATGTTATATATATATATATATATATATATATGTAACGAGGCTGACGAGACGTGAGTCATGCGGATCCATCTGCAAGCTTTTATTCATAGGCATGGTCATAAATACAGGCAGGGTCGAGCAATGGCAAACAGGTATGGCAGAGACAAGACAAAGAGTAATCCTAGGGCAAGCAAAGGTCGACGATCGGCGAACAGAATCCAGAGGGCAAGGCAGAGAGATAATCCAGGGAACACAGGCTAGAATAAACACGGGAAAACAATCCAAGACAGGCAGGGGAACACTAGGGAAACTAACAGGGGCTCAGAGAGTTGCAACAGCTATGAGAGCAGTAAAAGCAAACAATACTCGGCAGTGTGGCAGAGAAAGTCCAGGGTTTAAATAAGGTGTGTGATCAGTGTGTGCGTGTGATTAGTGCCTACAGCTGTGTGCTCAATTAGTGCAAAGGTTGATGGAAAATTGAGTCCAGTGTGCTGTGTGCTGTGAGAGTCCATGTGGTGAGTGGGTGACCTCTAGTGGTGAATGAATGGGAGTGCAGACCAGATTCGTGACAGAGCCACCCCCCCTAAGAGCAGCTTCCAGACGCTCCCCACAGTCTATAATCAGGAGGGAGGTGGAGCGGAGGCGGAACAGGGGGAGGGATGGAGGGCCAGGGCCTTGTGGAAGCGGAGTGATCTGGGACCGAGGTAGAGCTGGCAGAGCAGGAAGCCAGGGCAGAGTGGACGGGACTGGAGCCCACCAGGGCGGACCAGACGGGACTTGAGCCCACCAGGGCGGACCAGATGGGACTTGAGCCCACCAGGGCGGACCAGACGGGACTTGAGCCCACCAGGATGGACCCGAAGATCTCCACGGCGGTGCAGAAGACCACCAGAGCCCGACAGCAGACCACCACGGCGGCGCAGATAGAGCACGAGCCCACCAGGGCGGCGCAGAAGACCACCAGAGCCAGATAGTGGACCACTACAGCGGAGCGGGTGGAACAGGTGGAGCAGAAGACCAGAGCGGAGCAGACGGACCCGAAGACCACCACGACGGATCAGGAACCCACAGCAGAGCCTGGGAACTAGGGAGAATGGAGACACAAGGAGGAGACAGAACATGCACAGACACAAGGACTGAGATAGGGAACATAGGAAGTTTATAATTAGTCTCCATAGCAGTGACAGGATAGAACGAGAGTTCATTGACGGCCTCCTTAGCCGTGACAGGACAGAACGAGAGTTCAGGGACAGCCCTTCTGGCTGCGACAGGACAGGACGAGAGTTCATTGACGGCCTCCATAGCCGTGACAGGACAGAACGAGAGTTCATTGACGGCCTCCATAGCCGTGACAGGACAGAACGAGAGTTCATTGACAGCCCTTCTGGCTGCGACAGGACAGGCAGAGGATTCACAGACGGCCTCCACAGCCGTGACAGGGCAGGACGAGAGTTCAGGGACGGCCTCCTTGGCCGAAACAGGACAGGACGAGGAATCAAGGACGGCCTCTGTGGCCGTGGCAGGGCAAGATGAGAGTTGGTGAGTGGATACCACTGACACCTCCGGAGGTTCTGCAGCGGTTGCCGCCACCTCTGGAGGTTCTACAGCGGTAGCCGCCACCTCTGGAGGTTCTACAGCGGTAGCCGCCACCTCTGGAGGTTCTACAGCGGTAGCCGCCACCTCTGGAGGTTCTACAGCGGTAGCCGCCACCTCTGGAGGTTCTACAGCGGTAGCCGCCACCTCTGGAGGTTCTACAGCGGTAGCCGCCACCTCTGGAGGTTCTACAGCGGTAGCCGCCACCTCTGGAGGTTCTACAGCGGTAGCAGTCTCCTCAACCGCAACTCGAAAGACCGAGAGAACATTGCAGGGCGCCACCACCATACAAGAGGCTGAGGCGAGCCCGGCCGCTTCGGAAGGTTCTGCAGCGTGTGCCGCCACCTCGGGCCGTTCTGCGGTGGTGTACGCAGCCCAAACGCAACAAAGTGATTCCCATCAGGGGAAGTGCCTCGGACAGGGAAATATGCATAAGAACAGGAGGGTTAGTGTGAGTAGGTTTGGGGATACCAGCCGTGTGTGCAGACACCAGCGGTACATCCCTCAAACTAGACATCAAATTGGGATAGTGGAAGACTGACCTTGATGATCTGGGTGTGTCAGCCCGGACGTGACGTGACTCTGGACGAGCAGCCGTGACGTGCTGCTGTGACTCTGGACGAGCAGCCGTGACGTGCTGCTGTGACTCTGGACGAGCAGCCGTGACGTGCTGCTGTGACTCTGGACGAGCAGCCGTGACGTGCTGCTGTGACTCTGGACGAGCAGCCGTGGCGTGCTGCTGTGACTCTGGACGAGCAGCCGTGGCGTGACTTGACCTTAGGAGATCAGCTGAGACGTGAAGTGACTCTGGACGAGCAGCGGTGACGTGCTGCTGTGACTCTGGATGAGCAGCTGTGTCGTGCTGCTGTGACTCTGGACGAGCAGCTGAGACGTGAACAGCTGTGACGTGCTGCTGTGACTCTGGACGAGCAGCTGTGACGTGCTGCTGTGACCCTGGACGAGCAGCTGTGACGTGCTGCTGTGACCCTGGACGAGCAGCTGAGGCGTGAACAGCTGTGACGTGCTGCTGTGACTCTGGACGAGCAGCTGTGACGTGCTGCTGTGACCCTGGACGAGCAGCTGTGACGTGCTGCTGTGACCCTGGACGAGCAGCTGTGACGTGCTGCTGTGACCCTGGACGAGCAGCTGTGACGTGCTGCTGTGACTCTGGACGAGCAGCTGTGACGTGCTGCTGTGACTCTGGACGAGCAGCTGTGACGTGCTGCTGTGACTCTGGACGAGCAGCTGTGACGTGCTGCTGTGACTCTGGACGAGCAGCTGTGACGTGCTGCTGTGACTCTGGACGATCAACGGTGACTTGACTTAACTCATGAAGATCAGCTGTGACTTGAACGGGTGTTGTTGTGGCCGCCATTTTGTGAGCGTGCTCTGGTGCATCCGCCATTATCGTCGTAGATGCGGTGTCGCGTTCCTCATCCGCGACACCCACAGTGTATAATGAGCCCACACACAACAGAGCATAGTCCAAAAACTGACTGAGTGAGGAGCGTGGACCCTCACAAATAAGCCTAGTCTTTAGTGGCTGATTAATGCTGTCACAAAAAAAGTCGATTAAGACATCATCTGGAAAATCACAATTATTAGCAACGTCGAGATATTCCAGGATAAAGTCCTCAAGTGATCACATACCCTGCTTGAGGGCTAATAATAGTTTTGCAGTGTACATACCCGGCCAGTATTGTTCATGAAAGCCGCTGGATCCTCGTGAGGCCGAGTATTCTGTAACGAGGCTGACGAGACGTGAGTCATGCGGATCCATCTGCAAGCTTTTATTCATAGGCATGGTCATAAATACAGGCAGGGTCGAGCAATGGCAAACAGGTATGGCAGAGACAAGACAAAGAGTAATCCTAGGGCAAGCAAAGGTCAACGATCGTGAACAGAATCCAGAGGGCAAGGCAGAGAGATAATCCAGGAACACGGGCTAGAATAAACACGGAAAACAATCCAAGACAGGCAGGGGAACACTAGGGAAACTAACAGGGGCTCAGAGAGTTGCTACAGCTATGAGAGCAGTAAACGCAAACAATACTCGGCAGTGTGGCAGAGAAAGTCCAGGGTTTAAATAAGGTGTGTGATCAGTGTGTGCGTGTGATTAGTGCCTACAGCTGTGTGCTCAATTAGTGCAAAGGATGATGGGAAATTGAGTCCAGTGTGCTGTGTGCTGTGAGAGTCCATGTGGTGAGTGGGTGACCTCTAGTGGTGAATGAATGGGAGTGCAGACCAGATTCGTGACAATATACATATCATGGCAAAATGAAAGAGCTATACAAAGTGTTAAATAAGTTGTAGTGCTGGGTGGTAGAATGACCCCCACGAAGCCCCACCCCCAGTATATTCTTCTTTACTTGACAGGGCTTTATATTATAAATATAAAATATAAACATTGCATAAAAACAAATGTGCTATTTATAAAAATGTTCTGATGAAACGTTAACAATTTCCTTTTCATTGGCAATGTGGTGCACAACAGATGTTTAATTAAATTTTAAATTAAATTAAATTAAATTTTAAACATGGATGAAAAATTGTGAAATCGTTTAATATTCCTTAGTAATATTACTTTGAGAAGTACATTCTACCACACAATATAGCAATATATTTATGTCGTAATTTCTGTCATAAAGTTAAAACGAACTTTTATTTTGGCGGATTGTAGTGAAGAGCTTTGAGTTTGCGTCTGTATCTGACGATAGTTTTCTCAATGAAATGGAGAAATCCTGGTGCAGTGACTCTCAGAGTAGCGCTGGTGATAAGTTTTTTTTTGGAGATGAAATTAATGTCCTCTTGAGACGGTAGGCGATCGAGCGTCATGCGTACTTGAGTATGTGTAGTAGGCTAGTCGACACTGCGGCGCTCATTCACACAGACTCGCAGAACACACAGATGTCAGAATAAAGTTGGTTTTTTTTTCGCTTTACAGACAATCGTGACTTTATTGTGACTTGATACTTTGTTGGCCTTTTTTTTTTCTCCATCTCTGCACCGCTATATGACGGAATTTGAAAAATACACCTCATATACCACCCAGCAATAAGTTCTCATCATTATGAATTTAGCGTGTATTAAGATAAAACACTTTTCATAATTTTACAACACAATGAGTAAATATCACTTTAAATAAAACTTACCAACAGAACTTTGCTTTCGATTCCTGTGGCGAGCGGATTTGAGATGCTCCAGTGCCGTCTGTCGCCTCAGGTACCCAGATAGCACACGAACGTCTGGAAGATGTATGTTAAAGATCTCTTGATCTGGAAAGCATCTGCTGTGTACAAATGTCTGACAGA
The DNA here is from genome assembly GCF_012432095.1 of Onychostoma macrolepis. NCBI lineage: Eukaryota > Metazoa > Chordata > Actinopteri > Cypriniformes > Cyprinidae > Onychostoma > Onychostoma macrolepis. The sequence goes on along the minus strand of NC_081157.1, from coordinate 8,108,547 downwards.
CGTCTTTCAGATGTCAGTTTTAAATGCATTCTAAATCATAAACATCTTAAAGACATCTAATAGACGTCTCCGAGACGTACGTGTGCTATCAGGGTAATCGACGGAGTGCTGACAGGATTTACAGAACATCATTCCCCCATCCTCATAAAAGTCATTACCAAATTCTTTTGCTCTGTCCCGTGATTTTTGCAGACAGGTGAGGTTTTTTTTTATTCTTCCGCAGTTAGTTTTATTTTGGACACTTTAAATATGATATTGTTCATGCGCTGCACTCTCACATAAGTCACGTCAAACAGCGCAACTTGAAACGCGCGGGCGTGGGCTGTGTATACTTAGAGAATGACGGGCACTACAATCTGCGGAAATCTGCGGATATCTGCGGCCGCGGATTCCGTGCTGGCCTACTTACTCATGTCGGCTGTGAGAACTTTGCTGAGATTCTGAGAGGAGAAACTAGACAGCCACAGACACAAAAGTGGTTTGGTGTTGCATCACTGAGCTCATAAACCAAGAAGAAATATCTAAACAAACTGACCTTTTCTCCATGCCATTGTCCCACTTTTGGTATTAAATTAGTAATTCTGGATATTTTATTACAAATAAGCACTTTGATATGTTAAATAGGTGGAGGACAACATCGATGAGAAAACACTGAGAAAGGGTTTAAGAAAAGGTTAATCTATGTGCATGTATATGGTATATTTTTTAATAGGTTTTATATTGTATATATATATATATGTGTGTATGTGTATATATCAGTGGCGGCTGCTGGTCTTTCAAAGAGGGGAAGCTCATTTTCGGCCTACATCATAAAAATTGTCCATTTATTTATACGTAAATTCTGCCCTATGTTCCTTTTCAAGAAAATGCTCTGTGACCCTTTCGTACCAACTAGGCTTCTTTTCCAGTGACGCTAGGCTAGCCTACTGTATGAATGAATGAATGAATGAACAATCTAAAAAAAAAAAAGATATTAAACTCGACGGAGGAAATGTGGGAATTAGGTTAAACTGAAACAAGGAATGTGGTGTATAATAGGGTTGTCATGATACCATAAAAATGTCTTACAATACTATACCAGCTTAATTTATAATTCAATTCTACAAAATGAATCAAAATTTAATAAATAAATAGATGTAAGTGAAAACAGACAATATTATTCTCTGAATACTTAATTAATTTGAATGAATGACTGGCTATTGTTATCCATGAAATGATCTAAACAAAACTCATCTTAGCACTGCACAGAAGCTGCATGAAGTGACATTTAGATGTGGCATTTATTCATTTAGACCGTATTTATAATTGCATAAATAATGTTATGAGATTAATGTTTTAAATACTAAATTCTGAATATAGAAATATGTTGGAAAATAATGTAATATGCCTAATTTTAGACGGGAAACTTAAAAGCGGCCAGCAGGTGGCAGAAGTTCTTGATTGAATCGCTGAGTCATTCAAATGATTCTTTCAAAACGGCTGAATCCTTCAGGAGCGAATCAAATGACTGTTTTTATGAATGGTTCAGTGAATCAGTGATTCGCCCAAATCAACGCAGATTTGGATTCGAACACAATCGAAACAAAAACTGCACTCTTGCTCGTGTCGTGTTGCCTAAGTGTCAGGAGCATTTTTTGCTCGCATATCTTGAAATTTCCGAGTTAGCAGCATGTATATTAAAACATAACATTATAAATAAATTAAAAAAATATATATAATGATTGATAAGAACCAAGTGCAAGAGCTCGAATAGCTTCAGTGTCAGCGACTTTTTATTGTACACAATCGCTGTCAATCAAAAGGAGATACAGACCGTCCAATCATCACGCAGAAGCTCAGTGTCCAGGCCAGCCCACTCCTCCATTCACCCCCAGAGACGCTGAGTGTCCGGGGGCGGGACATAATCGCAGCATTTATCCAATGACCGTCTAGTTTCGAGGTACTGAAAAAAACTGTTCAAAGCAGCCCCATTGAAGTCAATGGACGCTTGGCTTCAACAGAGAAATACACTGAAGCTACGGGAGTGTATGAGAAGGAAATTGAGTCCGACCTGCTGTATGAAGCTGATTATGAACGAACTCGTCTTCGAGATAAACGTGTTCTAACGCATTTTTAGTCAATAAAATGTTAACACAATAGTACATATTTGACCATTAATTTTTTGACATTATAGGGGAAGCTGAGCTTCCCTTGCAGTCTTAAAGAAATCCCCACTGGTATATATATATATATAGTCACGTCCTCAACAGTCTATGGGTTGGCAAGGCCGGTGACAAGATTAAAAAGACATTTTTAGAAAAACGTCGACACTCCTCTCCTGTCCCAGCTCACAGTGACCACAACAGGGATTATTACCAGTTGACCAGTTTATTGGTTCAGAAAGCAAGAAGTGTATCTCTTCGGAAGGGGATCCAGGCCAAAATAACAAACTAAAGTACTAACTAGGGGTTTAAAGACTAACATTACCTAACAAAGAAAAACATTCAAAAGAAAAACGTCTCGGTTACGTATGTAACCCTCGTTCCCTGAAGAAGGGAACGGAGACGTCACGTCGGATGACCGACGAATTGGGATCTCGCCAGAGAGACCAATCCACTTCGAGTGTAACTAAACGAGCCAATGGACATTGGCATGCGATCATTGCATCCAGCTGCCGCTGATCACAGCGTGAGTATAAGAGGCAGCGGGTGCACCGTGACATTCATGCTTCGCTGAGGAGCCGAGCCGGTGACCCGCCGCTCAGCGGTGGTACAGCAAACTGTGGCGACGGGACGTGACGCCTCCGTTCCCTTCTTCAGGGAACGAGGGTTACATACGTAACCGAGACGTTCCCTTTCAGTCGGTCACTCCGAGTCACGTCGGATGACCGACGAATTGGGATCCCTACCAAACGCCACAGGAGCTGCCCCTTCCAGTGCCCTGTGTAGACCTCTTGATCCTTCCTATAAGGCAGACGATAGGACCGGGCTCTACACAGAGAAGGTCAACTACTGTTGTTCCTTGGACAACCCAGACAGTAGGACTTGGAAACACTGGGAAGCATGCCCTTCCGTTTGGAAGAGGCACACTGCGGAGTCACCTCCTCCCAGAGGGGGTTAAGTGGCATTTAGACATGTGAAGTAACCCCGTTAGGGCCCTATTGCACATGGAAGTCTCTGAGATGGCACAGGCTGCATCACTAGAGATGGCAGAACGTGGTCTGCCAGGGGAAACACGGCTCTAATAAGCATACCGTGGAATACACATATGGGATCCCGGCAGGGTCTCTCATATGGGCACTAGCCTCACATCAGATTTCAAGAATTCATTGGCTGAAAGGCCTGGCGCCGGACGCTCCGCCACGTCCGGACGCCGGAGTGCTGGAGGACTCGACAGGGTTTGCCTGGTTAAGGAACTCTCTGGAGAATTAGGCGAAAGAACGCCGCAAGCCGACTCTGAGCCGGGCCTCTCAATGCCACTACCCGTTTGAGGTGAGAACACAGGAGGAAACCGGTTCGACACGCAGGCTATAAAACCTAGCGAACGTGTTAGAGTCGCCCAACCCGCAGCTCTACAGATGTCTGCTAGCGAGGCACCACGAGCCAGCGCCCAGGACGATGCGACACCCCTAGTGGAGTGAGCACGCAACCTGAGCGGGTAGGGCACACCTTGTGCTTCATAGGCCAAGGTGATGGCATCCACTATCCAGTGGGCCATCCTCTGCTTGGAGACAGCCTTCCCTTCTGCTGTCCTCCGTAACAGACAAAGAGCTGTTCTGAGGTCCTGAAGCTCTGAGTTCTATCCACGCACTGTCGCAGTGCGCGTACAGGACAGAGCAAAGCTAGGGCTGGGTCTGCCTCCTCCAGGGGCAGCGCTTGCAGGTTCACTACCTGGTCCCTGAAGGAGTGGTAGGAACCTTGGGCACATAGCCGGGCCGGGGCCTCAGTGTTGCACTGGAGTCAGCCGGCCCAAACTCAAGGCACGATTCGTCGACCGAAAATGCCTGCAGGTCCCCACCCTCTTGATCGAGGCCAACGCAGTCAGGAGCAGGGTTTTCATGAGAGAAACTTCAACTCAACTGACTGCAAAGGCTCGAAGGGGCAGTTTGTAAGGCTCTTAGCACCAATGCCAAATCCCAAGAGGGTAGGGAGGGAGGCCTAGGCGGGTTTAACCTCCTGGCCCCCTAAGAAACCTGATAACCAGATCGTGCTTCCCACCGACCTCCCCCACGGGGTCGTGGTGAGCGGAAATAGCAGCAACATAAACCTTAAGGGTGGAGGGGACAACCTACGCTCCAACCCTTGTTGCAAAAGGAAAGCACGGCTCTGATCGAACATCTCCGGGGGTCCTCACGGTGAGAGGAACACCATTCGACGAACAGGTTCCACTTCAGCGCATAGGCCCGTCTTGTGGACGGTGCTCGTGCTGAAGCAATAGTGAGAGCTACCTCCTGGGGCAGATCAACTAGAACCTCCGCGTCCCGTCCAGGGACCACACATGGAGTTTCCACAAGTCTGGACGCGGGTGCCAGAGGGTGCCCCGTCTCTGAGAAAGCAGATCCTTCCTCAGAGGAATCGGCCAGGGAGGGGCTGTCGCGAGGAGCATGAGTTCCGGGAACCAGGTCCTGTTGGGCCAATATGGAGCCACTAACAAGACCTGCTCCTCGTCCTCCCTGATCTTGCACAGTGTCTGCTCACTGGGGGGAACGCATATTTGCGCAGGCCCAGGGGCCAGCTGTGTGCCAGTGCATCCGTGCCGAGCGTTGCCTCGGACAGGGAATAGAACCACTGGCAGTGGGTGGTTTCTGGAGACGCGAACAGGTCTACCTGAGCAACTCCAAACCGACTCCAAATCAGCTGGACCACCTGGGGATGGAGTCTCCACTCCCCAGGAAGTGCCGCTCGAGACAGCTCGTCGGCCGCCTGATTGAACACTCCTGGGATGTGGATGGCACGAAGGGACCTCAGATGCTTCTGACTCCAGAGGAGGAGGTGGCGGGCGAGTTGCGACATGCGACGGGAGCGTAAACCGCCTTGCCGGTTAATATACGCAACGGTCGCAGTGTTGTCCAGACGACCAGAACGCCCTGCCCGGGCGCCCTCTGAGGCGGCTCAAGGCAAGGCGTACTGCCAGCAACTCGAGGCAATTGATATGCCAACGCAGTTGGGGACCCGTCCACACCCCTGACACTGCGTGCCCATTGTACGTGGCTCCCCAGCCGGTGGCCGAGGCATCCGTGAATACCACAGCATGCCTGGATACCTGCTCCAGGGGCACTCCTGCCCGAAGGAACGAGGGATCTGTCCACGGGCTGAAGGTTCTGCGGCAGGCCGGTGTAATCTGAACCCGGTGAGTACCGCGTTTCCACGCCCACCTCGGGACTCAGTTCAGCACCGACTGAGCACGTTCCTGGGTGAGGCGTGCTGTCTGGTTGACCGAATCCAACTCCATGCCGAGAAAAGAGATACTCTGCGTTGGCACGAGTTTGCTCTTTTCCCAGTTGACCCGAAGACCCAACTGGCTGAGGTGCCTGAGCACCAGGTCCCTGTGTGCGCACAACTGCTCTCGAGACTGTGCAAGTATGAGCCAGTCGTCGAGGTAGTTGAGGATGCGCACACCCCGTTCTCTCAGGGGAACAAGGGCCGCCTCTGCGACCTTGGTGAAGACGCGAGGCGAAAGGGACAGCCCGAAGGGCAGGACCTTGTACTGATATGCCCGACCCTCGAACGCAAATCGCAGGAATGGCCTGTGTCGCGGGAGAATCGAGACATGAAAATACGCGTCCTTCAGGTCGATCGCTGCAAACCAATCTAGGGGACGGACGCACCCAAAGATGCGTTTCTGCGTCAACATCTTGAACGGCATCTTGTGAAGTGCACGGTTCAAAACTCGCAGATCCAAGATCGGTCGTAACCCACCGCTTTTCTTGGGCACAATGAAGTAAGGGCTGTAAAACCCCGACCTCATATCGGCTGAAGGGACCGGCTCTATCGCGTCCTTCGCCATCAGGATTGCAATTTCCGCACGCAAGACAGGGGCATCGACGGCCTTGACTGAAGTGAACCGGATGCCCCCGAACCTGGGGGGACGCCGGGCGAACTGAATCGCGTAGCCGAGTCTGATGGTCCGCAGGAGCCACCGAGACGGACTGGGGAGCGCTATCCAGGCTCCGAGAGACCATGCCAGCGGAACCAACGAGGCCACCGACATACCCGCGGTGGGGCAGCGAGGTGGAACACAGGGACCCGGCCCGGAGCCTGTGACGGCTTGGCCTGTGATGGCAGGGGGTGGGGTCTGGGTGTGCAGTGTAACACTCACCTGATTCCTCCTCGTGAGGGAGGAAACACAGGAACCCGGCTTGAGGCTTGTGACAGCCTGGCGTGTGACGACTTGAAGCGGGGACTCGAGTGCTACCGCCTTACCTGGTTCCACAAATGGGCAGGAGGGGTGCTCTTGGGCAACCCACTGCTGCCTGCTGGCGAGAGAGGAGAAGGGAAGTGACCCCGTGATGCACGGTTCACCACTCTCCTCCTCTTGAGACCCAGAGATTGAGAAAACTGCTCTTTTACTGATGTTTTGGCAGAACAAAAACAAAACGAAACAAAAGATTCTCCGCCCGGCCCTCCTCCGGGGGAGGGAGTGGTGCGTCACCATCTCCCGACAAGCAGTCTCCACCATCTCCGGGTCGCCCGTCTCAGGGCCTCTTGCACTTGCGTTTGCCGCCAGGTTTGGCGGGGGCCTGGACGGGCTGGGCGTCCTGCCTGCGACCGGCTCCACGACGCTGCCTGGTGGAAGGCTGCTGCGGCTGCGCGGGAGCGGGGGCAGCCGCAGGGGGGCGCCCACGGCGACGAGCAGGCTGAGGGGCTGCAGCCGGAGTGGAAGCAGCAGGTTTCCTCCGGCGCATGATGTGTTTGATCGCCTCAGTCTGCTTCTGGGCTGCCGAGAACTGCTGGGCAAAGCTCTCGACAGCGTCGCCGAAAAGGCCGGTCTGCGACACGGGAGCATTCAGGAACTGTACCTTCTCCTGCTCCTTCATGTCAGCAAGACACAGCCAGAGATGGCGCTCCTGGACCACTAGCATGGACATCGCACGACCCAGAGACTGTGCGGTCACCTTCGTCGCTCGAAGCGCGAGGTCCATCGCAGCACGCAGCTCATGTAGAACCGCCAGGTCGTGACCACCCTCGTGCAGGTCTTTCAGGGCTTTGGCCTGGTGGACCTGCAGTAACGCCATGGCGTGAAGGGCAGAAGCCGCCTCCCCACAGGCTCTATAAGCACTGCCAGTTAGACCTGACGAATACTTACAGGCCCGCGAGGGGAGACACGGGTCACCCTGCAGAGTGGTAGCGGCTGTTGGACATAGTTGCATGGCCACAGACCGCTCCACTGAGGATGCCCGCATACCCCAAGGCGGCCCCACCATCGAGGGTGGTGAGGCGGAGGAGCCACAAGATTTGTTTCGGGCAGTAAAGGTGCCTTCCACGATCTTGTAAGCTCCTCATGCACTTCCGGAAAGAATGGCACCGAGGGGGCGCTGAGAACCAGCGCGACCCCCACGAGAAACCACTCGTCCAGCCTCGAAGGATCGGGACGCGTGGAGGATTCCACACGAGCCCGACATTCTCGGCGGCCCGGAAAGCATAGCCGTCATCTCTGGGTCTGGCTCGGACAACGCTACCACACCCGAAGGGGCAACGCAGCCGAGTCGTCATCCCCAGAGGGCGACTCGCTCTCCGATGCAGCGACCGACATCTGGTCGTCAGGGGAGCACCGAAGGAAACAGGCGGTATACCCGCTCTGCAGAGGTCCCAGCCCGCTCAACGGCAACCCCACCGGCTGCGGAGCGCCTGAGGGTGAGGAACTCCTCTTGGGAAGCCCTCACTGTCACCCTCAGATCACCTCTGACTCCACCGGATACAGCGCCGCCCGGGAACGAACGCTGGATCGCGGCAGAGGCAGAGGGACTCCGCCATGTTTGACATAGCGGAGTCTATTATGCAACTCCGAGATGGTCATGTCCCCACAAGAAGAACATGAACCATCCACGAAAGCTTCCTCAGCGTGCTGAATGCCCAGACATGTGAGGCAGCAATCGTGACCATCCTGAGGCGCCAGGAAACGACCACACCCAGAAACGCACGGGTGATAAGACATCTTTAAAAAGACGTGATCACCCGTGTCGCTCTTTAGAGAAATTTGCTCTTTATTAAGTGCTGAAGCACGCAGGGGAGCTGGCCACCACACACTCCGAGTGTGACTGTCTTCACGGGAATCGACCTCTTCTCCCGTGAGACCGCGACCACCGCTGCTGCGCTGTAACGCCCGCACTCGCTCGCTCGCTCTTCTCACTCTCAGGATAGGAGAGCAGCAGTGATTCACCGCCGCTCGGCTCCGAAGCGAAAGGATGAATTAATGCGGTGCACCCGCTGCCTCTTATACTCACGCTGTGATCAGCGGCAGCTGGATGCAATGATCGCATGCCAATGTCCATTGGCTCGTTTAGTTACACTCGAAGTGGATTGGTCTCTCTGGCGAGATCCCAATTCGTCGGTCATCCGACGTGACTCGGAGTGACCGACTGAAAGGGAACAGAAGTCTTCCCTAGCTAGACAAACCAGGAGAAAACGAAGTTTACAAATTAAAAGGCAATCCCCAACCTACTGCTTCAGGAATAACAAAATATTTACAGATATATATATATATATATATATATATATATATATATATATATATATATATGTGTGTGTGTGTGTGTGTGTGTGTGCTTTTTTTCTTCCCTCTCTCTTTCTTTCTCCTCTTCTTCTTCATCATCTTTTTAGTTTGGCCTCCGGTCCCCAGTAGGCTGTGACATCCAGGTCTGTATCTGGTGTGGTGGAGGTGTAATACGGGTGGATGTAGGGTGGGGCTTGTGACTCCCCGCCGTCTCCCTGAGCTATCGCTTCCACTGACACTTGCCCTGGCAGGTTCTGACTTACATGCCACACTTTTTTAATGCACCACATATCAGCTGAAAAACATGCACACCTGTTACAAACCAGTGCATGTATATGTGTGCCTCCTTATATATATATATATATATGGAGGTGAAAGGAAAATGAGGAAGAAGAAAAAATAAATAATAATAATAATAAATAAATAAATACACACATATACAGGGTAAGTGTGCCGTGTGGGTGGGCTGGGTCTCTGGCCTAGGCTGCACCATAGGTCTCACTGTTTTAATGCATCACAAAATAGCTGAGACATATACATGATTAAAAAGGAGGAGAAAAAAAAACAAAAACATACAGGGCAAGTGGGCCGTGTCCCTCAACTGGGCTGCACTACACGTCTCACTTTTTTAATGCATCTCAAACTAGCTGAGACATACACATCCACACATTAAAAACATAATTAATTAAAAAATAAATAAATAAATAGACGGCTGATGGCTGATGTTTGGGGAGACGGGGGGTAGAGGTCTGCAACTGTGGGACCCGACCACATTTCTTGCGATGCGGGATTATATTCCCGAATATAACGCGGTTGCGGTCGGTCGGGTCGGGAATAAAATGATTCAAAGCGGACAGCGGGTGAACAAAGAATAGGGTGAATTCGGGTAATCTGGGACACCTAAGCTCCTGTGTGTTTATTTCCTGTTCTAACAAAATTCAGTCAACAGGACTTTTACTATAATTTTAGCATGGATGTCATGTGACTGAAATCACATGACTTCATTGAGGTGATTCCACAGAAAGGGGCGGGGCACTTGTCAATCAAGAAGCTCCCCTGGGAATTGCATGATAAGGTCAGTGACATAGGATTCTGACTAGACTAATGTTAAGGACATAAATCTGTCATAAATAAGACAATGTTCCTAATTGTTGTCAAATTATGTTTGTGATCTATTCAAGCAACAAAATATGTATTAAAGTGTTGAAAATGTGTTTTAGTTTTTTTTTCTTTCAAACATTTTTATGTTGTCCCACATTATCAAATATGATTGAGAATGTGGGACAGCATGCTTTGGGTAATCTGGGACAGTCTTCAAATGGAGGAAATATGTATTTAGGGACTTTATAAGTCTAATGACAAGGGATAATGTATGCCAGGGGTGCCCAATAGGTCGATCGCGATCTACCAGTCGATCGCGAAGGCAATGCTGGTAGATCGCACTTTAGGTCAGTGGTTCTCAACCAGGGGGGCGCGAGATAACTTAAAATTAAAATAATATATTCACTAATGTTATGACTAATATGTTGAATAATGTAAATATATATAAATAAATAACAGCACCATCTCTCTACGTATTCTGTAATATTCTGTGTTTCGGAGCAGCAAAGCGTTTCTCATCGCGCTGTGTGAAATAAAGACTGAATGTCGGTTCGAAACCGCTGTATGAGCATATGATATGCAATCTACAGCTCTCGGCTGGATCAAAGAAGCCAGTGTCACACTAATAGCCTAAAGTTTTGATGGACGATGATTGTAATCAAGGTAAAGATGATTACAGTGACATACAGGATCGTGCATTAGGTGCGCGTTGTGTCCGTTATAATTGATGCGCAAACGAACCGTGTATGTGCGCTGTCGGCGCACTGATCACTATAACATCATATTTCTGCTTGAATACAGCTCAGTATATTCACGCAGTTGAATACAGATGGATGCTCGCGTGTTTTGGAGAAGTTTGCAGTGGTGTTTATGTACATATGGGCATCAGACGCTCCAAACAGTGTTCTGACAGAGGAACTGTGGCGTCGAGTTCAGAAAGGTTTCATTTTTCATTTGTATTTTGGTGTGTTTAATGATTCTGAATGGACCCGTATGAGCCGAAGTTTGTATGCAGATCTTTGGACTATCCCTGTGGTATTGTTTAGTATGGCTGGTTGACTCGTGCTTATATGTTAAAATTACTGTATAATTGAGCTTTGCTTACTTTTAAGTTGTATAGAATATCTGCAGTGACATTTTTGCAAAGTATGTTTGCAAAAAAGAACATGGAGTATTTAAATCTTTTTTGAATTTGTTTTGTTTAAAAAACTACATTTTTACATTAATTTACATGTAATTGAAAAGTAATAACAGATACAAAGGTTTTAATGAATAGAAAAGTTTGGGCTTGCAGTATTGATTTGGAGAGGAGGGTCTTGGAGTAAAAAAAGGTTGAGAACCACTGCTTTGTAAATGCAGGCTCAGTTCTACGTGGGTACCAAGAATTGAAAGTTATTTTATTTTTATTTTTTTAATTAAAAATTAAATGACTGCAATATAAAGATACATCCCAACAAGCTTTTTTTATTTATTTATGTATTTTATTATTTATTTATTTTTCACTTGGTAGATCTCGGTGAGTTTCTCATTTGAAAAGTAGATCCCCAAACAAAAAAGTGTGGGCACCCCTGATGTATGTTATAATGACAAATGGGTGTTAATGTGGACTACTGGAGGTTATAACATTAGCATAAATGCACAGTAGCTAGCAGCTAGCTAAACCAGCTGGATAGAGAGATGCTACAGAGATGGAATCTGGGAAACGTATTCCAATAGCAAGCAAAGGTATCAGGATGAAGTAAACAGTTAATTTCCTTTCCCAAATCCACAGTTAGTTTAGTATATACAACGGTTCAAATCACTGAGCAGGAGGGGGATCTGTGCCCAGGCCAGTTGACAATGTTCTGTACACAGACACACTCACACTCTCTCACACACACACACACACACACACACACACATGCATGCACACACACATACCCCCCCACACAGACGCTCACACACACACCCACATACCCCCCTCCACACACACACATGCACACACACACAGTCATTAGTCAGCTAAAATATGAAAATATCCATGGCCTTTAATTAACTCAATGAAATGTATTACAGAATACAATGGCACCACAGCGTCAGAGATGGCAACAGAAAGAGCGAGGAAGAGAGAGAGAGGGAAATGAGAGAAATAAGAAGAAGCTAAACCAATGGAATGAGAGTAGAATGAAGGGAGCTATTGCTGAGTACAAAGAGCTAGTGGAGGCAGGTAGCATCCCTCAGCTTCGTTTTTTGGCCAGGGCCTGGAATGTTCCGAAGTCCACCCTTCAGCGAAGAGTCAAAGGCACAGGGGACCAAACACACAATCGGGAGAAAGCCCTTTATCTCCCAAGAAGACGAAATTGTCCTCGCAGAGCTTGTGAAGACACTTGGCAAAAGGGGGTTTCCCCTAAGGATGGAAGATATTCAGAACCTTGCATTCCAACTCGTTCAAAAAAAAAAAGGGATAAAGGGCTTCTCTGCAACCAAGAAAAAAGCTGGCTACACCTGGTTTCAGGGGTTCCTGAAGCGGAACCCTAACTTGAGTATCAGAAAGCCTGAGGGTCTTTCTGCTTCCAGAGCAGCTGGCTTCAACCGCCCGGTAGTTATGAAGTGGTTCAGCGATTATGAAAATATCATTAAGTCTCTGGGCTTAGAAAATGAGCCAGACCATATTTGGAACTGCGATGAGACAGGCCTGCAGGACCACTTCCTTTCCTCCAGGGTGGTTGCCGAGGTTGGGGGACCATGTTTCGAGGTCACTGCCGGTGAGAAGGGAGAGACCACCACCTGCCTTGCCAGTTTGAATGCTGCGGGTGGGTATGGCACCACAATGATTATATTCAAAGGCAAACGGCTGAAGGCAGAGTGGCTCCTGGGGTGTCCACCAAACACCATGGTGAGAATGTCTGACAATGGGTGGATAAACAGTCAGTTGTTTTTTGAGCGGGGGAGGCAATTCGTGTTGCAAAGCCTGCCAACAGATGACCCACGTCCACGTTCTTCTGCGTGATGGACACAGCTCCCACGTTTACAACATGGAGTTGAAAGAAAACAATGTCTACGTCCTTGGCCTACCATCTCACACAACACACTACCTGCAGCCTGCAGACAGGGCCCTCTTCAAGAGCCTCAAGCATTACTGGAGATTGGAGGGGAGAGCCATCACCAGGGAGAGCGGGGGGAAAAGGCTAGACAGAGCCTTGTTTCTGGCAGTCTTTTCAAAGGCCTGGAGCAAGGCAGCGACCCCTTCGAATGCCATGGCTGGCTTTCGGGGTAGTGGGATCTACCCGTTGAACCCAGCCCTCATTGACGCTGCCCTCTTCGTGCCAAGTGAAACAATGGACAGAGAGCATGGTAGTGCCCCACCAACCCATAACCCTCCGCAGCATTTTCTACAGGCAGCCGTGCACACACCTCACCTCCATCCCGAGGCCCATCCACTGCATGGCCCTGTGCAGGCAGCTGTGCGCCTTCCTCACCTCCATCCTAGGACAACCCTATGCATGCCCCTCCTCAGCAGCATCACTGTCAGTGCCCTTTGGCAGTGCCCCAGGATGCTGTACCACCTCTGGCACACGAGGTTGAGGTGGAGATGGCAGTGGTAGATGTCGTGAAGGAAACAGCAGTCTCATTTAAGGACTTAGTCCAGGTTCCAGTCCGAGAAAGACCAACCACCATCCGAAAGAGATTAAAACCGCCATCCATGAGCTTCACAAGCGATGAACATTTTGCATATGTTCAAGGGAAAGGAAAGGGCAAAGGGCCAAAGCCAAAGCCAAATCCCAAGAAGAAGAAGGAGGAGCCATGTACCATCTGCCACCATGCATATGGGGACAGAGATGATCCCAAAAGTGCCGAAGAGTGGCTGTGCTGTGTGGTTTGCAGCCATTGGTATCACGAAACATGTGCAGAAGATAATGGCGTGATAGATGATGATGGGACTCTCACCTGCAAGGAGTGTTTGTTCCCCAAGTAACCCCAATTTTAATAGAATGGAAAACTGACTAAATAATCCATTAATCAAATTGTTGCTTGCTGTTTTAGAAGTTTGCTGTTTTAAATTTTAGTTGATTCTTTAAAATGTTAATACAAATGTTAAACAATTTTACTAGTTTTAAATGAATTCAAATGAATTAACACAGTAGAAAACTATTCTCAGATTAGTCCACATAGACTGATGTTGTGCTCTCTGTGTAAAGAGTTTTAAAAAAGTGAATAAAAAACTGCAATGCGTAAAATTTAATACTGACCTTACAATATGTATTCCTTTTTTCTAAAGCTGCAGTTCGAAAAAAACCCTTCACTGCAAAGGCTGCTGTCGAGGGATCCATGAAGAGGTGGCTTCATTTGGCAGCACACAGAGAGGGTGGACGCAAGAGACGGCTCCTCCAAAAAGAAGTTATTTAGAGAGAGAGAGAGAGAGTGAATGCCTGAACTGTTTCATTGCATTAGTGATCGGAGGATGGCGTTTGTGCTCGAAGATATCAGACTGTTTCATCGCATCGTGGTCGTTTTGGATTCACGTCAGGAGGGGGAAGACGAGCTGGACTTCACTATGGACGGATTGCGCAATCAGAAGGCTTGTTCATAAAGACGGAAAAGTTTCTTCATCGTTTGTTTCGGCGAGGACTCTGTAGGCACCTATACACTCATATTGACTGAACTGAGCCAAACACATTCCTACCTCTTTCAAGACTTTGGTATTCATCTATTTTTTTTTTTTTTGGACTGTTTTGGACTATTTCCTTTCTAATTTTTTTTTCTCTTCAATTGTAATTGTTGATTGACAGTTTTACTGTTCAAGGGCTGAATTTAATCAACTAAATTCATTAGTTGATTTATTGTTTGAATGTGTGAAAAGTCGCGTCTGGTGTGAACGCACAGTTACAGTGTCTGGGCCAGACCTGGGCCACATAAAACAATACAAGTCATATTGTAGTGTGCTGGCCAGATCTGGGCCACATCAATGAATAAGATCGTTTTACAGGGTGTGGGCCTCATTTGGGCCCGAGGAATTTATTTTGTGTCTGTTTTCACTATGTGGGCCAGCTTTGGGCCGGGGACCCAGCCAGAACTGGGCCAGAATTGGAGCAAGGATGTGGCCCAGTGCTGGGCCAGACAAATTTTGCTATCTGGGTATAGAGCTGCTGCTGCTATAGAGTTAGAACCGGTGAATGCGGTTTACAGGTTTCATAGAAAGAGAACGATGAATACTTCAATGGTTGCGGACGAAGTAGCTCAAATCGAGAGCCAACGCAATGACATGTGAAATAAAATGTTCTCATGTATTAAAGAAGAGTGGCTTGATTAAGTGCTGGAAATAGCGGACGATGGGCACAGAACGGTAACAAAACTCTGAGGCCTTTACAGTCACACACAGGTGTATTGTGCAGACTGTACTTTAGGGAATTTTAGATAGCTATAGAAGAATTCACGTTCATGTTTTTTGTTTTTAGTATTTAACTTACAGATCTCAGTTTAAATGCTTCAGTTTGTTTTCTATTATCTTCTATCAGTTTCAATGCTTAAGTTGTTTTGATATTATATTATATTATGTTAGGCCTATATTATAAACCTAATAAATAATTGACCTTGTTTTTTAATGGAGTCACTTATGCTCATCAAGACTGTATTTATTTGATCGAAATACAGAAAAAAAATCCCTAGTAATATTGTGAACTCTTTTAATTGCTATTGCAATTTATAATATTGTTTTTTTTATTTTAAAAATATTTTAAAATATAGTGTATTCCTGTAAAGCAAAGCTGAATTTTCAGCATCATTGCTCCACTCTTCAGTGTCACATGATCCTTCAGAAATCATTCTAATATTCTGATTTATTATCAGTGTTGAAACTGTTGTGCTGCTTAATATCTTTTGGAACTCTTTTTCTTTGATTCTTTGATTAGGCTAATAAAAAGTTAAAAAGAACAGCATTAATTAAAAATATAAATATTTTCTAACAATGTAAGTCTTTACTATCACTTTTTATCCATTTAACACATCTTTGCTGAATAAAAGATCAGAATAAAAAAAAAAAGAAAGAAAAAAATGTACTGACCCCAAACTTTTGAATAGTAGTTTGAACACAAAATTTATATTTTGAATAAACACTGTTCTTTTTAACTTTTTATTTCTCAAAGAATCCTGAAAAATATCACAGGTCCCATAAAATATTAAGCAGCACAACCTTTTCAAACATTGATTATAAATTAACATATTAGAATGATTTCTGAAGGATCATGTGACACTGAAAATTCAGCTTTGCTTCACAGGAATAAATTATATTTTACAGTATATTAAAATAGAAAACTTTTATTTTAAATTGCAATAATATTTCACAATATTATTTTGTGAAATAATATTCAGTATTTTTTAATCAAATAGATACAGCCTTGAACTTTAAAAATAAATGTACTGATCCCAAACTTTTGAACGGCAGTGTATTGTACTGTAAAAATGTTTTCTCAGATAACCTAAAATGTGCATCATTTAGTTACGTCAAGGGTCAAATCAAATATAAATAGCACATTAAAGTTAAAAGTTACACATGCGCGGTATAAAGAATGTTTTTGCTCAGGTGCCCGAAATGTCCGCCCAATAGAGAAAAGTTTTGCTCAGCAAGAAAAAAAATTAAAGGGAACATTGACTGCAACACATTTACCATGCTTCTCTCACCGTAACTGCAGTTTTACTATGGTATTTGTAGGTATGGTAACCACAACACTTTTCGTGATTTTACCATAGTAACTATGTTTACTGTTTACTCTTTGTATTTAAAGAACAGTAACACAGCCTCTACCATGTTTTTACTGCATATTTGTAGTTAAAGCACAGTAACACAACACTTAAAATGGTTTTACCACAGTAACCATATGTTGCCGGCTTGACGTCCGTCTTATACGTTAAGGGAAAAGACAAAGCCAAGACATTTAATAAAAGGATTCTTTTATTCCCGACTGAGCCTAAAAAGGGGACTCAGCATTAATGTTTTGTTGGGGGAAAAGTTTTGGGATTCTGATCCAATTAAATGAGAAAAATTGTACAAAACAGAGCAACAAAAACAAAGACAACCACCCACTTGTCTTCAATGGGTACAGGAAGTAAAATAGTAGGCAATGATATTAAAAAAAAGGTTCTTCACACAATTAATCTCAAATCAAAAAACTCCAAATCACAAGCCCCATTCAACTTAAACCGGTGCAAACCGGATTAGAGAACTTATAAAGGGTATACAAAACAACGGCAGTGGCCTGTTTGTGCCTAATAAAACAAATAGAACACAGAATATGAGCAATCAGCACATTTCACCACATGAATGCATCACCCACTTTACATACAGTTCACACTTTTACCTTCTTTTAAGCATATTAATCAGTAAATAGTCTAAAGGTAACAGTACACACTTTACACAGGGTACAATACTTTTCATGCCATATCTGGAAACACACTTTGGGAGATTAAAATGAACAAAACTCACTCTTATTAATCCTCTGAAGCACACAGAAAAACCTCACGTGGTAACTGGCACTTGTGTGATCTCGTATAGTTTCTCTCCCCTCTAACACAGTATAAAGGACCAGAATTACTGTATGTTCAGTTAATATATGAAATAATCAATGTTATTAAACATTTGAACAACTCTTACAACAAGTTTTTAGGTTAACTCACGCTCAATCTTCGTCAACGTGATCTGAACTCCCCTCCCCCAACGGGAGATCTCTCACGTGCAGGATACAAGGCTTGTATGATCGATGCAAATCAAACCATCCCCTCAATAAAAATCTGTAGTCATCACGCACTCACTAGTTGATATAAAGCTGGAAATTTCCTCTCTTTAACAGTTTTATCAACTATTTCTTCCTCTGTGTGATTACCGTTTTTAACTATGCCCTCCTTCAGTCTGACGTGAACTTCCCTCTAGCGCATGCACGAACTCTTAAAGGGGACAGCACGCACAACTTAGTTAAAGCAACAAAGGTGAACTAATGGGGAACTTAATCAAGTATAAGGTGAATTTTGCCCCGGTTACACTCTCCCCTGCCTACAGTCAACGTCCTCGATGACTGCAAACAGCCTTTAATCATGTGTACAAGACCATACCCGCTAACACTTGGGAAAGGACATCGGGACTGAAGGACACAGCATTACAAACAGATTTAGGCTATCTGTTTGGGTTACTGTGAACACCAGCAGTTGAGCGCTGGGTCCTGCGTGGCGTAGGAAGGGGTGCATCCACATGATTGCGCTCTGCTCTAGGCTTTCAGGGAACAGGAACTGGTCTGGTCAACACCACGTCCGAAGGCGAGTCAGTTCTCACAGTATCCGACAGAGAGAGCTCTCCAACAACACTCGCCTTGTTATTCAATTGTGCATCATTATAGTTTTCCTGTGATTCTTCAACTCCACCCTCAGCACAACTGTCTGCTTCCTCATCTGGCTGCTGTGACTCCTCAAGCACTAGATCCTCTGGGTCCTCCTCAGGCCTCCTGGTTTCTTCCACAAGCACGCATTCTGCATCTAAAGAAGCCATCTCATCCACCAACACGGAGGTAGGTGCTTCTTCTACAGGTCTCACTTTTCTCCGTGGCATTGGGACTGGTTTCGGACAGGGCCTAATGTCTGATCTGTGTACTCTTTTTGCAGGACCGCCTCCTACTGGCTCCACAGTGTAGGTCGTACCATGCACCTCCACCACCTTATAGGCTGTGGGTGCCCAGGAATCCTGTATCTTATTCCGTCCTGGGGGACGATACCGTAAGTACACCTGCCGACCAACTGCTACCTCTGGACAGTATACCCCACTCTCACGCTTGGCCACTCGGTCTGCTGCCTTCTTTTCAGCGTACTCACGTGCCTGGGCATGAGCATCCCGAAGCCGCTCCTTATGGACAGACAACCAGGCAGGCTCCTTCTCCCGCACTGGCTCCTGGCCCAACAAGGCATCGACCGGTAAATGTGGCTGCCTCCCAAACAGCATATAGTAAGGGGAGTAACCAGTGGAGGAATGAGGCGTCACATTATAGGCGTACACGAGCTCAGGTAAGTACTCTGGCCACTTCTGTTTCTTCTCAGGTGGCAAGGAACGCATGAGGTCATGCAGAGTTCTGTTAAATCTCTCACACTGTGCATTTCCCTGGGGATGATGTAGCGTAGTGCGAGACTTCCTCACCCCATAAAGTTTACAGAGCTCTGCAATAACGGCACTCTCAAAGTTCCTCCCCGGTCTGAATGAAGACGCTGAGGCACACCGTACTTGAGGAACCATTCCTTCAGAAGGATCTTAGCAGTAGTGTCCGCCTTCTGATTGCGAGTGGGGAACGCCTGGCTGAACTTGGTGAATACATCGGTCACAACCAGGACATTCTCCTGCCCATCTGACGCTGGCTCCAGTGTAGTGAAATCCATTGCGACCACTTCTAGTGGATGAGAAGCCAAGAATGGGGTCCAAGGTGCCTGAATCTTGGGCTGTGGCATTTTGGCTAGCACGCAGCGCTGACACTTCTTCACCCACTTATCCACAGCATCATACATCCCAACCCAATAACAACGCTGCTTGAGCAGGCCCAGTGTCCTCTCTACGCCCTGATGCCCCATCTGGTCATGGACACTTTGCAACACCATTTCGACCAGACATGCCGGGTGCAGCAACTGTCGGCATTCCCCATTGAACACGTCGTCAATAGTTCTGTACATCAGCCCTTCTTTCTCTTGAATCCTGTCCCACTGCTTAAGCAACAACAGCACCGGTCTGGACAAGTACCTTCTCTCACGATTTGTGGGTTTCCTCTTCTTGTCCCAGAAATTATTGAGCACACTGATGGTCGGATCTGCCTCCTGAAACTGACGAAGGTCATCCTTTGTGTATCCAGGTAATGTTGGGGTATTCTCTAGGTGTTCCTCTCCCATCTCTCCATTCTCTATGGCTGCCTGTAACTGTCCAATTTCTCCCTCTCTAGGACTCGCCACTAGCCCTGCCAGGTCAGCTCCCACTGCAGTCCCTGTACGAAGACCACTGCAAATAGCCACACAGCCATCATACTCCGAATCCTCCGTTACCACCTCCATCCCCTCTAGTCCTGGTCTCCTAGAGAGTGCATCAGCTGCGGTGTTACACCGTCCAGGGCGGTACTGCACTTCGAAATCGAATATTGCAAGCTGTGCAGCCCACCTCTGTTCAATGGCGCCCAGCTTAGCCGTGTTGAGGTGGCAGAGAGGATTGTTATCCATTAGGACAGTAAACTTGGACCCTAGCAGGTAACTCCTGAACTTCTCCACCGCAGCCCATTTGAGTGCCAGGAGCTCCAGCTTCATACTACTGTAGTTCCTGTCATTCCGCTCTGCGCCTCTCAACCTCCGGCTTGCATAGGCTATCACAGTTTTACTTCCCCCTTGTTGCTGGTACAGCACAGCGCCCAATCCCAGGTTACTGGCGTCAGTCTCCAGTACAAAAGGTAGGCTGAAGTCTGCGTACCCTAGCGTTGGAGCACAGGTGAGCTTCTCCTTGAGGTGCTCAAAGGCTTGCTGGCACACCGTTGTCCAGGAGTCCTTAAACAACTTGTTGGCCTGCACAACACTCCCCTGATGACAACAAGTGTTTACGACATCATGAAGCGGACCAGCCACCTTAGAGAATCCCTCAATGAATCTCCGATAGTAGCTGCAAAATCCTAAAAAGGATCGCAGCTCCTTCAGAGTGTTAGGGACTGGCCACTGTCTTACTGCACTCACTTTTTCTGGGTCTGTGGACACCCTTGAGCAGATACCACGTGCCCTAAGAATTTTACTTCGGACTGCAGGAAGTGACACTTTTCTACCTTCACCTTTAATCCGGCCTCCCTCAATCTCTGTAGCACAGTCTCAAGCCTCAGTAAGTGTCCCTCAAATGTACTTGAGTACACTAGCAAATCGTCCAAATAGATGAGTACCGTTTGAAAGACCAGGTCACTCATTATGGCCTGCATGAGACGTTGGAATGTCGCTGGCGCATTACATAGGCCAAACGGCATCCGCTGGTACTCATACAGGCCAAATGGTGTAATGAAAGCCGTTTTGTGACGGTCCTTCTCGTGAACTGCTACCTGGTGATAGCCACTCGCAAGGTCAATAGACGAGAACATCTTAGCTTTACTCAAAGCATCCAGACTCTCATCTATTCGTGGCAATGGGAATGCATCACGCCTAGTTTTACAGTTCAGCTTCCGGTAGTCCACACATAGCTGAAGACTCCCGTCCGTCTTCCGGACTAACACCACTGGGGATGCATACGAACTGGAGCTTTCCTGGATGACATGCTTTTTGAGCAGTCCAGAGATATGGTCCTTCACTTCCTGGAATTGGTTTGGGGGTATACGTCGGTAAGACTGTGATACAGGAATGTCATCGTTCAGGGGAATCTCGTGCTTTACCAGTTCGATATAACCAAGGTCTTCATCAGTGATGGCAAACACGTCCAGGTATCCCCTCAGAAGCGCCTTCAGCTCTGCCTGTTGTGCAGGGGTACCGCCAATCTGCACTTTCTCCAAGGGACACTGCAGGTCACCGCTAACCCCTGTCATTGACCTCTGGTAAACAATAACCTCCTCATGATCTGCAGAGATTTGATGGAATCCAACTTCGCAGGAGCTACCCTCAACACGACGACCCTGGGCAAGAACCCCTAGTTTCGCCTTCGGTGGCAGCCACACACCTTCTGGGGACAAGTTTACTACCTGCACTGGGAATACTCGCCTACCGGGTAATACCAAGGTGGGAACCAGGACCAAACCACCTGGCAATGATGCCTTTCCTGGCTCAAACAAATTTAAGCCTCTGTTTCCAGCTACTTCTTTATGTGTTCTGGCCTGAATTGTAGCCACAGAGGCTGCGGGTACGTATAACTTGCGTGTGCCTGCTACCCGGACCTTAGAGTTTGCTTCTACTGGGGCAGCCTCTTGGACTCTGTTAAGGACAGCTCTCCAGTCAGCATCCAACATCCCCTCCAAAGCATGGTCAAACTCAGCTAGAATTAATTGTTTACAACGCTGGGCTATGTTCATGCCTAGTATGCCTGGGGGCGCTGAGTCAGTCTCCCCATCATTCTGGTCACGTATCACCAAGAACTCACACCCAGGTATAGTCAACCCCATTACCTGGATATCAAGTCCAATATACCCAAGGTAGGGAAGAGGCAAACCGTTGGCAGCAGTAATCTTTAACCACTTGCTCGTACAATGCAGATCTTTGTCTTCCCCATGAAGATGTTCTTTGAAGAAGCTCTCTGTCAAAGTACTTACGTTACTGCCAGTGTCTAACAGGCACTGTATTGCTACCCCCCCAGCATGAATTTCCACTTCTGGGCACTTGCCCACTGCACGCTGCAGAAACCGCTCTTTTGTCAGTGTGCCAGTCTTTGAGCCATCGGTGCCACCTCTCATTGCTCGGCTCTTCGCAATGGAGGCGCAGAGTTTCCCGGAACCTGAGATTCAGGCGTAGCTGGCACAGGGTTTTCTTGAAAGCGCTGCCCAGTGCATTGCCTGGCTATGTGCCCAACACCCTCACATCTCAAACAAATGGGTTGGCCATCTCGGGTATACTTTGGCTTAAACTTGGGCTTACTAGGTTTCTCACAAGTTGGGTCAGACCTCTGAATCGTGAGATCACGGACCGCATTGGTAAGTTCCCCGATTGCCTTCCCTTGTTGTGTAATTACCTTAATTACCTCTTGTAGGGCTACAGTCAAGTCGTTTGGTACAGTGGCAGTCATCCTTGCGTGCTCTACACTTTCCTCCACACTCACTAGGTTTCGGTTTCGGGCCACGTTAGTTGGACGAGGTCTCTCTTCTGAACACCACAACAGGGCCTCTTCCCGAACTTCAAATAATGTAGCATGCGGTCGTTCTCTAACCACCTTGCGCAGTTCCCTCCGGAGGGCCAAATCCCTCACCCCTTCTATGAACTGGTCTCTCAATGCCAACTGCACATCTGAAACACAATGTGGTGCTTGTTGCAGTGTAGCATTTAACATCAATGACAGTGCATGTGAAAAATCACAAAAGTGCTCACCGTCCAGTTGTTTTCGTGCATAAAATGTGTGCAACAACTGGGAGGTGCTACGCTTTTCCCTGAAAGCTGCCCTCAAATATGAGAACAGGTCTTCAGCCGATTTGTCCTCCCTCCCCATACACAGCCTGATTTCATCTAGTGCTGAACCCTTTAAGTGGGAGAGAATAAAATCTACCTGATCTTCAGCATTCAACCCCCTCACTCTTATAACCCTCCCAAGTTCCTCAATGAACTCATCAACATTTTGGCAGTCTTTACCTGGATCCCCACTGAAAGGTACGATCTGTCTCTCCCTGGGGATATACACATAGGATCTAGTATGGACATTAGTCATGTTAGCTAGAGCTGACATCACTTCATCATGTCTATGCCCCAACTCCAAGATCTGGGACTGAAGCTGTGAGACGGGGTTAGCTCCCTCAATGTCCATTTCTGGAGCTGCAGCACCTGCACCTTGAATGTCCTCCACTGCGGCTGCACCGTCCATGTCCTCAGCATCCATGACTTTGAGCCGTCGTCACCGAAAGTCTCAGTTCTCAAACAGTCAGTTCAGCAAGCACTGTCCTCCTCGAAATCCTCACAGAACGCAGTCCTGATGCGCTGACCCTTTGTCCTGCCGCCGCTTCTGTCAGGATGGCACTGCAGGTCCTTCCAGTACTCAGTCGCCTTTCGCCACTACCGTTGTTTGCACCCTTCTAATTTTCCACTATTGTAACCAAAAAGAAATCAGCCCCAAACAAAACAGAATCCCACTTCTGACACCAAAATTAGATGTAGCCGGCTTGACGTCCTTCTTATACGTTAATGGAAAAGACAAAGCCGAGACATTTAACCCTCTGGGGTCTGAGGTCATTTTGGGGCCCTTGAGATGTTTTGACATGCCCTGATATTTGTGCTTATTTCAGCTACTTAAAACATACTATTGACCAACATGTAATTTTTTTTGTATTCAGCACAAACTGTGCTACAATAATATGTGACCAAGATTGATGTACATGTTTGCATTTTTTAGAAAAAAAATATTATGCGTGGTTAGTAAGTTTTGGGAAAAAAATGTAGCTGAAATAAGGCCTTAAAACCCATACTAAATAGTCCTGACCAAGACTTTTGAGTAATCAGTCTTGTAGCCTAGAATATTTACTTCAAAATTATGTGAAAATCATTCTGCTTACTCATTCACAGAAAACAATATATTGATTTAAAATTTTCAAGACATGTTTTGTGATCGAGGGTCTATATGCGAGGGAGTGGCAATGGCCATGAATATTAAGTGAGTCTCACCTGAGAGACAAAGGGCCCTCCCCTAATGGCCCATCAGTGTGACTGTGAGGCAGGTAAGACGGAATGTGAGGAGATTGAAAAAAAGGGTTTTTTAAATTATTTGTATTTTATTTACAACACAGTATAATCAAAACATACATAATGAAGGTCAAAGACACATTATTGTGCATACTGATCTAACCACAGAGATGTGAACAGACTTTGAGTCATTCCTGCAACAGATTCTGTTCAACAAGTGAAACAAGTAAATCATACCTGATATTTACATGGGTTATTTAAGTGTTTCTACTTCTTTCCATGGATTCAAGAAGAAAAAAACATAATCAGTAGAAAAGGAGCTTGTTTTAACATAGAATATCAGTGTAGTTGAACATCTGATGTTGGTGCAGCCCTCTCAGAGGAAAACAGTTTGAAGAGACATCAGGATACATCTGGTGCTGGTATCTGATTTAATAAAATACAAACAAAAAAACATTTGTGAGCATGTTAATATCAGGAACATCTGTATATATATATATATATATATATATATATGTTTTGTAGCCATAGACTCACACATGCTTTGTACTATCATAAAAAAGAGAAAGAAATCTTATATCTGAGAAACTAATTGTTTAGCACGTTATTAAAATCTATTTCTGAACAGAGTAGGCTATTAATAATAAACATGTACTAAACATACTTAGAAAAACCCAACTATGATTTTGCAGTCATATAGTCTAGTATGTATGATTTTATAGTAGCCTATGATATGATTCTGTAGCCACAGACTCAAACACGCTTTGTAGAATAAAAGGATGTACTTTGTACTATAAAAAATGATATTTTATATCTGAGAAACGAATTATTATTGTTTAGCACGCTATTAAAATCTATTTGTGAACAGAGTATTAATAATAAACATGGTCTAAACATTTTTAGATGCGTAGCATTCATCATGTTGTCGTTTGGGGGAAAACCCAGCTAACTGTTAGTAAATCTGTTCAAGTTTATGTCACAATAAAACGGTAACTAATGTAAAAAAGAAACATTACTTACTCATCTCCTCTGCTGGATGAAATCGTGTTCTTCTTTCGAGGGAAATCCTGCTTTTACTCGGCGCGTCTTCCAGAAACGACAAGTAGCCGCGATGCTTCTCTTCACTCTTTGTTTGTGTTGTTGGGCGTTTGCACGCGCGCACGCCCCACGTGGCTATTTACATATGAACAGCGCGAGCTGCGCGGGGGCGGGATCACATTAGAGATAATGAGTCAGACGGGACAGATTGAACATCGTGTTGGTTTCATACAGATTACTTAATCACGGAATGTTTGTTTTCGATAAGACTTGCTTCATTTCAAAGTAGACACTTCAAGCTTTCTATAGATATATTTCTCAAGTCTCTGTGTGAAGTATTTGCTGAGTTACAGTTAATTTTAGTGACGCGTTTCTAAAAACAGTTCGCGGAGACGGAGAAGACAGAGAGCGCACCCTGTTTGTTTTCTTTATTCTTCAGAAGCACAAAGTTTAGTTGTTATTATGAGTGTATACAAATAAAAGTAGACCCCTTACAGATTCGAATGGTGTATTGCTCTTATCTGTACGATCAAAAATGGCAGAGCAATTCAAGCTCATTTCGGCCTTATCAGGAAAATCTGCCTCAAAACGCATATATTCGTTTGTCGACCCCAGGGGGTTAATAAAAGGATTCTTTTATTCCCGACTGAGCCTAAAAAGGGGACTCAGCATTAATGTTTTGTTGGGGGAAAAGTTTTGGGATTCTGATCCAATTAAATGAGAAAAATTGTACAAAACAGAGCAACAAAAACAAAGACAACCACCCACTTGTCTTCAATGGGTACAGGAAGTAAAATAGTAGGCAATGATATTAAAAAAAAGGTTCTTCACACAATTAATCTCAAATCAAAAAACTCCAAATCACAAGCCCCATTCAACTTAAACCGGTGCAAACCGGATTAGAGAACTTATAAAGGGTGTACAAAACAACGGCAGTGGCCTGTTTGTGCCTAATAAAACAAATAGAACACAGAATATGAGCAATCAGCACATTTCACCACATGAATGCATCACCCACTTTACATACAGTTCACACTTTTACCTTCTTTTAAGCATATTAATCAGTAAATAGTCTAAAGGTAACAGTACACACTTTACACAGGGTACAATACTTTTCATGCCATATCTGGAAACACACTTTGGGAGAATAAAATGAACAAAACTCACTCTTATTAATCCTCTGAAGCACACAGAAAAAGCTCACGTGGTAACTGGCACTTGTGTGATCTCGTATCGTTTCTCTCCCCTCTAACACAGTATAAAGGACCAGAATTACTGTATGTTCAGTTAATATATGAAATAATCAACGTTATTAAACATTTGAACAACTCTTACAACAAGTTTTTAGGTTAACTCACGCTCAATCTTCGTCAACGTGATCTGAACTCCCCTCCCCCAACGGGAGATCTCTCACGTGCAGGATACAAGGCTTGTATGATCGATGCAAATCAAACCATCCCCTCAATAAAAATCACACGACTGTAGTCATCACGCACTCACTAGTTGATATAAAGCTGGAAATTTCCTCTCTTTAACAGTTTTATCAACTATTTCTTCCTCTGTCATTACCGTTTTTAACTATGCCCTCCTTCAGTCTGACGTGCACTAAAGCAGTTAAAGCAGTAATTGTACTGAAGTAAATGTAATTCAGTATTTTTTACTGTCTTGCAGTTATGTCAGATCACATACTTCAGCAGCTCTTTTAAGAAGTCATCTCTTGTAAAAGCCATCACTTGTTTTTCTTATTTTTCCAAAATGTAATCCATAATTCATTTACACACTGTTTTGCTTTCTCTCTCTCTCTCTCTCTCTCTCTCTCTCTTTCTGTGCTTCGTCACATTTTTAAATCTCATAATTTTGACCAATTCTGTCAGAAAGCTGCTGGAAATAAGAAGCTGCCAAGGAGGCTGAACAAGTCCTTCAGTGATTCAACTCTTCACAGTAATGTTGAAGACATTTAGCTAGAACTGATTTGCTTTAATGAACGCATCCTTATTTTATGTGTTAATAATAACTTTCTTTACAGTCCTTCCTCTAAAATATTTTGGTCATAGATCATTTTTAACACTGTCTCAACATGTAGATATTTCTCTTTGTTTTAGCTGATAGGAAAGACCAAAGGGAGGCCTGCCTTTGGATTTGATTTTGGCCGTATTGTGCGTTTACGGAGAAGACCAAAAGCTGCAAAGGCAACTGGTATGTCTGTGTTGGTCTGAGGATGCGTTCATTAAAGCAAATTCATTAAATTCAAGTGTTCATTAAAACACTTCAGGGGAGGTGAGGCGCATCTCAAACAAGCCTAATGACTTACAGAAGAAATTCCCCACTTACTCTCCCGGTCGGGACAAGTGGGAGGCTGCGTGCACCTTGTGCAAACCTGGCACATATGTTTCGGTGTCCAATGGGGTGCCACAGATCTCAAATCTCACATGGACACCGAAAAACATAAAAAAGCTGTGCGAGGTGAGAGTAGTTCAAGAAAGTTGACGGAGTTCTTTGTGAGACCCGGGAAATCTGAGGATACTGTGAATGCAGCAGAGGGTGCATTGTCATTTCACACAGTGAAACACCACAACAGCTAAAGGTCCATGGATTGCACTAGTGCATTGCTAAAAAAAAAAAGGCATTCCCAAATTCTGACACCGCCAAAAAGTTGAATAGTGCCCGCACTAAGACCGAAGCCATTGTGAATGGTGTTTTAGCGTCCCACTCTGTTGAAGTCACACGTGAAGCACTGAAAGAAATCCAGTATTGTGGTATTTGTAAGGGAGTAACCACGGAGCAGTGAAAATATTCCCGATCATAATCCAGTACTTTGATTGGAAGAAGGGCGGTGTGCAAACAAAATTAATTGAGGTGAAAGACACACCTAATGAGAAAGCAGAAACCATTGCAAATGTTTTCACTGAAACTGGCAAAAAACAATTTGTCTGAAAAATGCATTGCATTTACTGGAGACAACTGCAACACAAATTTTGGTGGAATCCGACGTGATGAAGTGTTTGCAAATTTGAAGAGGTTGCTGCAGAACAAGACTGTGATTGGTGTGGGTTGCCCAGCACACATATTGAATAATTGTGTGTTCATCATGGGGCAGACACAATAGAGGTTGACCTTGAGAATATCATGTTTAAAATCTACCAGTACTTCCACATGCTTATTTGTTAAGCAACAAAAAACTACTGGGAAAGATCAGCTCTACAGCAAAATATAGATGGGCAAACAAGGAGGACTAGGAAGAAAAACAGGATGAAGAGGAAGAAGAAAGCTAAAGATACAAATATTTTTGTTAGTTAGTTTTTGTAAGTTTGTGAGAGCTATTTTTGTTCAATTTGGAGGTATTTTTTAGTTATTTATTATTTATTTTTCTAATACAGAAGATACATTATTTCTATCATTATTTAATTCATTATTTTTTAAATCTGTAATAATAAAACATGTTGTTGAGTAACTTCTGAGAAGCCTATCTGAATTTGTGTCTTTGGTTATAGATAGTATTTTGTAATATAACAATTTTCTATCCATACAGAGGAGGCATACTTTAAATGTATTGAAATTAATAAGGCATCTTTGAGTAAACTTCTAGATTTGAGCATCTCATTGCCGGGCCGAGTGTCCTGGTTTTCGGTAATCAAAATATGGTCACCCTGGTATAATGGTTCAGCTGCAATCGAACAGCGTGTGGTTGCTAGTAGCCTACTTTTCTCAGAGCTGGTCAGAATGAATTTATCACAGAGATTTCTGGGGTGGACTTGCAATAATACGTCATATAGTCATTTGACTGGTTGTATACATTGAATAGAAATGATTATATGATTTAAAGTTTTATCCTTTATGGAGTAGTGGTGTTTTCAGACTACGTTCAGATATTTGGATCGAGGAAGCAACTAAACTTTGTCTTTCCATTAGAAATGGTTGCAAGCGATTTGCCATGTACCCTTCCTCACAGTTACACTAGTTGACCACACGAGGGCGCAGACTAAGATTTCTAAAAAAAGGTGATATTTATAAAGTTCCAGCCAAAAATTGAGATACACTCGACTAAATATGTTTCTAATGATTTAAACCTAAATGGTATACTATATTCTATACTATGTGCTTAAGTATATACTTATACTTAAATGTTTGAAGTTTACAAAAAAAAAAAAAAAAGAATGGATTAAGTTATTATTTATTTTATTATTATTTTTAATTTAAATTTTATTTTTACACTTTTTTTTGTCTTCACTATTCTAAAATGTGGTCAATAGTGCAAAATGAGCAACATGACCACATATCAATTATCAAACCAATATCTAGAAATAAACTTTGGAGTCTCCATTTAATTTTCTCATAAATTTTCATGTTACAGAGTTAACATAAAAATCATTACATTACCATTATAGTATATAAACATTTGTTAGGATTTCATACACCCTTGTTATATAAAAATATCAAATGATCCACGAGTCATTATAAGGTAATCTCATTTACACTGCAGCAGTCCACTTATTACCCATAGAAAGTATTACAGAGGGAAGCTTGGAAATCTTCTACTGGAGGTTTACTCAAAAGCAATTGTTCAACAAATAACTTGATGGTGCCTTTAGGCTTATTACATTCAATTTGTAAAGGCCTCAGACCTAATTATGTATTAACATCTGTTGCCAGTAATAATTTATATTGAATAAATTAATTTGTGTACAAATATGCAAAGCTCAGACCTACAGTAAACTAAATTAAGCTGTGACCTATGAAAGGTAATGAGTTGATGCTGAGCTAAGCTTGCAGCTGTTTGTTCGAACTCCATGTTAGCAGTAGGCATGGTCAGAAATAAATCTAGCTTTGACAGCGGAAACCAGAGAGGGTAAGGTACGTCAGGTTCAGATGCTTTTCACATGTCAGGAGACATTTGATTAGGGTCAATGCACTGTATCGTAATTCAGGACCTTGTATGGATCATGGCCAATAAAAGCAAAGCCTGGATGACTTTGGTGATAAAAAGATTTAGACCTTTTTCCTGCAAACATGCACCACAGTAAGATAAACACTAATGAAACATTTAAAGCTTAAAGAAAAAGTAGACTAAATAGATTGTTCTGTCTATTGCAGCGTTACGTAGCTGAATTATTTAGTTTATGGATGAAATTGGATTAAAAGTTAGCAATGGTTACAAAGCAGAATGATTCGTTTTTATAAGCTCTAAGTGATCAATACAAATCGTTGCTGTTCCATGGGTTTTGACATTTAACATGTTACAATATTTAATGCTCTTCTTTCTTTTATTTTAGAACTCAAAACACTATATTCTATCTGTTAATCATGTTTTGCTTTAGCTGTTCATGTTTAAGCTAAACACTAGATCCCCCCCGAGGGTATTTAAGACTGTGAGTGATGAGAAGCTTGATAGTCGTTGGCTGATTTGTGGCTATCAGTTATTGCTGTAGTGAAGC
This sequence comes from Onychostoma macrolepis, assembly GCF_012432095.1. Classification (NCBI taxonomy): domain Eukaryota; kingdom Metazoa; phylum Chordata; class Actinopteri; order Cypriniformes; family Cyprinidae; genus Onychostoma; species Onychostoma macrolepis. Next base: position 8,077,963 of record NC_081157.1, on the reverse strand, counting down.
CTTGATGGGCTGCTGATCTCAGACTATTTACAGCTATTCCAGAGCAGTAAAAACACAGCAGGTGTGAAGTTGTCAACTTTATCCTAATGCATTTTAAATTGATAGAGTCTGTGAAGCCAAGCTGGCTGACTGCATACTTCTCCACATTACTGACAGTACTTTCATATACAGAGTTCTTTACAGCAGACTTTATGAATACTCTCTGAGGGCATTGAAATTCAGGTGTGAATGCATTCTATGACATAAATGTATGTACAGGTCATTGACACTAACATGCCTTAAAATGGCTTTCAGAAGTATTTAACCATTCTTTTCCTGAAATAATGAATAGAAGAAAATTTCCCAAAAGCATTGTAAGCTTAGATCAAAGAACCACTGTCACCAATGGTCTCTACGATCAACTTAGCTCACAATGTTTTTGAGAAACGCAGCCCAGAATAGTGGTTGATACTTAAACATTTGTTTGCTTATATTTTTCTATAGGATTATTCACCATAAATTAACAAGAATTGACCCCACCCTCTGACTTTTTTGGAGCTGCTTGCATCACACAAACGTATGTAACGTGCCCTGTAAGAGATAGGAACATGTGAGTGAGTATATATATATAGTTCATGTTTTTTTACAATGTTTGGCTCAGACAAGACTGAGCTGCAGAGCACAGCAGGGCGGTCATCATGGTTGGCATTTGGCATCATTTGCAGGGACGTGCAAACAGGATGCCAAGCAAGTTTTGAAACATTCAGGAAATAGCTTTTAATGCGGTAAAGATCTTAAAGCATAGCAGCATTAATTTTTTTTAATAACATTCAAGTTTTGCATGGAATGACAAATGCAATTTATAACTCAAAGCCAATTAGTACTGAATGCATGAGAAAAATATTATTAAAAAAATAATATTTTTATTTGACTATGCTAATTGGCTATCTATCTATCTATCTATCTATTACAAATAAAAGTGCTTCAAAAGGTTCTTCACAGCGATGTCATAGAAGAACCATCTCTTTATTACCTTTTTATAATCTGACGAACCTTCTTTTGCCATAAAGAACCTTCTTTTTTCCTTTTGTGAAACAGAAAGGTTCTTCAGATGTTAAAGGTTCTTTATGGAACTATTTAGACAAAAAGGTTATTTTATGGTATCGTGAAGCACCTTTATTTTTAAGAGTATATCTATCTATCTATGTATCTATCTATCTATCTATCTATCTATATATATATATATATATATATATATATATAGACTTCTACTCATATACTTCTATAGAAGCAATGACTAGAGTAAAACGTGTGAAATATCTTTCCTCACTAAATGCGTGTAAATGTGTGTGTGTGTGTGTGTGTGTGTATCATACTTTTTACACCAATGATTATTTCTTAAAAAGTATGTATGTGAAACTGTTTGTGTAAAGAAACATTCAAAATATTATTTCACAGGAAAAAATATTTCATTATTTTGTACACAGTGACCATTTATTATTGTTGTCTTTAAGTGGAGCCTGTGAACATTGACTGGAAGAAAATATTGTTTAAAAAAAAAATCATTTCATTGTTTCATTTCATTTCACAGTAAGTAAATATGTTGGAAAACAGTTAATATAAGATAATAACTAGAATTTTGGAAAGAACATATTGCATGGCCTTGCAAATCTCACTGTTACAATTCTAGATTGTTCTGGGTGCTTGCCAAAGTGTTACTGTCCAGTTGCTAAGGTGTGTTTAGTGGGGGTTAGCATATTCTAATGCAGTTGCTACAGTATTCTGGGTGTTTTCTGGCTCAAGTCAAAGGAGCCCACCCCAAAGTCATAATGATTTTCCCTTAATTAGATCTGGCTTTGGCCTCTCCTTCAGAGCAAGTCCATGGGATATTTCACTGTTTTAATTATTTTAAAAAGTTTTAAATGTGGAAAAAATGTGTTTGATCTCAATGTTAGACAATCATTGCTAGACAAAAATCATTTATGCAGCAGGATTTGGGCTCAAAATGTATAGACTTGTCTCATAGGTGTACACACATATGCATGCACTACTAGGATGTGACCTTATGTTTACTCTTAAGACAAATGGTTCCAAAGAGTGCCAGATTAGGGGTTTTGTTACACTAGTAGAACCATTTAAAGTACTAAATAGAACTCTTTTCCATAAAGAATGCTTTGAAAATGCTATTTGACCGTAATGGTGTGATAAAGAACCCTTTTAATAATAGATTTGAGTGTGTTTTACCCCTCTGTCTGCCTGGTTTTTATAAGACCTTATAGCCTTTATTTTGGGGTTTATTTTAATTTTTTTATTGAAGCTTTTTGACATTTACAGGTTTTAAGTTGACACATCCGAGCTAATACAAATTGCCCAGGTGGCCATTCATTTGAATTCTCTACAAAATGCACATTAACGTACATTATTACCAAATACATAATTAAAGAAAGAGAGAAAAACATAAATAAAAAATAAATAAATAAAAAATTTACATCACAGTTCAGTCTTTCCACGTCAGTTTCCGTATTTCTTTTCTTTTCTTATATTCCGTATTTTTTTTCTTGCTGAGCAAAACTTTTCTCTATTGGGCGGACATTTCGGGCACCTGAGCAAAAACATTCTTTATACCGCGCATGTGTAACTTTTAACTTTAATGTGCTATTTATATTTGATTTGACCCATGACGTAACTAAATGATGCACATTTTAGGTTATCTGAGAAAACATTTTTACAGTACAATACACTTTATTCTGATTTTTTATTCAGCAAGGATGTGTTAAATGGATAAAAAGTGATAGTAAAGACTTACATTGTTAGAAAATATTTATATTTTTAATTAATGCTGTTCTTTAAATTTTATTAGCCTAATCAAAGAATCAAAGAAATAAAGTTCCAAAAATTTTAAGCAGCACAACAGTTTCAACACTGATAATAAATCAGAATATTAGAATGATTTCTGAAGGATCATGTGACACTGAAGAGTGGAGTAATGATGCTGTAAATTCAGCTTTGCTTTACAGGAATACACTATATTTTAAAATATTATTAAAATAAAAAAACAATATTAGAAATTGCAAAAGCAATTAAAAGAGTTCACAATATTACTAGGATTTTTTCTGTATTTTGATCAAATAAATACAGTCTTGATGAGCATAAGTGACTCCATTAAAAAACAAGGTCAATTATTTATTAGGTTTATAAGATAGGCCTAACATAATATAATATAATATCAAAACAACTTAAGCATTGAAACTGATAGAAGATAATAGAAAACAAACTGAAGCATTTAAACTGAGATCTGTAAGTTAAATACTAAAAACAAAAAACATGAACGTGAATTCTTCTATAGCTATCTAAAATTCCCTAAAGTACAGTCTGCACAATACACCTGTGTGTGACTGTAAAGGCCTCAGAGTTTTGTTACCGTTCTGTGCCCATCGTCCGCTATTTCCAGCACTTAATCAAGCCACTCTTCTTTAATACATGAGAACATTTTATTTCACATGTCATTGCGTTGGCTCTCGATTTGAGCTACTTCGTCCGCAACCATTGAAGTATTCATCGTTCTCTTTCTATGAAACCTGTAAACCGCATTCACCGGTTCTAACTCTATTGTGGCAGCAGCTCTATAGCGGTTTACCCGAGCATGGCAACTCTTTCGTTTTTACTAGAATACAATCAAATGGCTTTCCCAACTCATTTTTGCGTGTGGGCGGCACATTTCTCTGCGCGGCCACGGTGGAAGAAGTGCGCGGCTTAGAGGGAACATTGTTCCCAACGTTAGTAGATGTCTCTCTCCAGTCCCAGTGCAAATTATTATTGTTATTGTTGAGAATTCAAATGAGGACACATGACATGGTTATCCATGGGCAGAGCTAAGACTCCTCAGGTGCATTTAATGAATGTCTGGCTGCCTTTGTTTGATGCGTGTTTGTACCATTGAATCAGTCTTTTCATTTCCTACTCTCATGGAGAGAGGTTTCTGTAGAGTTGATGTGTTCCTGATTTAGTAAGTTTATCTCCTTTGAATTTGTGTAATGTTAATCCCTAAAGTTATGTTTGTTTGGGTTTATCTTTGAATGTTGTGGGTGATTTATCATTCATACAATGTATTAGTTTTCTTATTTGTTGAACTGTCCAATGTTGAATTAGTTTAATTATATTTGTTATTTCAGTGTTTGAATTGTTATACTGTTAATTTAAGATGTTTATTCTTATTGTTTTAGAAACCATACAACTCTATAGTTGGTTCCAATGCTGCAGCCAGAAAATAAAGATCAAGGATTGATTACTGGTTTATGTGTTTTAATGGACACACCATCCTGGTAGCATACTTCCTGAATCAACGCACATGCAAAACTTTACATGGTCCTTCGAGCCGGAGTGGCTACTAGGATGGATAATGATGATGAGCCTGCAAGACCTAAACGGATATTAAAACCCTCAAGATGGCACCAGGATTATCTATTAACTCAGTCCAGATCATCTACAGATTCTGTCTGCACACAAGGACAAACTTCTGATCAAGTGTCTCAGGAGATATCACAGGGGGCTGCTATAGCCAAAACTCAAGATGATGTGAGAGTTCTTGCTGAAGATATACAGCAAATAAAAGGGATGTTGTCAGAGCTGAGCCATACAATGAGAGCAATAAGTATAAGTTCTTCCTTCTCTACCAATTCTGAACAGAGTTCGAATCAAACCTCTCCTGTTAGAGATAATCAAGAGGATGGCAATACTGGAGCTTCTCTTGTTCATGAATTGAGTGAATGCCTAAGACAACATGAGGAAAATCTATGCTGCCTACACCCTTACCATAAGAAGAATGAGTGTTGCTAGAATCTAGTGCATTACAGCCTACTGCTTCACAATTGCCAACTGAACCTGTTACCACAGAGCATACTACTTTACAGTCACAGCCTTTGGGAAATCCTCCTGTAATGAGTATGAACCCAATTCAGTATGGCAATGGTTCGTCTTGGTTATCATTATTACCAGGCCAGTATATCCAATTTATTCATTCAATGATCAACAAGCAGCATGGAGCAGCATTGTTCCTAGTCAAATGCAGGGTAATGCATCTTTTCCCTGGATGTTTCCATATCATCCAGTGCCTTTTTCTAATCCTGCAGTATATCCATTTGTTTCAACCAAGCCCCTTTTTTTTGCAATGCTAAATATGGCATTAAAGAGTTTACTGCCCTCAGAACAAACAGAGCAGTATAAATATCATATCCTTTTGGATCATCTGAAGTTGGATGCTGCTCGCCATTTAGCTCTAGCATATGCTCATGATCCCCAGCCTTATACCACTGCACTTAAAGCCCTCCAAAGGAAATATGGCCAGCCTCATCAGTTAGTATTGAGGGAGATTGCTTCCATTCAAAGTCTGCCAGCTATTTGTTCTTGGGATTCCATTGGATTCAGTTAGTTTGCACTACGAGTCCAGGCTTTAGTAGGCATGCTTCAATCATGGGGACAGGATGAAGGTGCAAATGAATTGGTATGTGCCTCTCATGTTCACCAACTTAAGTAAACTTCCAGTGCATCATGTTTCCAGTTTTGCTAGGCATGCCCGAACTGTTAATCCAAATGTTCCTTATAATTTGGTGGATTTTGCCAAATGGCTGGAGGAGGAAGCAGAATGTCAAAGTTTAGTAGTTCAAATATCTGATCAAAGGGGGGGCAGCAAAGCTTCCAGTCAGAGAAGGGAGATCATTCAAATCTCTACATTCTACAGCCACCTTCTTGCAGGGCATGAATCAAGATGAAGGTTGTAACCTTCATGGAAGAATGATTCGGCCTAACAGTTTGTATAGCAAACAACCAGTAGATTTTAAACCCTTCTGTGCCTTTTGTAGTAATCAAGTCCATCACTTGAGCCAGTGTACAACGTTCCAACAATTGGACATAGATGCTAAGAGAAAATGGATTCTCGATAATGGTCGTCGTTGGAGATGTGGTCGGGAACATCGTTTATCTAAGTGTGACTTGAAGTATTGTCCCTACTGTAATCAGCGCCATCTAGGAGTCCTGCATGAAGTCAGTGTTTGTAAACTTAACTCTGGAATCTTCTATTTGAGTAGACCAAGTGGCCTTAATTCTGTACTTTTGAAGGTGGTGAAGGTTATTCTGAGTCATTCTGTTGGACTTACCTGAACAGACTTATCCTGTCCGAACAATCCAACGATGCTATCAGCATCTTCAAGGCATTCCTCTTGAAGAATTCCATCAGGTTAAGCCCCTGTTATTAGTGGGAGCAGATTATCCCCATTTGCTCTGCTCTGTTGAACAAGTAGTATTCGGCCCTCCTGGAAGCCCAGCTGCACTGCATACCCGTTTAGGATGGGCACTGCAGGGTCCTACTTCCTTGATACCAGAGACTAATTCGAATTCTACCTTTCAGTGCCACTTTTTAGCTGCTTCAACCAAAGATCAGTTGCAGAAAGATGTTGAAAGATTGTGGAAGGTTGATGTCATTCCCTATGCTCAGACATCAAAGTTGGCCTTTCGCTCAAGGCAAGACCAAGAGGCTCTAGAATGCTTGGAACAGAGAACAGAATGTTTAGAAGTCAATGATGTTGTAAGATATGCTACTCCCTTACTTCAAATTAAAGATACACCTAAATTGAATGTTTCTCAGCAATCAACAATGCGAGCATTGCGTCGCACTGAATACCAGCTTATGAAGAATCCGGTGCGTGGAGCGATTTATGAGCAAGAAATTCAACAGCTTGTGGAATCTGGCTATGTAAAGAAATTAAGCCCAAGAGAAATAGCTCTCACTGATGAGGCCTGGTATGTACCTCATCATTTAGTTGAACATAATAGGAAACACCGTTTAGTCTTTGATTGTTCTTACCAATACAATGGTGAAAGTCTGAATTCCTATTTGTTACCTGGTCCTACCTTGGGCCCTTCTCTTCACGGAGTGCTTCTTTGTTTTAGAGAACACCAAATTGCAATCAGCGGTGACATACGGGCCATGTTCCACCAAGTTTGGTTATTGCCTTCGGATAGGCCTTTATTATGTTTTCTGTGGAGAAACCTGATTAAAGATGCCCCAGTTGAGGTATATGAATGGCAAGTTTTACCGTTTGGTACTCAAAGACATGCTCAAGGTCAATCAGCCACCTATCCCAAAGTTCAAGATTCAGTCCTTACTTCATTTTATGTAGACAATTGTTTGCAAAGCTTCCCTACTGCCAAGGAAATGATTACTAAACTGCGTTCTATTTTGATTAAAGGTGGATTTGCGATCAGACAATGGATCAGTAATCATGCTTCTGTGATTGATCACTTACCAAATGAAGCATGTTCCCAGCAAACTGATCTATGGTTGAGCCATGATTGCAATGATCCATGTGAGGGAACGCTTGGACTGAGCTGGCATTGTAAGCAGGATACTTTGGGGTTTAAACATTGTCCTGTGGAATATCAGACCCTTACTCTGTGAATCCTGTATCGAGTCCTTGCTCAGCAATATGACCCTTTAGGGTTTATTATTCCCTTTACTACTCGTGCTAAAATTATGGGTAACACTTTATTTTGATGGTCCCTTTTGAACATTCTGTTGACACTAAGTAATGTTGCAACTACATGTCAACAAACTCTCATTAGATTATTAGTAGACTGTGTGCTTCATATCTACTAACTCCTTATTGTGTTGGTCTCCCAACAGATATTCTACTGACTATAAGTAACTTTGCAAGAACGTGTCAACTTAATCTAACCCTAACCCTACCAGTCAACTAATACAGTACTAACACTCTAATGAGAGTCAGTAGAAATGTTGGTGCAACATTACTTATAGTCAATAGAATGTGTTAAAGGGACCATCAAAATAAAGTGAAACCAAATTATGCTTCAGCAGTTGTGGATTAAACCTGCACGTGGATTGGATGATCCAGATATTCCTGAAGGCATAAGGGCAAGTTGGTTGACTTGGGAAGCTGAACTATCAGGCTTGAGTGAAATTCAAGTTCCTCGCTTTACAGTTATACTTTATTCTCAAATTATTATTGTTAACAACATCAGCATTGCGTGATTATGAGTATAGTGATGAAGTCTTCCCATGTTTTGTGGTTATAATCATAATTGTAAAGATTGTTTTTCTCTAAACAAAATTCAGACTGTCAGCCCAAATCCGATTGATATCCGATCATATTTAGATAGTCTGAATGGCAACAAACTACATGAAATCCGATTTGTGAAAATCTGTTTCGAGCTACATTCGTATGTGGTTTGGAATCCTATTCAAATTGCATTTCTGGAAATCCGTTTCAGTCTGACCGGTCAGATCGGATTTAGCGTAGCTTTTACACGTCCTCACGCCATGCAAAACGTAAACACGTCAGACATTTTTTGTAGAAAACAGGTTGAACGTCTTCGCAGAAACAAGCTTGTGTCGTTGCGATGTGCAAGTCAAGCAGAAAAAAAACTATATACTGCTAGTATACATACCTCTTTGTGTTTTGAAAGTAGCGGAGACAAAAAAAAAAAAGTAAAAAAAGCAGAGACGGCAGCACGGAATAAAGCCGCACATTCAAGCTTCCTGCGTTTATGTTGCTGCCTCACAAGATGAAATATAATAATACTGCGCAACCGCGACAGTAAGACAACATCTGTATTGCAGTTACTGTTGTTTTTAGTGTAGGCATAACAACTAGGGCTGTCAATTGATTAAAATATTTAATCGCGATTAATCGCAACTTAATCGCACATTTTTATTTGTTCTAAATGTGCCTTAAATTAATACTTTTCAACTTTTTAATACTCTAATCAACATGAACGTGGACAAATATGGATGCTTTATGCAAATATGTTTATTATTAGTGAAACCATAGTCAACATAGAGCATGAAGAGTTGACATGTTTCAAAGGTCATAGATGTTTTTCAAAGAACTTGTTCATGTATACATGAAAAAATAAATACCAGGTTCCCATTACTTCTTTCTTTTTGCACTGAGCAATTTACTTACATAAACCTGTTTACATTTTTGCATGACAGGGCAGCTCACTTCTACTGAACATGCAAAATGTACATTTATTTATTATTAGATTTGTTTGCCTGTCTGTGCCCACATACTGTATTTTGATGCAGCTAAATTCTCAATAAAACGGTTTTCATTGATATATTTAACTGTTTCTGTTGTTAGACAATGGAATAAATATGAAATCGTGACTGAAACACGACCCATTAAGACTACATAACCAGCTCTAAAAGTTATAGTAAAGTGTAAAAAAGTATTAAATGTGATGAGATGTTTGACAGGAGTGGATTGGGGAGCGAGCAGGAAATCACTGAGGGAGATATATGTTGCACTGATTAAGTCTGTTATAGACAGAGGTGTAAAATACTCGAGTCATTTTACTTGATTACTGTACTTAAGTATTATTTTGGGTGATTTTTACTTTATTCAAGTACAATTTAAACTGACTACTTGTACTTTTACTTTTTTAAGAAAAAACAGTACTTTTTACTCCTTACAATTTTATTTCAACTTAAAAAGTACATTACATTTTTATGTTATCTTATACACATTAAATATGGGAAACGGAAGCTCAAACGTGCGTGCTCGACATGAGAACCAATGATCATTGTTTTCACGCATCAAGCACACACACAGGTCTACTTCAGTTATGACTTTCATCAGGTAAATGTCTGGGTTCAAAAGTTCACCATCAAATCTGAGGAAGCATGTTGAGGTAGCAAAGTTCCCCCAAAAAGTTTATTCATTATTCTTTGTTTTGATAGAGCCATTGGCTGTGTAATACATTGGCTGAATTCACAAGATTGAGTGCAAATAAAATCGATACATTTTTTTTAAATATATTTAAAATATAATTAATATAAAATTCTTTTTTTAATTAAATGTTACAAATCTCCAAAAAAGTCATTTAAATGAACATTGTACGTTTACTTAAATGTAATTCATGTTTAGTGACGTTCTTACCAGGTAGTGGATAAGTTGTATTAATAATGTCATTATATGACGCATTGAGGAATTTGGACTCTCAATGTATATTTTCTTAATCTTAATAATTACACGATTTGCTCATTAATTCATATAATTAGTCGCAAATAATTCTGTAGCAATATTTTCTGAGAAAAAGCCCCCACAAAAAAATTCCCCAAATAAACAATTAAAAGATTAATTATCCTTTTAGACAGTGATGTAGACGACACAAAAAATTGGTCTTTCAAAACGTTAATATTGTATGTTTTAATTATATGACTCTTCATTAACCCATTCTTGCATTCTGTCTGGAATATGTTTCTAACCTCTGCATCACATTGTTATTAAAAGTGATATTTCACCCGAAAATTAAGATTCTCATGTCGCCCCAGATGTATATATATGTATATGTTTTTCTAAGTGTCATTTTGGACATCCCATACTTGTTATACGAAAAAGATGATTTAGTTTAGATGATTTAGATTTTAGTTTGTATGTTCATCTAATAAATCAAAGTCTCATATATATATATATATATATATATATATATAAAAATTAGTGGTGGGCATAGATTAATTTTTTTAATCTAGATTAATCTCACTGTAATCTTGGAATTAATCTAGATTAATCTAGATTAAAATGGCTCGTTTGAATTCTGCCAAGTAGATCAGAATAAGTTCACTACTAGTAGTAAACAACTAGCAGTCATCAAGAATTTAATATTGATAATAACATTGAAGACATTGTATGATTATTCCTTAAAGATAAGGTTTTAATAGTTTTAGTAGTAGTAGCCTATTACGTTCTGCCCAATGTCTTCAAGTGAAACCGAACTTTTATTTTGACGGGTTGCCGTGAGGATAGTTTTTCTCAAATGAAACGCTCAAATGCTCATGAAGTGACTCTCAGAGCAGTTCTGGAGATGTTGTTCATGTATTTATGTCCTCATTTAGTGAGACGACAGACGTTAATATCACCGCAAGCGTCACGCGGTCTTCTGTATGAGTATGAACAAACCCGTGCGCCTGCGCCATACATTAACACAGAGACGCACAGAAGTCATATTTAAATAGACGTTTTGCGGCTTAATATTTACAAATAGGAGTGGGAGTGTGCTCACTTGTGTGTGCACTTACGTTTGTGTGTGTGTGTGTGTGTGTGTGTGTGCGAACTGGGGAGGAACTCCGCTGTGCGAGCGATACAGAGAGCGTGACCATGTAACGTAGAGACAGAAATGACTTGCCGATTTCCATTGGGAAGCTTCTTAAAAATAAATTTTCCCTGAAGCAAACAACATAAATAGCTGCATCCATGTTAGCACGTCACGTTTGATGTGGTAATTAGACATACACACAGGTTCGAAGACTCGTTCTCGCCCCCTACAGTGCAATTCGGCTAGGTTATCCGCGCTAAAATATCAAGGTGAAAGTCATCATAGCTTGCGTAGTATAGACCCAGCTCCCAACCCAACTTTGAGAATAGATTAACAGCGATATTTTTTTTAATCGCCCGATAAGAGTCTCACGTTAACGCAGCACGTTAACGCCGATAACGGCCCACCACTAATAAAAATTTAACTGCATGATTTTTACAGTACCACCAATAACCTACTCCTAAATGTAATGTAGAAACTTACATTTTCTGTAAAGCTGCTTTGCAACGATTTCTATCGTGAAAAGCGCTATACAAATAAATTTAAATTGAAAAACCTGTATTTTTCTCCCTTTAACAAAACTTCTGTATGTCTGTCAGAAAAAAAAAAGTACTTCTACTTTTTTAATACTTGAGTACAATTTAAAGTTGTACTTTTTTACTTTTACTCAAGTATGTTTTTGGCCAGATACTTGTACTTTTAATTGAGTAAAATTGAGTATCTTTACTTTTCACTTGAGTAGGGGTGGCACGGTACACAGATGTCACGGTTCACACGCACCTCGGTTCGGGGATCACGGTTCGATACGATTTCGGTACAACAGGGGAAAAAAGAAATCTACTATGCTGAGTTTCTTTTCATTTATTTTGAAAAGACAGTAGTGCAAATAAAAAAAAAATTCCATCTGGATATGAAAATACTAAATATTATTACATGTTATATATATATATAATCTGTTTTGTTTTCATTGTGAGTGATTATTAATAAGACAATAAAGTGTTTAAAGTTGATTCTGCTGGTATAAGGAAACAGTTGAAGTGATAGCGCCAGAGCGTGTGCGCGCGCACGCACGCACACACACACACACACACACACACACAAAACACATCAGTTCCAGCATTGCTAACTTGACAGCGCAGTTGGTACTTTATCAAAATAAAATACAGTGAGCCAAACATCATGCCTTTACAACAGTCGGCTAACTACTGGGCAAACCTGCAAGGACATGGTAGAATTCCCACTAGAGTAGTAATGCAGGTATGCTGGGAGCATGAAAGTGTTACAAGTCAGAGTTTTGGATGGGTGTGTGGTGCTTTTGGAAAAGACTTTGGCTTGGAGGGTATGGAATTTAGTCCAAGAGTTCCGTTGCCAGTCAGACCACCTTGGTAGTTTGTGGAACCTTTAGTGGACCTGCAGATATTAAATAGTCACTTAAAGAGTAGAGAGGAGGTGGATTTATGTGAAGTGTTTTATAATCATCTGAATGGGGAGTTTAATGGGTATCTGGATATTTACACAGATGGGTCTAAGGATCCTCAGTCAGGCCAAACGGGGGGCAGCACCAAAGATGGAGCACCAAAGATGGGAGTCAAGGTACAGAAGAGACTGTCTGACCAAGTATCTGTATTTACAGTGGAGTTGATGGGTATCTGGTTGGCTCTATAGTGGATAGAAGAAACAAGACCAGATAAAGTTGTAATTTGCTCAGACTCCAGTGCACTTTGTTACCATTGCTATGCAGTGGGGATGCTCTAACCATATTTGGTGTTAATTACTATGACAATGACAATAAAGAATTGAATTGAATTAAAGCAGAAGCTAAAACAAAAATCTGGATGGAAATTATGAAAAAGTGGCAGAGTAGTTGGGATAGAGAGGAAAAAGGGAGACATTTGTACAGTATACAACAGAAGGTTGGGACAGGGAAGATCACTGGAAGGAATCGAAGGGAAGAAGTAATTTTCACTAGGTTAAGGATTGGACATTGTGGGTTAAATAAGTGCTTACATATCTTAGGTAAGCATATATCAGGAAGATGTGAATTTTGTGACAGTGTTGAATCTGTTGAACGTGTGGTACTTGAATGCCAAAAGTATGAGAGAGAAAGGATAAAGATGAAAGAAAGCATAAGGAATTTGGGATGATGTTAGTACACATTTATTTAGCTTTCTGAAGGACACTGGTATAGTAAATAGGATATAGAATACAGTTTTGGAAATTATTATAAGAGGTGGGGGGGGAGAAGAGAGATGGAAAGTCTCCCTTCTAAATATAGTTTATCTCTGTCTAGCTCCGGTTCACACTCCAGAATAATTAATCTAATATGCAGCTACTCCACTGACCACAAGATGGTGACATTCCTTACAGAAACACCGCCAACCTACTTGGTTCACTGATTACAAAAATAGAAACCTTTTTAAGAAAACATTCAGATTGATTCAAGTGAAACTTATATTAACAAATACAAAATTAAAAGAGTAGTGTAATTTTGAACAATTTTTTTAAATCCAAATGTTAAATTGAACATATAGGGACACAATATAACAAATGGCTGTGTTTAGCCGAAGGGAGGGCTAAGTTTAGCCCAGGAGTTTATCGGTCTGGAAGTTGCCACACGTGAATCAGGTATGATGTGATGGGTTAATAATTATCCTGTTCACTTCATGGGTTATTTAAGTTTCTCAACGCAATTATTCAGGTCAGTATAATGGTTCAGCTGCAATTGGACAGCGTGTGGTTGCTAGTAGCCTACTTTTCTCAGAGCTGGTCAGAATGAATTTATCACAGATTTCTGGGGTGGACTTGCAATAATACGTCATATAGTCATTTGACTGGTTGTATACATTGAATAGAAATGATTATATGATTTAAAGTTTTATCCTTTATGGAGTAGTGGTGTTTTCAGACTACGTTCAGATATTTGGATCGAGGAAGCAACTGAACTTTGTCTTTCCATTAGAAATGGTTGCAAGCAATTTGCCATGTACCCTTCCTCACAGTTACACTAGTTGACCACACGAGGGCGCAGACTAAGATTTCTAAAAAAGGTGATATTTATAAAGTTCCAGCCAAAAGTTGAGATACACTTGACTAAATATGTTTCTAATGATTTAAACCTAAATGGTATACTATATTCTATACTATATGCTTAAGTATATACTTATACTTAAATGTTTGAAGTTTACAAATGAAAAATATTTAAACTTTAAATTAGAATATTTTTCATTTAAATTCTATTTTTACACTTTTTTTGTCTTCACTATTCTAAAATGTGGTCAATAGTGCAAAATGAGCAAAATAACCACATATCAATTATCAAACCAATATCTGGAAATAAACTTTGGAGTCTCCATTTAATTTTCTCTAAAATTTTCATGTTACATTGTTAACATAAAAAGCATTACATTACCATTATAGTATATAAACATTTGTTAGGATTTCATACACCTTTGTTATATAAAAATATCAAATGATCCACGAGTCATTATAAGGTAATTTCATTTACACTGCAGCAGTCCACTTATTACCCATAGAAAGTATTACAGAGGGAAGCTTGGAAATCTTCTACTGGAGGTTAACTCAAAAGCAATTGTTCAACAAATAACTTGATGGTGCCTTTAGGCTTATTACATTCAATTTGTAAAGGCCTCAGACCTAATTATGTATTAACATCTGTTGCCAGTAATAATTTATATTGAATAAATTAATTTGTGTACAAATATGCAAAGCTCAGACCTACAGTAAACTAAATTAAGCCGTGACCTATGAAAGGTAATGAGTTGATGCTGAGCTAAGCTTGCAGCTGTTTGTTCGAACTCCATGTTAGCAGTAGGCATGGTCAGAAATAAATGTAGCTTTGACAGCGGAAACCAGAGAGGGTAAGGTACGTCAGGTTCAGATGCTTTTCACATGTCAGGAGACATTTGATTAGGGTCAATGCACTGTATCGTAATTCAGGACCTTGTATGGATCATGGTCAATAAAAGCAAAGCCTGGATGACTGTGGTGATAAAAAGATGTAGACCTTTTTCCTGCAAACATGCACCACAGTAAGATAAACACTAATGAAACATTTAAAGCTTATAGAAAAAGTAGACTAAATAGATTGTTCTGTCTATTGTCTATCAATGTTATGTAGCTGAATTATTTAGTTTATGGATGATCATTTAAAAAGTTGACTTTGATTTCAAAGTTAGCAATGGTTACAAAGCAGAATGATTCGTTTTTATAAGCTCTAAGTGATCAATACAAATCGTTGCTGTTCCATGGGTTTTGACATTTAACATGTTACAATATTTAATGCTCTTCTTTCTTTTATTTTAGAACTCAAAACACTATATTCTATCTGTTAATCATGTTTTGCTTTAGCTGTTCATGTTTAAGCTAAACACTAGATCCCCCCCCCGAGGGTATTTAAGACTGTGAGTGATGAGAAGCTTGATAGTCGTTGGCTGATTTGTGGCTATCAATTATTGCTGTAGGGAAGCCTTGATGGGCTGCTGATCTCAGACTATTTACAGCTATTCCAGAGCAGTAAAAACACAGCAGGTGTGAAGTTGTCAACTTTATTCTAATGCGTTTTAAATTGATAGAGTCTGTGAAGCCAAGCTGGCTGACTGCATACTTCTCCACATTACTGACAGTACTTTCATATACAGAGTTCTTTACAGCAGACTTTATGAATACTCTCTGAGGGCATTGAAATTCAGGTGTGAATGCATTCTATGACATAAATGTATGTACAGGTCATTGACACTAACATGCCTTAAAATGGCTTTCAGAAGTATTTAACCATTCTTTTCCTGAAATAGAAGAAAATGGGAAAGAAAATTTCCCAAAAGCATTGTAAGCTTAGATCAAAGAACCACTGTCACCAATGGTCTCTACGATCAACTTAGCTCACAATGTTTTTGAGAAATGCAGCCCAGAATAGTGGTTGATACTTAAACATTTGTTTGCTTATATTTTTATAGAATTATTCACCATAAATTAACAAGGATTGACCCCACCCTCTGACTTTTTTGGAGCTGCTTGTATCACACAAACGTATGTAACGTGCCCTGTAAGAGATAGGAACATGTGAGCGAGTATATATATATAGTTCATGTTTTTTTACAATGTTTGGCTCAGACGAGACTGAGCTGCAGAGCACAGCAGGGCGGTCATCATGGTTGGCATTTGGCATCATTTGCAGGGACGTGCAAACAGGATGCCAAGCAAGTTTTGAAACATTCAGGAAATAGCTTTTAATGCGGTAAAGATCTTAAAGCATAGCAGCATTAATTTTTTTAATAACATTCAGGTTTTGCATGGAATGACAAATGCAATTTATAACTCAAAAACAATTAGTATTGAATGCATGAGAAAAATATTATTAAAACAAAAATAATTGGCTATGTATCTATCTATCTATCTATCTACACTATTAAAAATAAAGGCGCTTCAAAAGGTTCTTCACAGCGATGCCATAGAAGAACCATCTCTTTCTTACCTTTTTATAATCTGATGAACCTTCTTTCGCCATAAAGAACCTTTTGTGAAACAGAAAGGTTCTTCAGATGTTAAAGGTTCTTTATGGAACTATTTAGACAAAAAGGTTATTTTATGGTATCGTGAAGCACCTTTATTTTTAAGAGTCTATCTATCTATCTATCTATCTATCACATACATACTTCTATAGAAGCAATGACTAGAGTAAAACATGTGAAATATCTTTCTCTCACTAAATGTGTGTGTCACACTTTTTACACCAATGATTATTTCTTAAAAAGTATGTATGTGAAAGTGTTTGTGTAAAGAAACATTCAAACTATTATTTCACAGGAAAAATTATTTAATTATTTTATACACAGAGACCAGTTATTATTGTTGTCTTTAAGTGGAGCCTGTGAACATTGACTGGAAGAAAATATTGTTTAAAAAAAAAATCATTTCATTGTTTCATTTCATTTCACAGTAAGTAAATATGTTGGAAAACAATTAATATAAGATAATAACTAGAATTTTGGAAAGAACATATTGCATGGCCTTGCAAAGTTACAATTCTAGATTGTTCTGGGTGCTTGCCAAAGTGTTACTGTCCAGTTGCTAAGGTGTGTTTAGTGGGGGTTAGCATATTCTAATGCAGTTGCTACAGTATTCTGGGTGTTTGCTGGCTCAAGTCAAAGGAGCCCACCCCAAAGTCATAATGATTTTCCCTTTATTAGATCTGGCTTTGGCCTCTCCTTCAGAGCAAGTCCATGGGATATTTCACTGTTTTAATTATTTTGAAAAGTTTTAAATGTGTGTGATTGCTTTGGACTACAGAAGATTAGTAAAAAGTAATTATTGATTTGTATAAAAATACAACAGAAACAAATAAGAAAAGTGTGTTCATGTGTGAGTATGAGAAATCAATGTGACAAGTTTTTTTATTTAAATGTGGAAAAATGTGTTTGATATCAATGTTAGACAATCATTGCTAGACAAAAAACATTTACAGTGGGTACGGAAAGTATTCAGACCCCCTTAAATTGTTCACTCTTTGTTATATGGCAGCCATTTGCTAAAATCATTTAAGTTCATTTTTTTCCTCATTAATGTACACACAGCACCCCATATTGACAGAAAAACACAGAATTGTTGACATTTTTGCAGATTTATTAAAAAAGAGAAACTGAAATATCACATGGTCCTAAGTATTCAGACCCTTTGCTGTGACACTCATATATTTAACTCAGGTGCTGTCCATTTCTTCTGATCATCCTTGAGATGGTTCTACACCTTCATTTGAGTCCAGCTGTGTTTGATTATACTGATTGGACTTAATTAGGAAAGCCACACACCTGTCTATATAAGACCTTACAGCTCACAGTGCATGTCAGAGCAAATGAGAATCATGAGGTCAAAGGAACTGCCTGAAGGCAAGTCACAGATCTGGCCAAGGTTACAAAAACACTTCTGCTGCACTTAAGGTTCCTAAGAGCACAGTGGCCTCCATAATCCTTAAATGGAAGACGTTTGGGACGACCAGAACCCTTCCTAGAGCTGGCCGTCCAGCCAAACCGAGCTATCGGGGGAGAAGAGCCTTGGTGAGAGAGGTAAAGAAGAACCCAAAGATCACTGTGGCTGAGCTCCAGAGATGCAGTCGGGAGATGGGAGAAAGTTGTAGAAAGTCAACCATCTTTATGGCAGAGTGGCCTGACGGAAGCCTCTCCTCAGTGCAAGATACATGAAAGCCCGCATGGAGTTTTCTAAAAAACACCTGAATGAGATTCTCTGGTCTGATGAGACCAAGATATAACTTTCTGGCCTTAATTCTAAGCGGTATGTGTGGAGAAAACCAGGCACTGCTCATCACCTGTCCAATACAGTCCCAACAGTGAAGCATGGTGGTGGCAGCATCATGCTGTGGGGGTGTTTTTCAGCTGCAGGGACAGGACGACTGGCTGCAATCGAGGGAAAGATGAATGCGGCCAAGTACAGGGATATCCTGGACGAAAACCTTCTCCAGAGTGCTCAGGACCTCAGACTGGGCCGAAGGTTTACCTTCCAACAAGACAATGACCCAAAGCACACAGCTAAAATAACGAAGGAGTGGCTTCACAACAACTCCGTGACTGTTCTTGAATGGCCCAGCCAGAGCCCTGATTTAAACCCAATTGAGCATCTCTGGAGAGACCTAAAAATGGCTGTCCACCAACGTTTACCATCCAACCTGACAGAACTGGAGAGGATCTGCAAGGAGGAATGGCAGAGGATCCCCAAATCCAGGTGTGAAAAACTTGTTGCATCTTTCCCAAAAAGACTCATGGCTGTATTAGATCAAAAGGGTGCTTCTACTAAATACTGAGCAAAGGGTCTGAATACTTAGGACCATGTGATATTTCAGTTTTTCTTTTTTAATAAATCTGCAAAAATGTCAACAATTCTGTGTTTTTCTGTCAATATGGGGTGCTGTGTGTACATTAATGAGGAAAAAAATGAACTTAAATGATTTTAGCAAATGGCTGCAATATAACAAAGAGTGAAAAATTTAAGGGGTTCTGAATACTTTCTTTACCCACTGTATGCATCAGGATTTGGGTTAAAAAATGTATAGACTTGTCTCATAGGTGTACACACATATGCATGCACTACTAGGATGTGGTCTTAAGACAAATGGTTCTAAAGAGTGCCAGATTAGGGGTTTTGTTACACTAGCAGAACCCTTTAAAGTACTAAATAGAACTCTTTTCCATAAAGAATGCTTTGAAAATGCTATTTGACCGTAATGGTGTGATAAAGAACCTTTTTAATAATAGATTTGAGTGTGTTTTACCCCTCTGTCTGCCTGGTTTTTATAAGACCTTATAGCCTTTATTTTGGGATTTATTTAAATTTTTTTTATTGAAGCTTTTTGACATTTACAGGGTTTAAGTTGACACATCCGAGCTAATACAAATTGCCCAGGTGGCCATTCATTTGAATTCTCTACAAAATGCACATTAACGTACATTATTACCAAATACATAATTAAAGAAAGAGAAAAAAACATAAATAAATGAATAAAACTTTTACATCACCGTTGGGTTGTTATTCAGTCCTTCCACGCCAGGTTCCATATTCCCAACGTTAGTAGATGTCTCTCTCCAGTCCCAAGATAGGTAAAGAAGGGGTCCCATACTTTATAAAATTGAAAAGATTTGTCTTTTAATGCTGTTGAAAGAGCTTCTTTATTTTGGGGTTAATGTTAAAAAAATAATGTCAATTAGGTCTAACAACAGTTATTAGATGAATACAACTGATAATTGACATTGAACATGAATAAATATATCAAGAAATAAAGCTAGAAATTCATAATAGATGCAATGAAGGCCAAGTTTGAGTGAAATATCTTCACAATCCTCTATGATGTCTTTACATCCATCATTGTGTGTGTGTTTTGGTGTAAATGAGTGGCAGTTCCTCTCTGCAGATGATAAGCATTGTTAGGTGACTGGCATCTGTCTGGGTAGAATACACAATTGACACACTGTGTCTCTTCCTTTTGTTTAAGTAAAAGTAGTTGTTGTTATGAAGGCCAAAAGTAACTACTGTGAATGGACAGTATGTGAAATCTCCATGTTACCATGTTAAAAGGAAAAAAAGTAATTGGACAGCTTTACTGTGACTGGGCGTGTTTATGCATAAGGAATGATCATAAATTATTATCTCAGTCACTTGCTTAGTGCAAAAGAGAAGTCAAACAAAGATGGTCACATATGTTCTGTAATAAAAAAAAAAAAGAAATAAAATGGGGGAAAAAAGGACAGTATGATTGGTAGGAAACCAGTTACAATTTGAAAGTTAAAATTTGTCATTTTAAGAAGGATATCAAGAAACTTTTGAGAGTCTTAACACACAAACACACAAAAAACTGTTTAGCATAAAAATGGTTCTTCAGGATGATATGATTCTAAATAAAAATTATTACTACATGTAAGGAGCCTAAGGAACCAGACTGGTCTGCATACACCTCAAGACCTGAACACCTGACCCCGTCACCCAGCGACAGTGCTTGGTCTTACTGATGTTCTTGATCTTGTTAAAGATTTAATTTCAAGCATGGCGAAAAGCATTAAACCCAGTCAACCCAAATGGCTTTGAGCAGGCCAGTTAAGATCTTTTGTTCTAGACTTAATGAATTATTTTTACCATGTATGAACCCAAACAGTTGAAACCTCCATAATCTTTAGAATGTTATTTTACTAAAGCATTTGAATTTCCACTTACATCATCAGTAAATACCTGTGTTAAATGGTGATTCATGCATTAGTGTTACACAATCCTTCCAGAGATCTTAGATCAGGGACACAAAAACATTTATCTATACCACGGTTCAGACTAAAACAAAGAGCAGGGCTCGCAAAATTTCAAAATCCCTGGTAGCCCTTCGGGCAGGTACTTGTCAGATTTTGGTAGCCCAAAAATGTATTTAACTAGCCCAAATAAAAAAAGACCATAAATGTCAATCAAAAACATTTTCAATGCACAAATATCAACGAATATCAAGGAAAGAGTTTTATTTTACTATTTACAGGGTAAGTGCAGAATTTTTAAAAATCAATTTAAGGCAATTTATGACTTTTTAAGAGCTGCACAAGTAAAATAAACACGTGGGTTAGACAATATCTATGGTAATATATTAAGCCATAAAATTACATGATTTACAATTCAGATACAGGTTTTCACAAAAACAAAAATCTTATAAAATGGTATTTCAGCCTTTAAATCATTTTTGTGAAAAGGGATAAGTCAAACATATGAATTATTATATTAATTTGAAACAAATAGTACTGTATACATTGTTTAGATATTCAGAAAGCACATTAACTTCTTTCACATTTACAACTCAATGTGTTTGCTGCGAAAAAACATGGGTCGATATGCACAATTGGGTATTGATCTAAACGACATAGGCTTTTTGGAAATGCAAATTCATTCTCTGCCATGAGGTGGCGCTTTAAGATCAGCTGAAATACAGCGGTTCCTCCAGTAATGGCTGTACACAGAGCAGCACCGGGCTCATACACGCCGTCAGCGTTTCTGAGGACAGTCGGCTCCCTTCACAGATGCATTCATATAAAGACATCCTTGCCGTGTTTTGACTTTAAAACGTGCAGCGCTCATATTTATTCAATTACATAACTGCCTTTTGATGTTTAATCCAGCCATATTGCGATTCTTGCCTCTCCACCCCCAACTGGTTTAGTTTAGTTGAAGGTTTAGTCAGATTTAATTCATTTCTTCGAGTGAACGCTGGCGTGTCTGACTGCCGCTGCTCCCGGGTTAATTCTTTTAAATATTTTAACGATATATTTGGATCTACCTACACGTTCGAAGTGTTGACCTGCTTTTCCTTCCCTCAAAATACTCATATATAACTACTTTATGTGAGTTTTGGCGTTTGCGGTAGATGGACTCGCGACAGGATCTACTGCTCTTGGCTGGATGCTGTGCCGCTGGTTGCGGTGAGGTTCGATTTGCGATGGCCCAGGATACTGCTCTCGGCTGGCTGCTGTGCCGCTGGTTGCGGTGAGGTTCGACTCACGACGGCCCTGGATACTGCTCTCGGCTGGGAGCGGTGAGGCATGAATCGCGGCGGTCCTGGACACTGCTCTCGGCTGGATTTCGTGTCCAGTCAGTGCTGACTCTGGTAATATTACAAGGATGAATTCTCTCTTACTCACTGCTCTGGTATGGTGCATCTGTGCTACTGCTTTCAGTTCTCTCTACCTTGTTTCTTCGGATTTTGGTTATTATACTTGGGTAGTTATGACTCTTTTCTATTCATCCTTGGATTTGCATAATTTGAATCGTTCGTATCCTCTTCCCGCGGACATTTTTAAATCTTGTGCTTCCTTGGAAATTCTGCGCCGTCCTCGATATGTCCACCGAGGATCTCGTCGCAGTATTTGCATAGGTGCGCAGCTCACCTCCAGTTACAATATCCCAGTACTAATTTCATCACGTCGTTCATCATCAAAGGCGGTATCCCGGTCTGTAAATCCACTAAATTTCTGTCAATCATCATCGTCAAATGCTGTAAATGCCGTGCCACAGACGGTGAAGATGGCCTTGTATTTATTTTTAATGACCTTTTCATCACAAAGTCGCTTGATTTTTTATTTGTGACTGAGACATGGCTGCAACAGAACGATTTTTTATCTCTTGGTGAACTTGCTCCTCCGGACTGTGAATTTTTTTAGCACTCCAAGGCATACTGGTCATGGTGGTGGTGTTGCTACTGTTTTTAAAAGCAATTTTAAAAACAAGAAATTGCATACTGATGTGTACTCCAGCTTTGAGGTACAGTTAATGAGAATTGATATACAGATGTTACTCATCCAGAATAATACTTCTACCGCCGCCGTTCCCGCGGCGGTAACATTTAAAAAGTGTATTTGCTGCCTTTTACCGCTAAGTGGCGGTTTAACCACAGACTTTGAAAAGTAAGAATTTGAACGCGTTGGAGCACATTCCCTCGCGTTTTGCATAGCACTCTGCCGAAATTGGTTGCAGTTGGTCTATAATCTAAGATAAACTAGTTAAAATAATTCATATTCACAGAAGCAAATTTAGTACTTTGTTATTCAGAACGAACTCAAGCAGCATAGTAAGTAATGTCACATTACTTAATATTTCTCACAAATACAAATGTTTAAAATCTACATTTAATTCGTACAATAAACGTTACAGTTTCTACATGTCACGAACCTACTTTGTTATCTGTCCTTATTTAACAGGAACTAGCTACATTAGACAACTCCTGCACATGACATGCCCGAATTAGGAAATCGTAGAATTTTTTTCTTTTTATTAATTCCTTCCTTAATTTTAGTGAAAATGTGAGCACATTGTATTATTTAATTACCATTATTAAACAAGAAACGAATAAATAAAACCTGGCCAGGATTTAGCCAAAACAATTAAACAAAATAGCCTATACCGGACAAATTAATAAAACGTCTGTAATTTTAAACTCACAAGTTCTTTCATTATTCAACAAATACATTATATAACGAAATAGTATTTGTAATATAAAAACTAATAAAATTGTATTTATTTTTATTCGTCAGGATATAATTCGTTTTTTAACAACGAATTTTCATTTTTAACAAAACATTTACAACACAATAGGAAAAAGTGTCGCAGAGAGAGAAAAAAAGTAAGTTGTACAAAAAAGCCTGTTAGCTATTTTTATTCGTCTTGTCAAAATATTATAAATTTGTTTGACTTTTTTCTGTTAATACAGTAGGAAAAGTGTCGCAGAGAAAAATGAATAAATAGGACATCTGTCATTTAAAATGATAGGTTAAGCAAAATATAAACAAAACCGAGTCCGTCCTTCAAGGACAGCGCATCATCCACGCTTTGCTCCATCCTTATTCTGCTGTCACTGATCGACCTTCCTGTTCTGTCTGAGGGCCGTACATCACCATCGGTAGCCTGCTCTGAGCATCACTGATGTAATATGTAAATAAAATGATGTAAATAATTATAATGTGTAACATTAAGCAGTGTGTTTTCAGCTGCAGAATACACACACGTCTGATAAAGAAAGAACGTTTTTCCGTGCCAGTGATCCTGCTGACCACAACTGGACGAATTAACTTTGGTTTTGTGTCCGCAAAGCAAGAGAATGGTTAGTCATTAATTTCACTTCATAATAATAAAGGCGTAATGCACCTCAAAAAATTACGTTTATGTATATGTAACCATAACAATTACTGTGTATAACATTAAATCAATGTTTAATTTGTTAACCCGCACCTGGACGCCAGCGCACTGAACTCTCTCTGTTTGCACACGTCATTGTTTACGAACAGATTAAATGAAACGTGACAAGTCAGTGAGCAGTAATGGCGTCGGCGCGACGCAGTGCGTGCCGCGTGGGGGATGGGAAATGCTGAATGAATTCTCGCGGGATCCACCCTGCTTGCAGCTCGAGGCAGGGCTGCATCTCGCGGTAGTTTGATGTCGTGGGGAATGGGATCTCGTGAGAAAGTTGTTCATGGGTTCACCCATGTGGGCCCCAGATAAAATGCCTATCTTGAGCCCATGCCCACTCTGTACCCCTTTAGCCCATGTGAAACCAAGGTGAATCCAAGGTGTTCAGTGCTTGATCATTACAGACCGGTGTGTTGGAGCAGGTTTAGCCTTCTCAAATAAACAAGATATGGGACATAAAAAAACGTTATGCATTTCACAATATACATTTAAAAATGTCAGATAAATGTGTGATAAATATAAAATCGTTTGTGCTAAAGGTGGAAGCTGAAGTGCGCTTTGAAGGACATGGAGGCGCTAGCGAGATCACTTGCGTTTTGTTTTTCTTAAGAATGGAAAATTAAAATGCGCTGTAATTTTACATCATTAGAAATAGTTTTATTTGTGTGCACTCACAATATTAAAAAAATGTGTTGCTTTTTAAAATCTCAGCAAATACTTGCCTCACTGACATAATAAATATATTTGTAGAATGCTATAAAATACTACTTTACAACGAAATAATTCAAATCGAAAATTATAAAGTCTTTCATTAGCCTATGTAATCCATGAAGATGCATTTCTCTCTAAAGGTGCGTCCAGTGAGGAGATATGGGGAGTAAGTGTGGAGCAAAGTGTGGATCTGTCCTTGATCAACTCGGTTTTGTTTATATTTTGCTTAACCTATCATTTTAAATGACAGATGTCCTATTTATTTATTTTTCTCTGCGACACTTTTCCTACCGTGTTAACGGAAAAATGTCAAACGAATTTAGTATTTTGACAAGATTAATAAAAGGCTATTTTTGTACAAACTTTTTTTCTCTTTCTGCGACACTTTTTCCTATTGTATTGTAAATATTAAACGAATGACAAGACGAATAAAATAACAAATACAATTTTGTGCAGGCTACACTTTTATTCGTTAGCCTATATCTCTCTTTCAGTAGCGGAAATTTAAATGTGAGATTCTGGAAACGAGATCTAAATTTAGTGAGAACAGTCGGGTCAGGAAGAAATTATTCTAATTAAGCGGACAGTGGGTGAACAAAGAGTGAATAGCGAGCGGGTGGGTGAAGGACAAAAAAAACCCAGCGTGTCAACCATCCCTTTGCGCCACCTGGTGGTGATTTCGCGAACGACTTTCACATCTGAGTAAGCTAGCGCGGCAGTAATAGGCATTCTGGTTGACTACCTACTGTAGATGGCCCTGTGTTATGTGCACTGGTTTACAGGCCTCCAAAATACAACAAAGACTTTATTCAACAATTCTCAGAGTTTCTTGCTGATATCGTGTCTCGCTGTGATAGACTGTTGATTCTGGGAGATTTTAATATTCACCTCTGCTGTCCATCCAAACCCCTGGTGAAAGAGTTTTTACACCTTATTGATTCCTTGAATCTGTCACAATTTGTGTCTAGCCCTACTCACAATTTGGGACACACATTGGATCTGGTGTTGTCTTATGGCTTCCCAATAACAAATCTAAGAGTAATTGATGCTGCCTTTTCAGACCATTTGCCAATTGTGTTTGAATATGTCTGTGTTTCCACCACCCTTACTTGCCCTCAGTCTGTAAGCTACTCTCGTTTTATTCAACCATTCACTGCCAGTTTATTTTCAGAGCACTATCTAGCAAACTTTGCAGATGCCGCCTTTTTGACAAATTAAATACAGAAGAGATGTTGGAGGTTTTTACAAATTCCTGCTCCATTTCTATTGACTCTGTTGCTCCCCTTAAGCCAAGGAAAGTGAAGAGAAACAACATTACTCAGCCTTGGTTAAATGCTAACACCCGTGCTCTCAGACAGGAGTGTCGTAAGGTAGAGCGAAAATGGAAAAGGGACAAACTCCAAGTCTCATATCAGTGTCTAAGAGCATGCTTAGCTAGTTACCAAAAAGTCTGAATTTCTTTCTAAACTTATTACTGAAAATGTGAACCGGCCGAGGATGCTGTTTAAGACTTTTGATTTGGTACTAAATCCTGTACCTGTCCCGTCTCTTGATCCGTCTTGGGAGACCTGTGAGAACTTTTTTAAAATTTTTGACAATAAAGTACAGGATATCAGAGCTTCTGTTAAGCCATCAATATTTGATCCTCCATTGAGCTGTTCACCTACAGAGTTGTTAACCTGTTTTTACCCCATTTCCTCTGTACAGCTAGCTGGTATTGTTTCTAAGGTTAAATTGTCCACCTGGGAGTCTGATGTCATTCCAGCTCGTCTACTTAAGGAAGTGTTTGCAACCTTGAGTCCGGCTGTAACAGCTATCATTAATAACTCTTTGGAAAGTGGAGTTGTACCGGCTAGTTTTAAACATTCTATAGTTCATCCTCTGCTAAAGAAACCTCATCTTGACCATTCTATTTTCAGTAATTTCAGGCCTATTTCCAAATTACCTTTTATCCCAAAACTGTTAGAGTTGTCTACAGTCAGTTGGATTCCTACATTAGTATGTCCAAACTGCATTGTTGAAAGTCAGCAATGACCTTCTGCAGTGGTTGCTCTGCAGTGGTTGGCCTCTTATCTTTAAGATAGAACCTTCTCAGTGAGTATTGGGAAGTTTTCTTCTTCATTGGCTCCTTTGTCATGTGCCCCAAGGTTCCATCTTAAGCCCTCTTCTTTTTTCATTATACATGCTTCCTTTGGGTGCCATTTTTAAGAAATATAAAATCTCCTACAACTGTTATGCTGACGATACACAGTTTTATCTTCCAGCAAAAACTGACGGCGGTGGCTCTTTGGATGTGCTGTTCGATCATCTTGAGGAGATAAAAGGTTGGATGGCTGATAATTTTCTACAGTTAAACGAAAGCAAAAGTGAAATTTTGATTTTAGGTCACTCTAGAACTTCATCCGATTTTAATTTAGGGTCCCTTTCCGCTAGTGTTCAGCCTTATGTAAGAAATCTTGGGGTTACATTTGATTCGTTTCTCAACTTCGATAAACAAATTAGTACAGTGGTAAAGGGCAGCTTTTTCCATCTGAGATCCATTGCTAAGCTGAAACAGTTGTTGCCTCATAAAGACTTGGAGACTTTAATACATGCTTTCATAACATCTCGCCTGGACTACTGTAATTCCCTTTATTGTTGACTGCCTCAAACGGCGATTTCTCGTTTACATATCATTCAGAATGCTGCAGCAAGACTTCTTACTGGAACAAGAAAGAAGGATCACATTTCTCCTATCTTAGCATCTTTACATTGGCTTCCTGTAAAGTTCAGAATCGATTTTAAAATAGCTGTTTTTGTGTACAAGGCGTTAGCTGGCCTTGCACCAAAATATATCAGTGACCTTCTGATTGCTTACTCTCCCCAAAGAGCTCTTAGGTCCAGTAATCAGTTTCTCTTAACGGTGCCTCGTTGTCACTGTAAAACCAAGGGTGGCCGGGCTTTTTCAGCTACTGCCCTGAAACTTTGGAATAGTCTGCCTGTAAATGTGAGACTCGCTTTTTCACTAGCTAGTTTTAAGTCTGCTCTCAAATCTTATTTGTTCTCCCTGGCTTTTGAATAATGCCTGCTTAAGGCTCTGTTGCCAATTTGGCTTAGATTCTGTTTTATGTTTTTAATTTTCATATGATGTTTTTTTTTTTTATATCTATATACTGTATTTACTGTATTGTATTTGTATCTGTTGTACAGCACTTTGGCGCAACTCTGTTGCTTTTAAACGTGCTATAGAAATAAATTTTGACTTGACTTGACTTGAACTGTAAGACCTTTTGAAATTATAATTAAGACTTTTCTTATACCATTTAATGTATTTAAAACTTTTCAAGGCCTTATTAAAAACTCATAAATTTAGTTGTATCAAATTTAAAGAGTTATTCCACCCCAAAAGGAAACTTTTGTCATTAATCACTTACCCCCATGTCGTTCCAAACCCATAAAAGCTTAGTTTATCTTCGGAACACAATTTAAGATATTTTGGATGAAAACTGGGAGGCTTGTGACTGTCCCATTGACTGCCAAGAAAATTCCAATGTCAAGGCCCAGAAAAGTATGAAAAACATAATCAAAATAGTCCATCTGTCATCAGTGGTTCAATCTGAACTTTGAAGCGACGAGAATACTTTTTGTACGCAAATAAAATAAAGACTTTATTTAACAATTCATCTCATCTGCATCACCTTAGCGCCATTTTGGAGAATATCCTCTCATCACTGGGCATCAATGGGATTCCACTTTGCTGGTTTGAATCCTATCTCACTGGTAGGACTTTCAGGGTGGTCTGGGGAGGAGAGGTATCCAAAGCACAACCTTGAACCCCTCCTCTTCTCCACATACACTACATCACTGGGTCCCATCATACAGGCACATGGCTTCTCCTACCATTGCTACGCTGATGACACACAGCTCTCTCTCTCTTTTCAACCAGATGATCCAATGGTAGCTGCACGGATCACAGGCTGCCTGGCGGACATCTCGGCATGGATGAAAGAACATCACCTACAGCTCAACCTGGCAAAGACTGAGCTTCTTGTCTTCCCTGCCTCTCCGACTCTACAGCATGATTTCACCATCCAGCTAGGTACTTCTACAATTACCCCGTCAACTTCGATCAGAAGTCTTGGAGTAATCTTTGATGACCAGCTGACCTTCAAAGAGCACATTGCAAAGACTGCTCGATCTTGCAGGTTTGCACTACACAACATTAGAAAGATCAGGCCCTTTCTGACGGAGAAGGCTTCACAACGTCTCGTCCAGGCCCTTGTCTTTTCTAAGCTGGACTACTGCAGTGCTCTTCTGGCTGGACTTCCATCAAACACAATCAAACCTCTACAAATGATTCAGAATGCAGCAGCACGACTGGTCTTCAACGAGCCCAAACGAGCCCATGTTACACCTCTCTTTATCTCCTTGCACTGGCTACCAGTTGCAGCTCGCATCAAGTCATTGATGCTTGCATATAGAACAACCACAGGCTCAGCACCTGCCTACTTCCACTCACTATTATGAATCTACATCCCCTCCAGAAGTCTGAGATTTGCTAGTGAGCGACGCCAAGTGGTACTATCACAGAGAGGCTCAAAATCACTCTCCAGAACATTTTATTTATTTATTTTATTTATTTACTTTATTTATTCCTTCCCTTGCTAGTTTGTACTTATTTGAACAATGCCTGAGACTTGGTGTTGTGAGCACTTCTCCTGTCTGATTGCCTCTTTATCGCTTTATGTATTCCCCAATTGTAAGTCGCTTTGGATAAAAGCGTCTGCAAAATGACTAAATGGAAATGTAAGTATCAGCTGGACGCAAATAGCATATGCTGTTCTGTGTCAGCTGCGCCACACGGATACGTCTTTTACTCTTTGATTTGAATGAAAGCAGTGTATCCGTGTGGCGTGGCTTGTTGAATAAAGTCGTTATTTTTATTTTCTTTGCATACAAAAAGTATTCTCATCACTTCATAAAGTTCAGATTGAACCACTGATGGCAGATGGACTATTTTGACTATGTTTTTCATACTTTTCTGGGCCTTGACAGTGTTACTTACTTGGCAGTCAATGGGACAGTCACAAACCTCCCAGTTTTCATCCAAAATATCTTAATTCGTCTTCGTAACACAATTTAAGCTTTTACGGGTTTGGAACAACATGGGGGTAAGTGATTACTGACAAAATTTTCCTTTTGGGGTGGAGTAACCCTTTAAGGACCCGGGAGCCCTATTTAAGGTAGCCCGTCGGGGAGGGCGGTGATAAATTTTGTTGCCTTGACTGGAAAACACAATAGCCCCGGGACGTCGGGCTAGCGATTCTGCGAGCCCTGAAGAGGTCATCGTGCCTTTGCTATTGCGGGTCCTAAACTCTGGAATAGTCTGCCATTTCGTATTAGATCTGCTCCTTTATTACCAATTTCCGTCACTGTTGAAAACGTACTTTATTCATATTTTTAATTCAGAAAATGTTATTTATTTATTTTATTTTTACTTTTTACCTTTTCTCTCTGTTTTACCGTATTGACCCGAATATTAGACAATGTTATTTTCTTGGAAATACACCTGAAAAAACGCAGTCATCTTATATTCAGGGTCTAGACTTTGACATGTCAATAACACACCCACAACAATAGGTGGCGCCAAATACGTGTAAAATGAGCGTGCCATGAAATAAGTAATATAATGTGTGTTATCAAGATCACGAGTGAAAACAAATGAAAAAGAAAAGCTTACAGCAGCATGAGTCGTGACTGTCATATTAGCCTGATGGGACCAAACTTCCTCTGTAAGTGATTTTAAAACGTAAGACAGTACCCAGATTTGAAGACTACAATAAATTTCACTTCTACTGTTAATACAATTTTGGTAGGCTACTATGAGATGGATAGCCTTATTGTTATATAATTCAGATGGGCTACCTGTTATTTTTATGATTTATCAAAAAGTGTATATTTTTAAATGTGATTGTTGGTACATTTTACCAGTATTTACCATACTTTCAAAACAAAAATTAAAATATGCAATATGAATATAATTTAAGATTATTATTTTTTCCTCAGTAAAACACAAGATTTGGTTTACAAAAAGCCTTTTTCCAAAAGGTACATCTGGAAAAAGGGGGGTTGTCTTATAATCAGGGTCGTTTTATATTCGGGTCAGTATGGTATTTGTGTTATGTTATATGTGCCGGGTCTCGGGTCTGATCACCTGTTCTTTGCTGTCTGTGTTCGGGTGTTGTGTTGTTGCTTTGTTTTTGACAGCTCGCAATCTGCGCATTGTCAGCGTGATTATTTCCCCGCCCTCCTTGTTTCTCCGCCCGTTAGCTCATCTTGTTTCACACCGGGTTCTTGTTATCTCATTAGGTTCCCCTTTATAGCTCCCTGTATTTCTCTGTCTTTTGTCAGACTGTTGTGGTTATTCCCATTGCTCTGACTGTCATAGTTTGTATTGCTTACCTGTCCTGTCTTGTCTCGTTCAGACTCCAGTGCTCGTAGCTGCAAGTTCCACATCCACATGAGCTGTCCATAGAAGCGCTCCCCACATGTTCTGATTATTTTCTGTTCAATAAAGCCTCTGTTGTACCCATATCTAAATCCAGCCTGTTCCATGACAATATGATGCTTTGTAAAGCACGTTGGTCAGCCATGGCTGCATAAATGGTGCTATATAAATAAACTTTGACTTAGCAGTTTTTGTATTATTATTATTATTATTATTATTGTATAAAATAATAATTATATTATTATTATAATAATATTATAATAATGTAGTACTCTCTTAACAATGAATGGGAGAGACAGAGACAAGAGTTAGTGGTTGCCCAAGCGGTCCTCTGTTGTTGTCTTGTTAGAACACTTTGAATCCCAGTAGTCATTAACACATATAAATACTTAAATCAAATCACAGTAAACAAATAAATAGATAATCATATAGACAGCAATGTTCCAGATCTTCCACACATCTGGATTTAATTACAGATCAACTACTCCGGTAAGTATTTCAGGTAAGTTAAACAACACAAACGACTTGGAAAATGATACATGAATGGACTTCTCTATGACACAAGTATTAAAATTACACAATTACACAAATTATCAATTTAAACAAATTATTAACACATTCAAGCATGTAAACTGTAGTTTGGCATTAAATTTTAATAAATCTAACAATAAATTAGAGAGACAGAGACAAGAGTAAGTGGTTTCCCAAGCAGTCCTCTTTTGTTGTCTGAAGATGCGCTGCAGTTGTCACGCTAACTCTACTCTCACCTGGCATTCAGAAAATGCAGCTGGACTGTCCAGTGCAAACTCATTAGAACACATTAAAGTATATACAAAATATATACAAACAATTTAATATGACACAATATTATTATCATAATATTATGACACAAACTCTACGCAGCAGGGTGGTCACACTCTCCCCAAGAAAATAAAATGTTGTCCCGACATCAACACACTCAAAGTCCTAAACCAGTCCATATCGTTTCACTTCACACTTGTAAAGGTACCAGGTCACATGTTTTTCAATACTTATTCCCAATTTTCTTTTCTTTCTTTTTTTACATTCAGTACATACATTCAATAATGACTCATCATGTTCCTGTTTTACAGACAGTCCTTGTTAGCTGATTATCAGCTTTTCTGAATTCAAGTTCAGTGAGCTAGTGCTTCAAACAACAGTCCCAGAATCAAGGCATTAAGGAATGCTCATTAAGAATCAAGTCCATTCAGGAAACAGTCAAGTTCAAGTGCAACAAATACTTCAAGCCATTCTCCGAGGTGCTCCAAGAAAAGTTTCAGAACATTCAGTTAATTTAATTTGTCTAGGCCTTTAAACAGTCCATGTTTTTTATTATTATTTATTTATTTTTTGGCCCAACAACAGTTCATTCTATGAGTGTCACCGTCCCTTTGTTGGCAACAGATAAGTGCAATCAATTAGGGCAGTTAGTGTCAATATGATGGCAATTTTTCTGTACAGTTCTGCATTGCCACCTGAGACCTGGTCAAGTGAAGGTTCATTGGGGTTCTTTAATTTGCTGGATAATAGATAAGTGAGGGCTGAGAATAGTGAATCTGCATTGGTACCCAAGAATTCATATTTGGTGTCCATGTGTGTATGGGGTGTGGATTAAAGTCATTTCATGCATTTTGTACACTGTAGCATGTAGGAGTTACAAAGTTTTCATATGTGAACCTCTTTGGTGGTCGTCGTTGTCGGACTCTAGATGGTTCCTCTACAAGATTTCTCCGTGCAGGTAAGTGTTGTTCAGGTAAGTGATGTTCTCCAGCAGGTAAGTGTTGTCCTCCAGCAGGTAAGTGTTGTCCTCCAGCAGGTAAGTCAACATGTTCTGGTACATTTTGTTCCTGTTCAGCTAGATGTGGCAACACTGTCAACTCAAGCATTTGTTCTGACTGAGCTGATGATTTCTCACTAGTTTATAACAGGTGTGATGTGGTTTCCTTTTCCATATGATTATGACTATTCGGCTGTGTTCTGAACTGGTAGGGTTCAACTTACACATAGTACTCGTCATCACTTTCATTGTCGTTCTCTGGCTCATATTCCTCCCTTCTCTCAGCAGGTAAAGCTGTGCTTTTCTGTTGGTGTTTTCGCTTCAATGTGGCATTTTGAGTCTGTGTGGTAACCTGAGGTAAGTGATCACAGGGGAGAAGATGATTACCATGCAACACTCTTGATCTGCCTTTGCCCTGCTATGGTTTCACTTCATAGATTGGAGTATCTTCAGCAGCCTGGCGAATGACAATGTGGACTTCATCCTCTCAGAAATTTTTGGACCCCCTTTTTGAGCCAGATTTTTCACCAGAACTCTGCTGCCAGGATATAAATTAGTACATCTTACTTTTTGGTCATATTTTTTTATTTATTTCTCTCAGTACATTTCTTTGCATGCTCACTTTGCAATCGCATAAGCCTCTTGCATACCCTTTTTCCACCTCTCCATATATTCACTGTGGTCGACAGAACCTTTGTCTGGATTGAGGCTAAACAACGCATCAACTGGAAGTCTTGGAGAGCGACCGAACATGAGGTAGAAAGGTGAGAATCCAGTCAGTTCGCTTTTAGTAAAAATTGTAACTAGTAATTGTAGGCAAACACTAGCCTATTCAATTCCTATTTCCAATTCAATTTCTGTTTCTCTGTGAGAGTTTTGAGCATCTGCAGAATGGTCCAATTGAATTTTTCTACTTGTCTACCATTTCCTTGCGGATGGTACAGGGTAGTTCTAGACACAGTGATGTCACTGTATTTTTGGAGCTGATTGAAGAGTTGATTTTTGAATTCCCTGCCTTGGTCATGGTGAATTCGCAAGGGGAACCTAAACAATACTCTTAAACTGGGCAGGCAACACTAGCTGCATTCGTTGTGATGTTTTGCAGTGCAGTATGCCATACTCGTCCAACACTAGCTTGTCCCACTCACGCATTAGACCTCTAACTGTAGGATTGGCTGACCGCCACTGCTTTGAAGAAGGTTTGTGTCATCTCTTTGTGCTTGCCGGATCTCCTCTTTTGATAATGATTTGTAGGGTTCATCACCAATCTCCATGCAAGCTGTCGCACACTGACAGGCTAATGTAAGGGGTGGATCTGGGTCGTGCTGAACCTCCACAGCTTGTATTGTGGCTCCCACACATTCTGATGAAAGCTCCTCTGTAAATTCTCTCATTGCTGTTTCTATATCAACTGGCATTCTGGATAGTGAATCAGCATCCACATTCTCTTTACCCGGGCGATAGCGAATGGTGAAATGGAAGTCTGCAAGTTCAGCAACCCATCTGCATCCAATGACATTTAACTTTGCAGAGGACAACACATAAGTGAGGGGATTGTTATCACTGTACATGGTGAAGGTAGGTGCATAATATAGGTAGTCTCAAAACTTTTCTGTTATAGTCCATTTGAGGGCTAGAAACTCCAGCTTTCCACTGTGCAGGTGGTAGTTTCTCTCTGCATTGGTCAATGTTCTTGAACCATAGGCTATCACTCTTAGCTTTCCATTCTGGTTCTGATACAAGACAACACCTAGACCTTATATTGGAGGTTGAACAAGACAATCAATCAGCTTTGACAATGTTTCTTGATGGTACTCTGTCCATTCGATCAGCTTACTGGAAGACACCACGTGACTTTTTCTGTTGGTTACTACTCTGCAGTTTATTTTCTTGTGCTCTCATTTTTCTCATTGCTCTTCAGAAGGTCGTAAAGGGGTTTAGCAATTCGTGAAAAGTCTTTGATGTACTGGTGATAGTAACTCAGTAGGCTTAAAATTTTCTGGACCTAATAATTGATAAAGTTCCTAAAAATCTGGATCTGAGTAGCCTCACTGATGTGTGTTTGCAACAACCCAGTGAGGTAGGTTGGTGTAAGATTGTGAAGTGCTTTAAAAACCAATGTTAAAATTTTGTATTCCACTCTAAGTTTAACAGGTAGCCACTGTAATATGGTCAGAATGGGAGTAATTTTTCTGCAATTTGCACGTGCCAGTCAATAACCTGGCTGCTGCATTTTGAACTAATTGCAATCGCTCCATAGAGGACTAATTTATCCCATAGTACAGCAAATTGCAATAGTCTAATCTAGATGTGACAAATGCATGAATTACTTTTTCGAACGTCTGTATTGAAAGAAAAGTTTTAACTTTAGCCAAATGTCGAAGATGAAAAAACATGACCTAACCACACTGTTTATCTGTTTATCAAACTTTAGACTGGAACCAAATAAGATACCCAGGTTCCTTACAGAAGGAGTGATCCACTGGGTAAAATAACCGATATCGAGATTATAAGAGTTAAAAGATAAAGCATCACTAGGTCCAAACAGAATCACCTCAGTTTTACCTTCATTAAGTGTCAAGAAATTACTCATAAGCCATGATTTAAGTTCCTCAATACATACACACTTTGCTAATGCATTTTTATCACCAGGTTTAAAAGAAAGATACAATTGTGTATTGCTGAAAACCAGGATGTGATCCAAATAGGGCACACAAATTTCACCTCTAAGTCCTTCTAAGCACTCTTCCATGAAATGCTGCAGGTGCATTCATGAGGCCAAAGGGAATACGAACCCACTCACATAATCCCCATGGTGTACTGAGTGCTGTCAATGGTCTGCTCGCTGGAGACATAAAACCTTGATGGTAAGCTTTGCCCTGATCTAATACAGAAAACCAGGCATTACCTCCTAAACTGTCTAGAATGTCTTGTACTCTCGGGATAGGCTGGCAATCAGGTAGTGTCTTCCTATTGAGGTCTCTATAGTCAATGCACAACCTAAGGCGGCCGTCTTTCTTACGAACACATACGATTTGTGAAGAGTAGGGAGAATGGGTTTTCTCTATCCAGTTCTGGGCAATCAAGTCATGCAGGTAGTCCTTCATTTCCTGATAAAGTGGCTTGGGGACTGAAGTGTAAATGCGGACAACAGGTGTATTGTCAGTTAGAGAGATACTTAGTTGAAGATCTTTGATGCACCCAATAGCTGTGTCTCATTTAGAAGGCTGTGTCCTCCAGAGGTTCCATTCGAAGGGGGCATACGTCATCGAGGCTGTCTCATTTCAGAAAAGCAGGTAGGACATTCCGAATGCGACCTTCTTTCACAGGAATTCGGAGGATGCATAAGGTGTATCATTCGCAGATAACCCACAATTCTTTGCATCGCCATAAACAACCGTCGTTAATTTGAAAAATGCCGGCACCGGCAGATGTACACACAAGCGCACAAGACCATCTGTACACTGTGGCTTTACATGTGGTTCAAACAAGAAAGCAGTGTCTTGCTTCATATATGGCATTTTAACTTGACACTGTATCTGCATAATTATTCGTTTTGGTATGTTCACATGGTCTTTCATTGTTTTCACCAAATATTCACCCGGATTACCAGTAGTCACAAGATTAATGAAGGTCTGTATCTTATTTTTCTTCATGCCAGGGAAGGCGTACTTGACAATCTTGTGCAAACGTCCTTTACTCACTTCATTATCTTCACTTGCTTCACTCTGTCTCATCACTTGTTCAATCACATTGTAGCTGATGATTGGTTTGGATAACCTTTGCTCTTTTAAGATGAGGACAGGAATGACTAACTCTTTTACGCAATTAACTCTTTCACCGCCAGCGTTTTTAAAAAAAGTTGCCAGCCACCGCCAGGGTTTTTGATGATTTTCACCTAACTTTGACGGCCCTCAGAATATTTTCTGCTATGAATATAAGAACATATTATATATCAAAATAAAGAACCAAGTCTCTGCTTTTATACAAAAAATTTTTTTTATTCTATCTTCATGTGTTCATGTTTTATGACCATTTGAACACAGGTGGGTACCATCAAAAATACAACATTTTGGACAAAAAACTGAGAAAAATGCATTTTTATCAAAGTAGTACATTTTCATGCAAAATACATTCAGATGTCATATTCTTTCACCTGTAAATAATTATATGAATAATTTAAATTGCATTCAATAAACAGAACAAACAGACACACACACAGACACACACACACACACACACACACAAACATATGATTATACACACACACAGGCTACATACATACATATGCATACATATACTGTACATGCACACACACACACACGTCCGCACACACACACGTCCACACACACACACACACACACACACACACACGTGCACACACACACACACACACACAAACATATACATACATATGATTATACACACACACAGGCTACATACATATACTGTACATGCGCGCGCACACACACACACACGCACACACACACGTGCGCACACACACACACACACAAACATATACAAACAAATGATTATACACACACACACAGGCTACATACATACATATACTGTACAGACAGATAGATAGACAGATAGATATATAGATAGATAGAACACACACACACACCCCTATTCAGATCGACGGATCAGTTATAACTACAGATGTTTCTGTGTCTCTCTCTCTCTCACGGACTACATCGTCCCGATCAGATTCAAAATGGTCAAAGCATGATCTACATAGGCTATGATCTATATATGATCTACATTTTCTCTGACCCTCCATGTATGCCGATCGTCTTCTTTTCGCACCCTAAAGACCCGGAAGTCCCGTAACTCATTCAGGACATGCGCTAGGGCTTTCCTTACCGTAATACACATAGAACACGGAAAGCCGTAAAAACTCGTCAATGGCGGGGAAGCGTTGTCTCTTAATTGACGAGATATCTCGTCAATGGCGTTGAAAGAGTTAACAGGGGAAGCCAATTTGAAAGTTATCTCTACCCATCCAACATAAGGCATGCTGGTCCCATTGGCTGCCACAAGCTGCAGGCCATCTGAAGCGTCTGTTGCCTCTGAAATGTCCTTCAATT
The DNA here is from genome assembly GCF_012432095.1 of Onychostoma macrolepis. Classification (NCBI taxonomy): domain Eukaryota; kingdom Metazoa; phylum Chordata; class Actinopteri; order Cypriniformes; family Cyprinidae; genus Onychostoma; species Onychostoma macrolepis. The sequence continues at coordinate 8,039,559 of NC_081157.1, read as the reverse complement.
TCACGTCAGGTATGTACTTGTTTCTCCATTGTTCATCTACAATACATACTTGGGAACCTGTGTCCCATAACGCCTCAGTTTTGTGTCCTTGTAAGTAGCAGGTTACCAGACATTGTTTGCTGATGAGAGAAGTTACAGGCAAGTATTTGTTAACTTGACATGAAGCAGTTAAAATGTGATTAAGTGGAGACAACTGTTGTGTAGACTGTTGTTCTACATTTTCAAAGTGCTGCTTTGGACGTTGGTGGGACATTCTTGAGTTCAGGTCACTCCCTGTCCAGTGGAGGCAACCCATTTCCGTTTAAAGGCGTTCTACTTTGAAATCTTGCACCTCTGGTTCTGCAGCCTGCTGAAAAGTGCTCACTGCTACCACAACATAGTTCCTCTGGTCCACTTTGCTGGCAGTAAAAACACTGTCTTGTCCTTGAGATGACGTTTCTGTCGAAACTGCTGAGGGTACTGTGGTAGTCGGATGTTGCTGTATACTGTCGGGGCACTGTATTAAACTGTGGTGGGCGAGGCTGTGGGGGGACAGCATATCTTGATGGCTGCGTTGCATACTGTGTTGACGTTGGATGTTGCAAGGGCTGCAGTAATGGCATTGAACATGGTTGCAGACTGTGAAGCTGTGATGTCATATACTGTTGTTGCAAAACTGAGTTCTGTTGTGATTTAGGGTGGTGGGGCTGCAGTGGATACTGTAAGAATTACAGAAACTCAGACACTTTGAACTTCTGAGATGGACAACACCAACATGGGGTATTAACATACAGACATCTGTCTCCACATCCCACTGAGAGAAAATGCAGGAAAATGCCTCTCTCACATATGCATCAGTTTCTTTTCATCCCCTTCCTTCCCCTCACCCATCCTTCCCTTCACTCAGCTCACACAGAATGGTCAATAGTAGAATATAATGTTCTACATGAATGCAAGTGATATTTACAGTCATGTTTGGTATCATTTGAATTGTCTCAGGGAGACTGGTACAATGGTCTCATTCTTATAAGAAGTAAACTAAAAGGTAATATAGATCCTAAGAGTTTAGAGAGATTTTGCATACTGTAGAGGGCGGGTCAATTTCCAGTGGTTTCCATGCAAAATTACCTTTTGTCCCAAAAGGTGTTAACTCGGTCAATGCAAATTCCAATCGTTAGTTCCTGTCTCCATCTCGTGGGATGTTGGTCTTGGTCTGAGATACTTAAGGAAATGTTGCAAAATGATCAGGGCCTTCTGTAGCCGGAATGAGCCCATAGGATGAAGTGTGTTCACACACTTCATACTATGTATTTTTCTCAAGTTAGGTATGCTTACTCTTAGATTCATCTTTGATATTTTGATGGTTTGTATTGATTTGATATTGTTGAATTGGCTGTGTAATTGACACAATACATATTTACCTGACTGATAATAAATTGTTACATTTGATTTTATTCTGACTTACTCTGAAATTATTTTCTCAAGTAGATTAAGTGAAGGGGTATGTTACCTCAAACATGCGTCCAGGGTTAGTACAGACTAGATCTCAGGTTAGATGGAGCATGGGGCACATCAGGTGAGTTTCTAAATTTCTGACTAACTGCTTGACTTTAGTTAAGTTGTTATGCAGTTGCATTAACTACGGGGGGCTAGATAAAATACTATTGAGATAGCATGATTTGGGCATATTTCATAGTACTAGCCATAACCTCTGGTTATTGTGTCAGTTTTAGTCAAGTTGTTATATAGTTTAGCTATAGGGGGCTAGATAGAAACACTATTGAAGTATCATAGTGCTAGCCATAACCTCTGATTATTGTTTGAGCTTTAACTAAGTTGTTACATAGGTGACTGTAGGGAGCTAAACAGGACCACTATTTAAAAATGACAAGCATGAAGCAGTCTATTAAATAGTTAGTCAGAACCTCTGACTAATGATCAGACTGGAGGGTTTGTGACCGTGGGGTACATGTATTTTGGCCGGCATGATACACCCTGAGCGACATAGATTCCTAAAGAACGAGTAATAAAGTAAAGAGTTAGCTAGAATAAATCAAATGTCAGAAGAATAATAATTAGGAACAGACGAACCAATTTGTATTTCAACCTAAATTCGAGGTCATAATAAAATGGAGTCAGATTAGAATTTATCCTAAATTTAATAACTTTGTGTGCTAAAAAGACCGAACACGCAGGAAACCTTCATCCACGATTGGATACCGTCCTTGGACCAAATTCGTGGACCTTACAATACTGATGTTGTTCATACGTTGGGTGACTTACTCCCCATATTTGGTTTGGCAGCTCTTTATTCCACTCTGCTACCGGCTGGTAACTTTGTGAGAAATCTTGTAGCAGCTGATGAGTCGTCATCATCACTGGAGCCTTGTTACTGACCGCAAAACACTGAGAAGCAGGTGAGGATTGTTGGATTGTTTCTTTAATTTGCAGTTGCGACATCAGGTCAACTTTTGTCTGTTTTGATTGATGTTTTGATTCATTTAATTGTGAGACATGCACAGCAACACTGCATTCGGACTTCCGTTTGTTTTGTCTTTCTGTTTCATGGGAACATGCAACATTTAATCTCTCCAACAACACTTCATCTGAAATTGTGGGGTCAGACAGGAATGGCTGGAGGTCACTCTGAATACGGTCATTCTGTAAGCCAGTCAACATGGTATGGAGGAACATGTTTTGAACTAAAGCTGGGTCATATTTTAAGCCAGACTCATCGTCTTGTGAAGCGAACAGAATTTTCTGTCTCAGATCAAGAACATGAATGAGAAAGCTTTGTGGTGTTTCTTTAGCACGCTGGGCCTCTGCAGCTGTTTGTATAGTTCTGTAGCATTTGGACCAATCAGACACACAATTTTTCATTTGATTTAACAAATCAATTAGTTATTAGATTAACAAATAATCACAGACCCCTTACCCAATACACATTCTGGGTGCTAGTATGTCTGTGGATGACTCGAGACTCCCGGTTCCATGGCAACCAATCTGATAACACTAGTTACTCACCTCATTTTCCCTTAGGAAAGTGACTTTATGCCATAAAAATGGACTCTAATTAATTCATAGAAAAACCTTTGTGACACTGTCACACAAAGACACATGTTTTATACCGCTCAGTATGTATTAAGATGGTTTTATACCTATATATTTGAGTTTTAATGGTTTTACATGTTGTTTTAGCCATTTTAATCCTCTTAATTATTTTATGTGTGTATGTCTTGTATGTGATCAGTCACATGACAGGAATCAGAAAGTAGACCAGTATAAAGCAAGCAGCATGTCAAACAATCAGGGTCACTGACCAAAGGATTGCACCAGCTGGATTGAGGAGTTGTTTTAAGGATTTACCATTCCAGCATCTCACTTGTTTTGGATTATCACTTTCTTTGGATTGTATATACACTGGTGGACACTTTTACATTGGAACTTACAGCACACTGGATTTCTTAAGGACTGTTTTAACGGTATGGAACTGAAAGATTCTGTGCTTTTAACAGCCTAGGATTTCTATTGTGTTGTGAAGTCTGTAAATACACTATTTATTCCTTCTACTTTTGTTGTTGTCTCATCTTTTTAAACACTTATTTTACCTCACACAGTTTAATCTGACTCCATTTTAAACCCATGTAATTCGGCCGATCGTTACACCTTTCTTTGAATAAACACGCATATCTTCAGGTCATTGTGTATATTATTACTGTTCTTGGATATGTTCTTGTGTGTTGTATCCTGTTTTATGCATGCTTATGATAGATGACTAGTTAATATTACCTCACATACCATGTTTGGTCTCTATCAATTTGTCATCGGATGATCTAATTGAGTGTATATTATATGTTGATACCTATGCAACATATTAGTGTTCTAAGAATCTTGAATAGTTTGTATATCAACTTCCAATCCAGTTCATATGCAAATTACCATGTTCAGAGACAGAGTTGTAAAACTTTCCCTCCAAAAGTTCAAGACACCATTGGCCATTTGTTACCCCAGGGGCTGACCTCTAGGGCTGAAACGATTCCTCGAGTAACTCGAATACTAAAAAAAATAATTGAGGCAAATTCTTGTGCTTCGAAGAATTGTTTTAGTCCATTTACTAGGGATGCACTGAATTCTCGGCTGCTGAAAATATATTAAATTATATGTAAACGTTTTTACACGTTTACTTGATATTTCTGTACACCGAATCATTTCTAGTCATTTCCTACTGATTTACGCGCTCTGATATGCATTACTCATATTACGCGATTCATGAGCATTTCATTCGAGTAAAACTAGCGTCATATCATATTCACACAGAAATTGAAAGGCATTTACCGACAACCGGTCAACATAAAAGTGCGGTTTAATTTGAAGACATTGCAGCAGAAATATATTACTATTGTTCAGCAGAATGTGTATCTACTACTACTACTAAAATTATGAAAACTTTATTTAAGGAATGATCACACAACATTTCTTGTTCTAATTTTAATAGTAAATCCCCCTTGTTTTATAAAAAGTTTAATTTTCAATAATTTAAATAAATAAAATTAAATGTTTTATGCCTTCATCTGATAACCAGATACACAACACAGAATTTCTGAGGAAAAATAAAACATTTCATAAGGCTATTTTAAGAATAAATGACAACGCGAGGGAGGCTACTGGCTGAGTAACACGAGATCTGGTGCGTGATCCAAGATCCAGAAAAGGGAATCGCACAACTTCAGCATATCTTTCATCATAAACTGGCATCATTCTCCCACTTGGTCCAGAGATACGGCATTGGGAGCAATTGTTTTTTGGAATACTCACAAATCACATCATCAATTCAATCAAAGATCGACACTAGGACAATTGATCTAGACCGCCGCCCCCCAGTGTGGTTATTTCATTGGCTTGTGCTTTTTTTTTTAATTCTGTGTCATTAAAATTGAGTTAAAGTAAAAAGTCTTACAAAACTACTTTATATTATTGAATAAAATAATTATTACAAAGCAGTTTCGGTTTTCGACCAAGCACATCCAGAATTCTCTGTTTCGGCCCAGAATTTTCATTTCGGTGCATCCCTGTAACTGCATAGAGTGCACTGTGTTTGCAACCACGTGCTCGTTTAAAAGATTACACACACACCAGTATGCAGAGAGACATTTAAGAGGGTTTATTCTCCAAATAACTTTAAATTCATGTTGCTGAATAAATGTTGCGTGTTTGGACTCTTGTTTTTGTTCCACTTTAGCTTCCTGCCCACTAATTTTTGCCTCTTACAAAAGAAACAAAGCCTTCTAAGAAGACAGTAAAGGCTTATGTCACGCCTGAGCTGTAGTTAGGCTGAAACTTGAAAGTTAAGTTGCACAATGTTTAGGTTTTATTATTATTTTTTTATTACTATTTTGATTTGTCTTAGTTTTAGGTTGTACCATGTTTACATTTTTTTAAGTAATTTGAAATAGATTTTTATATATTTGTATTTGCATTTTGAATTTAATAAGGCAATTAAATGCACTAAATGGGTTTAGTTTTCAGTTGTTAATATATGCAATTTCAGCAATAAAAATGTAAATTTTTCTAAAAAGGAAACACATTACTTTTACATTTGTTCACCTGTCTTATTTTCTCTTTTAAGAATTTAAGAAAAAGTTCTTATCCAATTACTCGATTAATCGGTAGATTTTCGGTAGAATACTCGATTACTAAAATATTCGATAGCTACAGCCCTAGTGACCTCTATAGCAGATAAAGCTCTCACATCAGTGACGCCCTGCCAGTCTGTGGTTCTGTTAGATCCTAAGAGGATGAGAAGGATGTGAGCTTCTCAGCGACCCTTAAGTATTGTGCCAGGCCTTACGGCCTTGACTTTCCATTCAACCAAGTATCCTTGGATCTCAGCAAATCCCTTTCTTAGCTCTTTTTCCCTTTCTACCTGGGAAGAAACTCCCAATTACCACCGAGCCAGAATAACATCTTTTGGAGTTCATCACCCTTCAGACCCGGAAGAACTTGAAGAACTCCAACGCCACCAAACCTTCAAACCATCAGAACTTTCATCCGAGACTGCATCCGGACACTCGTTCAACGAACAAAGGCAATGCAAGTATCGTACATTTGACTAAACAAAACAGAGGTTTAGTATAAGCTATAGACCCAGTTATAAACGGCGCTGATGGTTTTACTCAGGCGGTTAACTGACTCTGTCCATAACTGCATTCTTTGGTTTCTCTAATGGCTTCATTCATCCACTTTAGCTCCCCTTTGTATGTACGCGTGAGTGTATGTTTATTTGTTTGTTTGTTTAGATTAGTTATGTGTGTTAGCGTTTAGTTAATAAAAGTTTTGTGCACAAATTACATGAGTTTCTGGTTCTGACTTGCAAATTGATGTCTCTTTACGATTTTGACCCTCGCTACATGCTCTAATGCATTAATAAAAAAGTATTTTCTATGGCCAAGGAAATATCCTTTGGTAGAGTTGATATGAACTTACACTGAATGTTCGCTGGACGAACAGATCAGTTGATGGCAATTTAATTCTGCTACAGTTATTACTGTCAGCCGATATAAATAATTGTAATTAATCATAATTAATTGTAATTATTTATATACATTTCCCTTTTGAGCTAGATTTGCTACAGTTCTGTTGCTTTTTTTCTCTTGATAGTGAGAACAGAGAATTCTTCTTAATGTTGGAATCCTGAGGTCTGCTTTGCCTTCAAGATTGCTACACAACTGAAGTCCAAGTGTGATCGCTCGAATGACTGAATCAATAATATCTTGCTCAAGGTAGCCTTTATTTAACCCACTCTCTATTTGACGTGCAAGACTTGAAAATGACAATGTGTCCTAGAGTCTGGAGGAAGGGTGGAGAAGCTCATAGCCCAAGTTGCTTGAAGTCCAGTGTCAAGTTTCCACAGTCTGTGATGATTTGGGGTGCAATGTCATCTGCTGGTGTTGGTCCATTGTGTTTTTTGAAAACCAAAGTCACTGCACCCATTTACCAAGAAATTTTGGAGCACTTCATGCTTCCTTCTGCTGACCAGCTTTTTGAAGATGCTGATTTCATTTTCCAGCAGGATTTGGCACCTGCCCACACTGCCAAAAGCACCAAACGTTGGTTAAATGACCATGGTGTTGGTGTGCTTGATTGGCCAGCAAACTCACCAGACCTGAACCCCATAGAGAGAAAAATGAGAAACAAGAGACCAAAAAATGCAGATTAGCTGAAGGCCACCGTCAAAGAAACCTGGGCTTCCATACCACCTCAGCAGTGCCACAACTGATCACCTCCATGCCACGCCGAATTGAGGTAGTAATTAACCTTTTCAGTGGTGAGTTTAAAATATTCCAGCGGTCCCCCCCAGAGTGAGTTTTTTTTTAGGCAACCGTTATTTTAGAACGTTTCCACTTAATGTTTCCATGGCGACGCGTCATGATTGTCACGTGACAACACCGCGGCCATAATAACACTGTATGACAGATGGATCGCTTTTATTTCATTTTTCCTTTTTTATTCAAAATATTCATAAACTTGCTTACCATATAATCAACTATCTGATATTCCGATTCACAAATATGTGCAAATGAGTGTGTTTTATCGTTTAAAAACAGTTCTAAATGATCTTGATCGTGGTCTGTAATGTGATATGGGCGCCGCCATGTTTGTTCGCGCTGCAGTTCAGAGTCCTGTCAGTCAGATTTACATCACGTAAATTCATCAATTTCTCGCGAAATACATGCAAGTAAGTGGCGGGTGAGATGGGAGAAGAATAGAGTGAACTTTATAGTTACTTACACTATGTGTATTTGATATTAATAAAACACGTCTGAAAATTATATTTGAATGGATTGTTATTGCTGCTTCCATAAACATCTGAGTGTATTTTACGAACTCTAAATGTATTGTTTTACTAGTACTTATGTGTATTTAAATGTCTAAAGCATAAAATAAACATTATGTGGTCAAAAACACTGCATAGATGCGATTATATGACAAGTGCAGCTGCATCTCAGCGTCAGCCAACGCGCGAAAACACAGTTTGAATTTGGCAGTTATACCACGTCACCGAACGTTCTAAATCCCATATGTGGGACCGTACTCCCAGTGGCACGGAAATGAAAATCCCATATGTGGGACCGTACCGCTCAAAAGGTTAAAGCAAAAGGAGCCCCTACCAAGTATTGAGTACATATACAGTAAATTAACATACTTTCCAGAAGGCCAACAATTCACTAAAAAAATTTTTTTTTATTTTTTTTTATTGGTCTTATGAAGTATTGTAATTTGTTGAGATTTGTTGTGAATTGGTGGGTTTTTGTTAAATGTGAGCCAAAATCATCAAAATTAAAAGAACCAAAGACTTAAACTACTTCGGTCTGTGTGCACTGAATTTATTTAATACACGAGTTTCACAATTTGAGTTGAATTACTGAAATAAATGAACTTTTCCATGACATTCTAATTTATTGAGATGCACCTGCATATTTTCTAGGCATGCATGCAAAACATTTTGCTGCTGCAACAATGCGATTTTTTTTAAGGCCAATTCACACCGCAGCAACAAATGTCAACAGATGGCAACACACACGACTATCAAATATTGTTTTGGCCATAGATGCTTTATCAGCATTTGTGAATTGGCCTATAGATGCATAAAGCTGAACCTGTTCCCAGGTCCAGAAACGTAGTGAGAATATTGTTGTGGTACTCTCGATAATGGCAGAGGACAGTGACCATTATCACTGAAAAATTGGGTAAAACAGAACTGAAGGAAGTGAAGAATTGTTGAATAAAGTCGTTATTTTTGCTTTCTTTGTGCACAAAAAGTATTCTTGTAGGTTCGTAAAATTACGGTTGAACCACTGATATCACATGGACTATTTTAACACTGTTCTTACGATGTTTCTGGGCCTGGGAACATTTCAGAGGGCCAGAAAGCTCTCGGATTTCATCAAAATATCTTAATTTGTGTTCTGAAGATGAACAAAAGTCTTACGGGTTTGGAACGACAGAAGGGTGAGTAATTAATGACAGAATTTTCATTTTGGGGTGAACTATCCCTTTAAAGGGGTCATTGGATGCAGAATTCACTTTTACATGTTGTTTGAACATAAATGTGTGTTAGCAGTGTGCGTACACATCCACCCTATAATGATAAAAATCCACCCAGTGTCTTTTTTTAAATCCCCAATAATAATGATCACTTTCTCAGAACAGGCAGTTCTCAGATTCTTGGCAGAGTGACAGTTCTAGACTATTGACTGAAAAGGCTGTTTTAACGTAGGCCCACCCTGAGTGAGCAGGAAACAATCCGACATTGTTTTGACGCTGGAGCAGGGGTAGACAAGATTGTCTCCTAAGTGATTGACGTGTTTTGTTGTTGGATATAATAATGAACATAGCAGTCATCATTTAGTCCCGACATCTGAGCCTCTGAAGATGCAGTGGATTACGTTTGTTTTTGAAGGGAATGCACCCGATCTAACCAAATGCGTTTATGTTTGCGCAAATCATTCGTGACCCAGCTTCATCTACAGTATAAGTGAGTATAAGGTTTTTTATGATTCTATGCCAATTGCCTTTCCTAATAATGTGCTAGTTAGCAAGTTCCGCGGCTAAAGTAAACAGTCTAATGAGAACGGCTTGTCACCCCACGGAAGAGAGGGGCAGGGTGAGCAGAGCTCATTAGCATTTAAAGGGACATGCACCGAAATGGGTCGTGGTGAACAGAGCTGTTTTTGACAAGGTAAAAACCGTGTTGCTTTACACTACCATTGAGAAATTTTAACCAAAGTATGTTATAGACTTTTCATTAAGACCCTAAAGAATCATATACTCTTTAAGCTCTATTTATATACCAGACAGAAAGTTCACTGAGTTCAGCTGAAGAATCATGATCTTTCCCAGCAATGGCAGAACCCAGTCAGATCAGAAAGGGGGCTGTGGAAAGAGTGTGTTTTAATCTGTTACAGGGTCCTGTTGCATTTTATTTACTAAATGAATGACAGCAGGACCAGTATTTCAGGTGTCCTTACTACTGAAATTGATGCAAACATTAGCTATTTGATCAATGACTCATGACCTGATTAAACCGATTACAAATTGTAGGATCTCTGTTACTGTGAGACAGGTCACCATGTGAGATATTGAGCCATCGAATCAACTCAGTCAAGAAGGATCTAAATCCCCCCCCCCCCCAATTCATCATGAGGACTAAAACTAATCACACTATCACGTGACGTCAATATTCTGAGTAGTTTCCTGTCAGTGCTTTTCTTATCTACTCAAGAAGGAACAATGACTAACTCAATCAGGGAAGCAACAAAGATCTCTTTGTATCAAGGAGCACCTCATGATCAGGCAATGTATGGACTTATAGTACAGCCAACGGACATGATAAAATTAATTTACGACCTCAGGCCTGCAAACACGGGATCTGCAACTGACTGTCTCATGACTCGCTTCCTGCCCTTCTGTGCTTCCAACTCGCAGTCTGTTCTTCAACAACGGACAGAAAAGTGTTACCTAAACGTTTTCAAGTATTGGAGCAATATACACACAAATAACATGTTTGATGTCTTATATATACTGTATGCTTGGTGTGTTTTATGTACGCAGTGAATTCTAATCTTTGACATATAACCCTTTTTGTTCAGCAGGAAAAGCTATTAACGTGTGAGATATGTTAAGTTTAGTTTCGTATGAATGATCATGATAATTGCAAATCATTGGTGAATGAAATGGTCATATAATAAACAGTAAGCATGTGATAATACTTTTATAAGTAGTTATTAAAACTGGTAGAAATATTCCCCCACATGAAAGATTACATATTAGGCTAATTTGTGTCCAAAGAGGAACAGTACGGGGCGGGGCTCCGCCCTACAGGGACAATTTGATTGGATCACTCGCCATGGGACAGACAAAAATCAGCCCGCTTTAAGAACCAGGGACACACAGCCTCCTGCGCTCTTGGCTCGCTGCTTACTCTCACTTGAATTTTGGCCCTTTCGCCTTCGTCTGATCGTGCACCCACTTGTGCTCACAGCTGTAACATCAAGCGATTGGGTCACCCAAGAACTCAAACACTCTGCCAGACTTCTGATTGAAGACACTTTTAGAAGCCTGAAGCCATGCAAAGAAATCTGAGAAGGATTTCCAGAGCGTCATCACGTCACAAAGAAACCAACCAATCACCGGAGGACATCCAAAAATAAAAACAAGGAATTAAAAAATAATAATAAAAACAAGATATAAAAATTGATTTTAAAATAATTTAAAACAGTTAAGAATAGAAAATGATTATACATAGTGCAATCAGTTGGGACGTAGCACAGTGCTCACTCAACAAATGCACAGCTAAACAGATGAGTTTTGAGTCTGGATTTAAATGTGGCTAATGTTTTAGCACATCTGATCTCTTCTGGAAGCTGGTTCCAACTGCGGGCGGCATAATAGCTAAAAGCGGACTCCCCTTGTTTTGTGTGAACCCTTGGTATTTCTAACTGACTCGATCCTAATGATCTGAGTGGTCTGTTAGGATTATATTCAGTGAGCATATCTGCAATGTATTTAGGTCCTAGGCCATTGAGTGACTTGTAAATGAGTAAAAGTACTTTAAAATCAATCCTAAATGTAACTGGGAGCCAGTGCAAGGACCTGAGGACTGGTGTGATATGCTCAGATTTTCTGGTTCTAGTCAGAATCCTGGCAGCAGCGTTCTGGATGAGCTGCAGCTGTCTAATGGTCTTCTTTGGAGACCATTACAATAATCCACCCTGCTGGTGATAAAGGCATGAACAAGTTTCTCCAAGTCTTTTTCCAAACACAAACATAGCTTTATTTATTTATTTTTTATTATTATCTCACGACTAAATGTATATAGAATGTAAACAGCTCAGGGACACCTAAGTCAGGTCCTAAATTTCAATTGTTATCAAACACACCTATCTGTAATTTTGAAATCATCCTAAAAAAACTGGATTAAATTTTTCAGGTGTGTTTGATTAGGACAGGTGCAGGCCATCGTCTCTCCTTTCTCTCTGTTGCATTTTGCTCTCTCTCAGCCTCCCTCTCCTCCATCTCCTGGATTAGGTCCTTCAGCTTCCTCAGACGCAATGCTGATGTTTTCCAGCTGCTGTTCGAGAGGCACTGGTTTAACACTGTGATACACGACCTGGAACAACCTGCTTTTATCATGTGTTCACAACAGATTGCAAAGTGTTTTCACTCTTGAAATGTTAAAGGGATTTAGCAGCCCCATATATATATATATATATATATATATATATATATTCATGTTTAGATTTTTATTTATGTGCATCATTATAAATAAATAAAAAAATGCATTTTACGGTGAACACAGGCAGCAGTCTAAGCACACGTGACGCGCCATTCCCGCATCCGCACTCGTGACCGCTCACCTCACACCTTATGTTTGCGGCTGACTGCAAATGATCATAATTGATGGACAACTATAGTCGGGAAAAGACATCAGCAATCCAGTGCCAAGAAAAGAAAAATAACAAAAGATGAAGCCCGTGCATTACTTCCAGGTACTTTCTTAATCTTGTGAAACTTTTTTTTGGCTGTTAACGTTAATAACGTGTTTTAATGATGGCAATAATGTAACCACCAACAACGCATCTAATATTCTCTCTTGAGTTTCCATGTTCCCTTACAAAACTTAGCCATGGTTTTACTACGAATAAAACCAAAAATCACGGTTCTTGTAGCCATGGTAACCACAAATTAACCATGGTTTTGTTATTTCAAATAATAGTTTACTATTAGCCTGGTAATTACTGCTATTACAGTTACAGGACGATCAAATCCTTGTTTATTATTGACCAAACATAGGCTAATTCAAATATCCACATAATCTTTAATTTTTGGCCACCTTTTTGCATAGAAATGCTACAGCCTCTATAATTTCTTCAACAAAAACATGTTGGCATCACAACCCTTACAAAAATTAACCATGGTTTTATCATAGTAAAACTGCTTAATTTTTTATTATTATTATTATTTTTATTTCCATAATATTTGACGGAAGGGGCACAACAATACAATAGGCCCTTTTCACATGACGTCACGCAACTTCCGTTCTGACTCAACGCAGTGTATAGTTACTTCCGCCAGCATAGTGAAACGCTATGGAGTTTACACAGTCCCTTCTACATCTGCCAGAAATACATCTAGATGATGTACAGCGACTTTCAGACAAATTTTTGCTTACGACACGTTCTAAACTTGATAAAGGATACAAATTCTTCATTGAACAGTACCTGTTTGATTATAAAGGTAAGCATTTTTTTGTATTGTCCAGCCCAGCTTACGTTAGCGGAGGAGTTAGAATAACGGACCGGTAGTTGTTAGCTTTCTCTTCTGCAAATAGAAAGTCTTAAAAGTCCTTATATTCTTGATTAATTTAGTGTAATACAGAACGCAAAACCCTTGTTGCAATCGTGTTTTCATATTACCAATGTTAGCTATAGATTGTGTATTGTTAAGTCGGTAACATAGTCATTGTTAATGTTGTGCCATTTTACCAAAACATTGCTTTGGAATAGTTTCAAATGTAGTTGTCGATGAGGTGACTCATCACCTTCAGGTTTTTCTGATTGTTGTGTTCTGCTGCGGTTGCAGACTTTGCAGTATCCCACAAAGTTCCATTGTGGTTCAGTATGTTTCTCAGTCTGATGTCAATTAGTTTGTGGAAACAAACTGCAAAAGACAACTTTACATATATTTAAGACAGAAGAGGGTTGTTTGTGAACAATAAAGACTGAGAAATATTCTGTGTGATTAATAAAAAAGCTGATGTTTAAAGCTACACTTACTGTAGTCCTTAAGTTTGTTCCATTACTCCAATGAAATGTAAAATTGTTGTGCAGCAAAAACATATCTTCATGCTTTTATTAACAGGTTACATTTCATGCGAAAGAGGTTCCTGTGGTACTGAAATGCATGGCATGTACCTGCTCTGCTGGGAAAGCACTGTGCAATCACATTGTGGCATTACTGTTTCTAATTGCTCACTACAGTACCATGGGCTTCAAGACAGTGCCATTGCCACTGTCATGCACCAGCTCACTGCAGACCTGGCACCGGCCTAGGACACAGGTAAGACATTAATATTCATTACATTTACTGATGTTGGACTAGTGGTTTGTAATTACTTTCGTCAATTAATAGTTTATCATCATTATGTTACAGGGAATTGCACCCGAAGCAACAAATGACATTGTAGTGTGTAAACCAGTACCAAAGAAGACCAAGAATCGTGCCCGTACTGGTGTGAAATGTACACTGTACAGAGCATATGGTGGTAAGACTGAATGAACCCACACCTGTCCAAACATTTTAATTTATAACAGAACAATGATTAGTATTTTTTACTTTTCTGTAGAAGCCTTCATTTGATATTATCTTTTGAAAATTATGACAAATTCTTAATATATATTTGGGGCAGGTTAAAACACTTACACTTTAATGTATACAGTGCATCCAGATAGTATTCAGAGCGATTCACTTTTTCCACATTTTGTTGTGACAGCCTTATTCCAAAATTTTCATATTTTAGCAGATACCGACACTTGTTCCAAAATGGATTTAATTCATTATTTTCTTCCATAATGTTCTTCATTCACGTTGTCATTATGGGTATTGCTTGTAGAATTTTGAAGAAAATAATAAATTAAATCCATTTTGGAACAAGTGTCGGTATCTGCTAAAATATGAAATGTTGGGTGAAATAGTAAAATATAAATTAAACTTGACATCTCACTTTTATGTCAGGGCCTCTTCCAGATCCTCACATCATGGCCAGTGGTGAGAAACTGCAAGACATACGCCCACAACCAGGCATTTGCAAATTGCTACACAGGCTTGAAGGTCTTAATTTTGTGGACTCTAAATTTGGCCCTGTGCCATTTGGGTCTGTGCTCTCTTACCAGTGCCCTCCTGAGATAAGTAGAGACATTATTAAACACCATGGTGCCCCTGTATTTCCTCAGCTACCTGTTGATGGTTACAATTTTAAATTTCAAATAAATTTTGAGCCCAACTACAAGCAACAATGCCACTTAGAGAGCCTTAAGGTGTCAAGGGAGATCTCTGCTGCTATTGAGGCAGAAACACGACCACAGTCAGAATGCCAGCTGTGGAACCAGGTACGCAAACCCAGACTTACAGCCAGCAGATTTGGAGAAATATGCCATGTCCGCGGGGCATCTACTGCCAAAGCCTTAGCTGCTCGCATTCTGAGAGGAACTCCCCAGACAGCTGCTATGAAAAGAGGGCTGGACCTGGAACCTGACATACTTCGGCAATATTCAGATTTTGTAATGTCTCCGTAACACAGTGTGGGATAATCATCCACCCTGATGCACCTCACCTTGCAGCCAGCCCTGATGCCAAAGTCTTCAACCCAAGAGAAACACCACCATTCGGATTGGCAGAGGTAAAGAGTTGCGATGTTGAAGAGGTTTCTCAAGTTAAACACCTGATCACAGTTCAAGGCCAGGCCTGCCTTAAGAAAACCCACAAATATTATTATCAGGTTCAAGGCCAGCTGGCCTTAAGCGGACTTCAGTGGTGTGATTTCATTACAGATACCCACACTGACTTCACAGTTGAAATAATCTTTAGGGATGAGGAGATCATCAACTCAATGCGACAGAATCTGGATTATTTTTATCATAACATCTACATGGATATATCATTACATTGAGACAGAATTTCATAATGTAAATAGTTTTATATTAATTTGTAATATGTAATTTCTGTTGTAAATACTTTTTTCTTATAATTATCTTTGAAGTTTACAATTTCAGTCAATGTTGCATTGTCTGTAAATGTATGTGGGCTTTTAGTCTGTTATTGGTCCCTATTTGCTTGTTTTCATGGTTGCAAGAAACTGCTTTTAACCTTGTTTGTAGAATACACTTTGAGCTGCTATGGAAACTTAATTAGTTTCTTTCACTACAGTTCTTACCAAATGTGTAAATAAAAGAGGCAAGTTTCAAAAATATTCTGGTTCTTTTAATGAAAAAGGTGTAAATGCATTTCTCAGGAAAAACTATTTTACAGAATGCTTCACAGCATTGTTCATTAATAAATATGAAAATATACTTAACCCTACATTAATGAAAAAAAATAGAAAGTGTAACAAATTAAAAAACATATTACATGGCACTTGTATTTACAGTCTATATACACAGTTTCAAACAGCTAATAGTGGGATTGAGAGGAAACACTTCAGACTGGTTTGTCCCCTTTGATAACAAGAGGTCCCTGATAGTTTGACATCAAGCAACATATGGCCCACAGCTGATTGACTGATCCGACCATTGAAAGAGGAACAAGCCCATCCCAAATATGGTACTCCTTCACCCTGCGTATGGCCCTCTCAACTAAAATTCTCAGGCGGGCAATAGCCTGGGTCTTCTGGGTATCCTCCAAGCTGAGCTGAGCAGATTTCTTCAGCGGAGGGATGATGAGTGTTGCCCCCACCTCTGACAGCATCTTCTCAATCTGGAACCCCTTATCAGCCATTACTCCATCTCCTGGTTGAAGTAACTGCAAGATCTGCGATTGCCGAGTTATTTCTAAATCTGAGATGGAGCCTGTGTACAGTTTAGATATAAATGTGATAACCCCACATGGGGCAATGCCAATTAGACCTTTAAAGGTGGTGTGGTTTTTATAGTTGGAAAAACTTTCTGACTGCAGTAAGAGAGAAGATGCTGTTTCACAACGGATCTCTGTGCAGTCAATTATCACTCTCACCTGAGGGCAGTAGAGCTCGAACTTGTCAGGCATTGTGGCCTGCACTTGCTCTCTTGTCATCCACAATGGTAGTGAGCCAAGAACCTGGTAAAGGTAGCTTGTCCATGTTAAAATGATGCGACTAACTGTAGACAAGCTGACCTCAAAGATGGACGACAAGGTTTTCTCCTGAAGCCCAGCTGCAAAACGACAGAGAAACATGAATAGTTCATCAATGAGCTGAAGTTTTCGTTGAGGGCTAGGTGTCTCATGATCTGTTCGCTGTGCCTTGGACCAGTACAAAAGCCTTGAAGCGGAGGGGTAAACTGACTCCCAAAACACAGTGAAGACCTCCTTTGAGCTGAACCTCGTGTAGTAACGGAAGTCCTCATCTGTGACACAGAACTTGAAAATCAGCGGCTTCAGCTGCTTAACTGTCAGCTGCTGGATTTCAAGTTCTAGTGACAAAACCTGAAGCTCCAACTCTTGAATTCTCCGTGCAGCACTATCCAGTTTCCCTTAAAAGGTAGAAAAAGCATCATCATTTATTCATCTATCCATTTTCACTGAAAATGTTCACAAAAACCTGTTACTCTTTTGTAATACTAACCAGGAGAAGGATGATAGGCATAGTCATGATCTTTAGCCACTCCACCTGCAGACAGTGCCTCCTCTGTGATGTCTCCTGGGACAGGCATCTCCTGAGATTCATCAAGGACAGCAGCCCTAAAATGCTTCCTTGATCTCTGGTAAACTGACTGCCGAGCATGTGAGCCTCTTCCTAGAGATGTGAAATATATTGATACGTATAATCGTCATTATTGATATTTGGTAATCATTTCACTGGCCCCAAAAACTACACACCATTTATAATACCACCACAAATGCAACTAACAAATGGCAATTTTAATAACAGGATGATTTATTATACTTTTTATATAGACTAATGCAAGCTGTATAAAAAGTGCTAAACAGGCTTAATACTCAACCCCATACATTCATATTTTCTTCATGCATTTCATACTAGTGTAATAAACTGTAAAGCACAGTAATTATATAATGTAATAAATTGTGATGTTTTGTTCAATTTAATATATTACCAGACTTAATACTATCCTACCTTTACCCCAATCATTCCAGGAGAATCTAGACGGCACTGCTCCTTTTTTAATCCTGGTTCGTCCACTGGCTGATGTACATGTATCCTCTGGGGCAAAGTGCTGGCTACACACATAGGTACTCCCACGAAGGATTTGAAAACTCGGTCCCTCATCTCTTTTGATCGCCCTAATCCAACGGGCACGTGTGTCTGTGTCCACTGGAAAATCGTGGAAACTTAAATAAGGAAATTTCTGTTTGTTGTTCGAACAACAAGGAACACTGCAATAACATCTACAAGATGACTGTGCCATGCTTGTTGGATGGAAAACTGTTGAAAGATGAATAATGAATCACATCAGCATATAAAAATGGTTTAACATTTAGCTTTTATTAAGAGGGAGTTATTCTAAACAACAGTGCTGGAATATACATTAATGTATAATAAATAAAAAGTTAACTCTTATTAGTAAACTTAAGGCAACACAGGCTGAGAGCGATGCATGTTTTTATTTTTAGCTGATAGCTAACGTTAGCCTACTTTCCCAACCAAGGCAGTTACACGTTAAAGAAAGGAAAACTGGAAATAATCATTAACGTTATCAAACGAATTAACATAAAAAACCCGGTAAATACCTAAACATTATTATTCTGAACTTTACCTTTCGTGTTGTTAGTTAATAAGTTCCAACTTCCAACATTTTCCTGAGGTATCCAGCGCGCGTACGGTTAAACGGAAGTGCGTATACACTGCTTTGAGGAAAGGCGGAAGTTTTCTGACGTCATTGTGAAAAGGGCCTATTCTGCTTAGGGCATCCATTTGGCCAGCAGCGGCCCTGAACACAAATGTCTGGAGCAGATACAGCAGCAGCCAGATTGTCCCGTACATGTGCTCCTGATTTTGTTTCGGGGTTCTGGGCTTCAGAGGGGGGCATCATCATTATTCTCCCCAACCTCTGGCTCAACAATGTCCCCATTTTGAAGAGCAATATTGTGGAGTACAGCACAGCATGCAATTACCTCAATCACAAAGGCAGGGCTCACTTCCATGGCCTTAAAGAAAACAAAGCGCCAGCATGTTTTCATCATCCCGAAAGCTCTCTCGACGATGTTCTGGGCACGAGAGTGCTTGCTGTTAAAGCGAGCCTGTAAAGCGTTCTTAACAGGCTCCCTGTATGGGGTGATGAGGCAGATAGGTGCACTCAGGCAAGGGTAGCCACCATCCCCGAGGATGCACTTACCCGCAGGTGGATAAAGGCTGTCAGTATAGACAGGGCTGTTCCTCAGCACCCTGGCATCGTGCATGGGCCCAGAATATCCCACAAAGATGTCAATAAATTTCCACGGTGATCAGTGATGGCCTGTAGCTGAATGGAGTGAAACAGCTTCCTGCTGAGCTGAAAGCTGGTGACCCTGCCAGCTGGGCAAAACTTTCTCCTGCCACTACCAGGTCATCACCGGTTGGGAAAGCAATCACCGTCCACAAAATCCTGATGATTGCAGAGCTCACTCTGTGCACAATAACATGCACAGAGTATTTGGGGATATCGAAGGTCCGAGACACCACCCTGAAGGACGCCGCATGACCAAGCCAGAAGAGGAACAGCAGCACCTCAATGTCCCTTTCCCATCCATGGTCAGAATCCAGCCTAATTGCAGCAGTGAGGGACAAGATGGACTGGCGAGAAAGACGGAGGTCATTACGGAGCTCAACTGCCTCATCAAAATACAGCTGCAGGATTGGCACAGCTCTGTTCAGGTGGCAGTAAGATGATGTGGGGGTCACCATCTGTTGATGTGTACATTGTTCATAGAACAATACATTTGTGCAGTGTAAATTAATACTTGTGTATAATGTATTTATTCATTGGAATGTTTTTTTTTTCATTTTATTCATATTCTGTTTTTGTCAATAAAACAGTCATCTTTATTCATCTTTTCTTGAAAAAAATTAAACCTATTTATGTACTCACATTGTCTGTAGTTGAATATTGTGAATTCAATAAATTGCCACGATGTGACATATCTGTCTGTGTAATTCTAAGTAAAAAAAAAATCTATTACAAATAAGTATACTATCATGCACGTGTGTAAGTGGTTGCAGGAATACAATAAATAGCTACTTTTTACTTACATTTTCTGAATATAAAATCAACAAACGTCTCCAAAGGCGTGCTTTTTGAGCAGCAGCACGATGCCTCCTTTGTACTGAGATTTGGAACGGCATAATAAATGAAAACGCGGCGATCAAACCAGCAGGTAAGTCACGTAATTGATGAAGGTATTTGCGAGAATCTAGCTTGGCCTCTTTAAATCTTTGCACTTGTGATGATGTCATAAGTCACGTGACAAAGCTAACAAGGCAGATTCAGGGAAAGAACGTACTTTTTTACCCTTGAAAAGTAAGTACTTATTCACAATAAGTACCTACTCAAGAGAGTATGCGGTTTCGGACCCAGCCAGTATCTTCTGTAATGCGTTGTAATCACACGCTGATGGGTGAAGTCAGTGTAAATAACTTCTGCCAACAAGGCAGCACCACAGTTGCCAAGTCCGCGTATTATACGCGACTTTGGGCTTCTTTTTTTGTAAAGTTTGGGGAAAAAAATCACTGGTCGCAGGTTGCAGTTTTTTGGGCTTATTTTTAAAAATATGGTCGTTTGTTAGGGAAATCTGACAAGCAACTTAGTTTCTTTACATTTATGGTCGCCGTTTCCTCTAGTTCTTTGATAGGCCTTTATCACAGTCCGCGTGTCATCACATCTGGCTCCGATTAGTAGCGTAAAGGTATTTCCGCCCGCTTTATTGTCAATGGACAGACGGCAGTTTTGAGAAGAAAATTAAACTAATTTAGTTTAGTTGAACATTGATGCAATAAACGTCAATGTTAAAACTGCATATTTATACCGATTCCATACCATTTATCATGTCATCCTTCATTTTAATGTGTAACATGAGCCAATCTGAGCGACACGACTGTCAGCTGCGGTGTTGCCAGTCAGATTAATACAGAGCAAACAGCTCAAGTTACTGCCAGAGGAATACTCGGACTGATTTAATTTTAATATTATTTAGTTTATTTTTGAATTATATTTATTGTGATTAACCTCCCGCTCTTGTTCACAGTATAATGATATTCAATCGTTGCACGCAATCACAGAGAATAACTCGATTAAGATGATCAAACTTATTTTTAATTATTGTCTATGGGCTGAAAATATTTCTTAAATTTGATGCAAATATAGAGGATTGCATCATAAAGTCAGCGCGTGAAAAAATGTGAGCATGTTTAATACAAGTTTGCCCTAAACCTTTCATTTAATCATACAGCCTATAGTAATGTTTTAAGATTTGGCTATTTCTAATGCTCATTAATATGATATGTTGTTTATATAGTTTTCTCGCTGTTGTGTGTTGAAATAAGGTGATCAGACTGTGAAGAATTGCCTGTACACATACAGTATGGCTCGCGCGCTCCTGTTTAAGTCATGAAATACGCATCTGGATATCGTGACAACATATTCCTTCGTTTCATAATACTCAATTAATTGTTGTAAACTGAGATTGGTGTCTTTAGAAGACGTATCTGTGCTGAATTCTACATAAATAATCCACAACAAAGCCGTGCTATGGGCAAAGCCATTGATAGAGCCTGCGGCAGAAGTTCTTTTACGCTACTATTTGAATCTTCCGCTTTTCGAACGCGGAAGTGTGATAAAGGCCTATTGACATTTCGTCTGCTCTCAGTTATTAGCCAATCAGTGCAATAATATAAATGCTGTAGCCTAATTCGTCAAATATTCCACCCCCTCCTCCTCATTGGAGTAAAATCACGCTCAACGTGAAGGCATGTGACGCTAATCCCAAGCCAGTAGTTGATGTAATAAACATTTAACGAGTTTGTTTGCCCATATAATCATTAGGAAATAGAGTAAACTTATTTGGCTTGCTGTCCACTGATGAGTGGCTCGATGAAGCAGCTTCAACTCGAGCTCTGATAAACCCCCCAGGGACATGATATAAGGTGATTACAAAGGGCAAGGTACCTAAGAAGAAGGTGGAGATTGGGGAGGTGGAGGGATGCTAGAGCAGCTGAGACCGGAGAGAGGTAAGCAGCTGCTTATATACTCTGGCTGTTGATTGAAAGATTAGATGGGCTCGCTCCTCCCTAACTTACGTTTAGGAACTTCATGTAAATTTTCACAAACATGCCGCCAACAAAGTGGTCCAAGTATGGCAAAAAGTACAACAAAGACTGGGAAAAGGATACACAACTTAAAGACTGGATAGGTCAAGTGGTCAGTGATCAAAGTAAAGCGATGTGCAGGTACTGTAAAACTGAGATTCGTGCTCACCATGCAGATCTCCTACAACATGCAAGCACAGACAAACACAAGAGAAATTCCAAGCCATTTTCGTCAACACGTCTAACGGACATCAGTTTTACAATGTCAAAATCTTCGACTGTAAATCAAAAGGCTGAGCTTCAGCTAGCATGTTATATCGCTTGTCACACAGCAGTCAGTTCAGTTGATCACTTGGGTGAACTGGTAAATTCAGCCTTTGAAAAGGACTTGAGCATCCATCGTACAAAATGTACAGCACTTATCAACAACGTCATAGCTCCATGCATGTTCAAAGACTTGTTAAAAGATATCGGAGAGACTCAGTATTCACTGGTGATCGATGAGAGCACAGACGTTGCTACGGTAAAGCAGCTGTGTGTAGTAGTGCGTTATTTCAGTGTCTCATTGAACAAAATTGTTTCAACATTTTTGGGCTTAGTGGATATGCAGGGAGAGGCAGCAGAAGCAATTGCGACAACACTGACGGAGTTTCTTGACAGTATTGGTCTTGATTTCAAGAAGTGTGTTGGCATCGGAACTGATGGCTGTAGTGTCATGGTTGGACGGAAAAACTCTGTTTATACTCACCTTCTCAAAAAGAATGAGAAACTGCAACTGCTTAAGTGCGTGTGTCATTCAATTCAACTTTGTGCCAGCAAAGCCGTTGAAACACTGCCTCACAATCTCGAGTTTTTAATTTCACACTGAAACGCCACTGATGCTAGTGCAGCTTTCAGGCACTAGATGGCTGTCCATATATGACTGCTGTGTTCATGTACTAAAGCAATGGGATGAGCTGAAGTTACATTTTCACCTGTGCAAAGATGCAAAACGATGCTATGATGCAGAAGTACTCTACCAGATGTACTGTGATCCATTGAACAAACTGTACCTGGAGTTTATTATGCCCATCTTACATGAGTTTTCTAGAGTCAACAAATTGTTTCAACTTGAAAATGGGAATGCATTCAAAATGCTGGCCTGCCTACAGTCATTTTTTCATACACTTCTCAAGAGTAATCACACCCAGTGCCATTCCTCCTTCTGATTCCAAACTCCTTGATGTCAATTTGAATGACACAGCCAATCATCTGCCCGTGTGTGCTGTTAATTTTGTTGTGCAGTTTTCTATTGCTCTTGGTGAAGCAAAGTTTGACAGCACCATTGAAACAAATATGAAGAACAGATGCCGGGATTTCCTTCTGGAAGCGGGTGCAAAGCAGGTGCAGAATAGGCTCCCTGCAAATATCAATACCTGGAAATCCATGACATCATTCAGCCCATCAGTGATTCTATCACAGAACAAACCACAGTTAGCCACAGTATCCATGCTGAAAATGTACACTGGTGATCTCGGGGCCCTGGATGCACAGTATCAGGCAATCAACTTCCAGGAGTGGAAAACAAAGGATAACTGTCAAGCAGAACAGTTCTGGACTGAAGTTCTTAACTACAAGGACAGTAGTGGGGAGCAATGTTTTAAAGATCTGGCCCTGTTTGCACTGTCCCTTCTTGCAATGCCTTTGAGCAATGCTGACGTTGAAAGGGTTTTTTCTCAAATGAACCATGTAAAATCTAAACTGAACAGAATGGGCCAGAAGACTCTCAATAGTATATTGTGCATTCGCTACGGCGAAGACTCTGCATTTGCTGCAAAGACTTTGTCCCGAGCCAGGAGATGTTGCAGCGCTTCAATGTTGGGATGTACAGAGATGGAGAGGAGACAGGGGAGATGATGGACAGTGCAGCAGAGGAGCATGATGACCTTCTTTTGTAAGGTAAATTTAAATTTTTTTAAATGTTTTTGTAATGTATTAATTATCACATTTACATCTGCAAGACATATTTTTTAGGGTGTTTGCTCATCTGCAATACGTCTCCTTTTAGATGTCAAATAGACATCTATTAGATGTCTTTAAGATGTTTATGATTTAGAATGCATTTAAAACTGACATCTGAAAGATGTCTGTCAGACATTTGTACACAGCAGATGCTTTCCAGATCAAGAGATCTTTAACATACATCTTGCAGACGTTCGTGTGCTATCTGGGGTAGGTATCTGTTCCACTTCGAGAGCTCAGAACTGTCCGTCATGACTGCGCTTATTTCACTCCTCCCCTCACTGCAGCCGCCTGCTCTCGCCTACATTTCAGGCAAGGCGAGGCGCATCTCAAGCAAGCCTATTTTCTTCATTCACGCCGAGAGCTTGCACGATAACAAGAGGCGGGATTTATCACACGAACCAATCACATCCAATCATAACCGATCATATCCAATAATATCTCCTCTCACGTGACTTTCCCCCATTCATCTCAATAGGTGTGTTCGACTTGAAGCGGCGCTGCGCAGAATGACATCAAAGTACCGCAAGAGCGATAAGAGAGCAGACTTTGATGTCATACACTGATCATTCTGCGCAGCGCCGCTTCAAGTTGAACACACCTATTAGCTGCGTTTCCAAACACATAACGTGTGGACCAGACTGCTTAAAAAACTTATGACTTCTTGTAGCTTTCTTTTTAAGGTCAATGAGTCTGCACCTGTTTTTTTAGATTAGGCAGAAGAAAGGCTTTTTTCACTTGCTCTCTGAAGCTAAATGTAATTTCTTACAACAGCTGACTATTTTCTGAAAGTTTGCTCTGCTGTCATGCAACAGATTTGACTCTCACTGGGTTTAGTTTTGTGGTTTGGCCAAAACCAGGACTCAGTCAGTTTTCAAGAAATACAAGCATGTTTGTGTTTAGCATTAGAGTTTATGGTGATCATATATTGAGCATACATACATACAGTAAATGATTGTTATACTTTGTTGTACATTGGAGGATGATGAAATGGGTTGCATGATGTAATAATTACTGGTGTGACAACATTGATTTCAACACATCCTTCAAGTTCCAAAGTACATAAACAATTTGTGCATCAGCAACGCGAAGGCTTCCTCAGGCTTTTTGCTTTCACAGGTCAGTGATGATCACTGTATTGATGAAGGAACCGAGAGGTGGATTTCTGTTGCATATGTCACTTGTTTGTTAAAAAAATTAAAATTGTTAGATATTTTTAAAAGATGAAGGTTCAGATTTGATGTAATTGCATTTCATGAAACATTTTTTTATTTACTCCAGCAGTGTGTGTGTGTGTGTGTGTGTGTGTGTGTACACAGTTAGGTTCATATATATATTTGGACACAGGCACAATTTTTATTATTTTAGCTGTTGACCAAAGTTATGAAGAAGATTTTTATTATTAATGATCTGAACTAATCAAGTATAATCAAGGTGAATCTTGCCATTTATATATCCTTTTTAATCCTCCATTATGTTCTAAAGGCCTCTGTGTTAAAAGTGCCTACGTGGCTAAAATGTACAAACAGGAAACATCTGGAAAAATGTAGGGGAGCTTTTTCTTTTACCATAACAAGTCTAGGAAGTCTCAGCTCCCAAGGAAGAGATAGGATTGCATACGCAAGCGAAATGTAGAATGGTATGCATGAGAGGGGCTTCTAATGTATAGAAAACCCGCCTTAAAATCTTGTATATATACCAAAGCCCAGAGACATTCGAGAGACTTTTCTGCAGAAAGGATCTCGGCTTTATTCTCGCTATATAGATAATAAAGTCTTTTCTTCTGGCATCAAACTTCAAGATTGTGCGTAATTCTTCAGAAAGAGACAGAAGACACTACAGTTACAGTTATAATGATCTTATATTTGATTATAGACACACTCTGAGCTTTAATTCGAGAGTGTTCTCATCAAAATTGGAGGAAAGGTTAAGGAATTACAGCTCTTAAATATGTACCTCCCCCCTTTTTCAAGGGACCATAAGTAATTGGACAATTGACTCAAAAGCTGTTTCATGGACAGTTGTGTGCTATTCGTTATTTCTACATCAATTAAGCAGGTAAATGGTCTGGAGTTGATTCTAAGTGTACCATTTGCATTTGGAAGCTGTTGCTGTGAACCCACATCATGCGGTCAAAAGATCTCTCCATACAAGTGAAACAGACAATTGTTAGGCTTCAAAAACAAAACGAATCCATCAGAGAAATAGCAGGAACATTCAGAGTGGCCAAATCAACAGGTTAGTACATTCTGAGAAAAAAATAATGTACTGGAGAACTCAGCAGCATAAAAGGCATGGACGTCCACAGAGGACAACAGTGGTGGATGATCAGAGGATCCTCTCCATGATAAAGAAAAACCCTTTCACAACATCCAGCCAAGAGAAGAACACTCTCCAGTTGGTAGACGTGTCACTGTGAAAGTTTAAAATCAAGAGAAGACTTCACAAGAGCAAATATAGAAGGTTCACCACAAGGTGCAAACAAGGCCTGATTAGACTTTGCCAAAAACATAGAAAAAAGCCAGACCACTTCTGGAAAAGCAATCTTTGGATAGCTGAAATTAAGATCAACCTTTACCAGAATGACGGGAAGAAAAAAGTACGCAGAAAGCATACAACATCATCTGTAAACATGGTGGAGCAGTGTGATGGCATGAATACGCATGGCTTCCAGTGGCACTGGGTTACTGGTGTTTGTTGATGACGTGACAGAAGACAGAAGCAGCTGGAAGAATTCTGAAGTGTATAGGGATATACTGTCTGCCCAGATTCAGCCAAATGGAGCAAAGTTGATTGGACGGCGCTTCATAGTACAAGTGGACAAGGACCCAAAACATACAACAAAAGCAACCCAGGAGTTTTTGAAGGTAAAAAAGTGGATTATTCTGCAATGGCCAAGCCAATCTCCTGATTTCAACCCGATTGAGCATGCATTTTACTTGCTGAAGACAAAACTAAAGGCAGAAAGACCCACAAACAAACAACAACTGAAGTCTGCTGGAGCAAAGGCCTGGCAAAGCATCACAAAGGAGGAAACCCAGTCTTTGGTGATGTCCATGAGTTCCAGACTTAAGGCAGTCATTACCTGCAAAGGATTCTCAACAAAATATTAAAAATGAACAATATATTTATTAAAAAAAATTATAAATTCAGTCCTGCTGTAGAACCTGGTCGAAAAGAACGCACACACATGTGTAACTTAAGTCACATTCCACTGGAAACTAATCTAATTTCATCAGCTCGTAAAAGTTACAAATGACCAACCCAACGCCCAGGTATCTGACTAAGTTTCCTGTCTGTTCTCCTTATCATCTCATGAAGCTGGGAGGAGAACATCTGGCCATTCTTTGAAGCACAGGATTTTCAATGTTGGTCTTGACCAGTTTACCATAAATAAAGTTGAATAAACAGACAGTACAAAGCACGTGGGATCTGGATATGTTCCAGCTCAGACCCTCCCTAAATCCCCTGACTGCTTTTGACCATAATTCAATGATGGTATCAACAAGGAAAGACAGATATATGTTAACCAGACTTGAACAAACCTACAGCACAGACATCCTGGTGACCCCAGAGCAAACCCCCTTTTCCAAGTTGCATTCCAAGACGATGCCGCCTCTTGTGCTCGGACAACAAAGAAACTCTAGTCACACAGAGTTTCTTTCAAAAGCACAATTTGGAAAAGACTGCTGCTATTAAAAGCAATATATCTAAGAGACAATACATATACGAATGTGGTATTTTATGTTTCATATATCTGACTGTAGTTATCAGAATTTAGGATATTTTTAATCTATGACTTAACTCGTTTAGTAGATAAAATTATAGGTATTCAATATAAGTATCTCATGTTTGATATTAAATTACACGTTATGCTGATTCCAGTACATTGAAATAGATGAATGTTGACTTTTAGCATCACAAGGTATGATTATAACACTTTGTAGAAATCTGCTAGGATATTGTGGCTCAGGTGACATATTTATGAGCAGATAATGTATGCACAAAATATTAGTCATGTTGGGCGGGGCTCCGCCCTACAGAGACAATGTGATTGGGTCAGACAGTGACTAGGATGGACTTAATTCTGTCCGATAAAAACAGACACCCCAACTTTGAACCCAAGCTCAGAACAAAGAACGGGGTGAAACAACTGGTGCAACTGCAAGAAACGTGGCTGAAAGTCTGGGCGTTGCCCCTCGATCGTGCTGTGAAACATCTGGCTGATCATCAAGAGACTTCGACACCCTGGCCACGTCTGACCAAAGAAAACTTGCAAAGCTGCTGCGTAAGAACTTCAAAACTCGCTATTCGCGCGCTGCCAGAGAGTCATCCAATCCAAAGGAGGAATCCCGAGTGACGTCACGCGACAACAAAACGTCAGCAGGAAAGGTCCTGGGTTTCCCTTCAGCAACCCTTCAAGAAGTACAGCCTTCAATTCAACTTCAAACTCACAGCAAGTAAAACAGACAAATCTCTTATTAACTGAAGCTGGTTGAATTGAATGAATCGTTAAAAGATAACAATAACTGAGTCTTCCGTTTGTGACGTCCCCATAAGGTCGTCCTTAATTCTCAAGAGAAGAGAATAGTTACCTTCCTTCAAACTGCTTTGATCTTGCCATAATATGTGTATGTGTGTGTGTATGTGTTTTGGTTATTTGTAGTGTGCCTTAGAATAGTAAATAAACGCTCGATTCATTTTTAATGAATAGTCTGGTGCCTTGATTTTCAAATCGTTAAATTATTTGCCATAGATCGTGTTACCTGTTGCTCAGGCAAATTTCCCAATCAATTCTGTATTCTTATCAACAATAAGAAGCATTGCTGATTTATACTATATTAATACTCGCGGGACGAGTTGTTAATAGGGTATAAATTATACAATATTGATTAATATCAATTAATCAGATCAAAACCGAATTTCTACGATTTGGTTCTC
This sequence comes from Onychostoma macrolepis, assembly GCF_012432095.1. Classification (NCBI taxonomy): domain Eukaryota; kingdom Metazoa; phylum Chordata; class Actinopteri; order Cypriniformes; family Cyprinidae; genus Onychostoma; species Onychostoma macrolepis. The sequence goes on along the minus strand of NC_081157.1, from coordinate 8,010,590 downwards.
TGAAGCTAAAATTGATAAATAAAGGATAAAACCTTATAAATAATATTACACTGCTCAAAAAGAAGAGTTAAACAGCCGTATCGCCTGAGGGAACGAAATTCTTCATCTCTCTGTAGAACAAGACACAGACAGCATTCTGTCACTGAATGTGCTCTTTTGCCTAGACATGGTGCTATGCAGCGGATGATGGGCATTACGCAGTTCTTTGCAGGTTGCATATCTGGTTGTTACCCCCTTATTACCTAAATGTAACCCAATTGTTCCCTTATATCTACATGTACGTTCTATATAGGTACACTATAATTACAGAAACATACACTGTAAATTCAGTATACTTACGTAGTTCTTTGCGGGTTATAATCTAAAGATATATATATTGATATATATAATATATAACTTCCGGGTTGAGTGAATACCATCCCCGCCCGAAATACAGCCATTGTGGGTCTCGACGGGGTTTCAGGTATGATGACTCGAAGGCTATACGGTCATTCTGGACCTCAGCTCCGCGAGCAGCGAGGAATACTCGGCGGATTGTTGATCAGAGTGTCTTGGCTAGCTTAGCCAGATCAGCTAGCCCTTCACTGGGTGGTAATGAGCTCAAAATCTGACTTTTTAATGTACGTTCACTCTCTAACAAGGGTCTCTTCATCAGTGACATTGTGGATGATCGTAAATTCGATTTATTCTGTTTGGTTGAGACCTGGCAGCAAAAGAATGACTTTTTAGAGTTGAATCATGCGTGTCCCCCGGGGTTTGTTTATATTTCGCAACCTCGTATCTCCAGACGTGGACGGAGGTCTAGCCATACTTCACAAATCGACTTATAAAGTATCTCCGTTGTCTGTATCAATGTACGCTTCTTTTGAATCAGTTGCTTTATCTATCAGTGGTCCAACACCTACAGTTTTAGCTGTTGTTTATCGACCTCCCAAATACTGTAATGCATTCTTAGATTAATTTTGTGCATTTTTAACTTCACTGTGTACCTTATCACCTAATATTATTCTACTGGGCGATTTTAATATTCATGTGGACACTGCTAGTAACTCACTCACAAAGGATTTCATTTCCTGCCTGGACAGTTTTGGTCTCCAGCAATATGTGGACTTTCCGACCCATTCTAAAGGTCACACTCTGGACCTTGTTTGCTGTTCAGGTGTTATACCTCTGGACTGTACGGCAACTGCAATACCCTTATCCGATCATAAATTGCTTTCTTTCAATGTAAATGTTACACACTCTAGATCCAAGCAACAACGTTCTATGACATTCCGGAATATAAAAAAGATCAACCCCTCAGCTTTTACTGTTGCAATCACTGACCTTCCATACAGTGACCATCTCTCTTCCTCTGATGATTTGGTCTCCTTTTATAATTCTGAACTACGACAGCTCCTGGATAAGTTTGCACCTCTTAAAACTCGGACTGTATCTTTCATTAACTCTGTGCCCTGGTTTACTCCTGAACTTCATCAGCTAAAAACTTGTGGGCGGCGTTTAGAACGCCTTTATAAACGAACTGGACTTATGGTACATAGAGAGCTGTATAACGAACATGTTCATCTTTATAAAGATGCTCTTTCTGCTGCCAAATATGGGTTTTATTCACATTTAATTGAGTCTGGAGATTGTAATACTAAAGCTTTGTTCTCCACTGTAAATCGTATACTGAAACCACCTGACAGCCTTCCTGCACACCTGTACTGCACTGCTCAATGTGTTGAATTCATGTCTTTTTTTAGTAACAAAATAACTGCTATCCACCAACAGCTGGCCTCTCCGGCTAACCCATATTGTAATTCATTATGTAGCATTTCAATCGATTCCCCTCTTACTCTTTTCTCTTCTTTTACCCTGCCATCTGAATTAGAAATTTCTAATTTTATTTATAAATCTAATTTTTCCACATGCTTACTTGATCCTATACCAACTCACCTGGTAAAAGACTGTCTTCCTTCTCTTTCTCCTCTTATAACTCGTATTGTTCAAACTTCCCTTAGTTCTGGCACTGTTCCATCATCTTTTAAAATAGCTGCTATAACCCCAATGCTCAAAAAACCTGGTGCAGACCCTAACAATTTAGATAATTTCCGTCCCATCTCAAATCTTCCATTTATTTCGAAAATACTTGAAAAAGCAGTTGCAGCACAGGTTCAAGCTCACCTTAGTAATAATAACTTATATGAGTGTTTTCAGTCAGGATTTCGCCCTAAGCATAGTACAGAAACCGCCTTGGTGAGAGTAACTAATGATCTGTTAATGGCTGCTGATGGTGGGTCCTTATCTGTTCTTGTTTTGCTTGATTTGAGTGCAGCTTTTGATACCATTTCACACAATATCTTGTTAAACCGTTTATCTGCTATTGGTATTTCTGGTACTCCTCTCACTTGGTTTACTTCATACCTTTCCAATCGTACACAGTTTGTACAATTAAAAAGTTTTCACTCCCATTCAGTTTCTTCAACAACTACATTGGCTTCCCATCAAATTTCGCATTGAATTTAAAATCTTTCTTCTTACATATAAAACTCTCCATAACCTCGCTCCAACTTATCTCTCAGATCTCATTCAGCCCTACGCTCCTTCTTGAATGCTTCGTTCTTCCTCAATGGGTCTTCTCTATACACCCACGGCTCGTTTAACAACTATGGGTCATAGAGCCTTTAGCCATGCTGCCCCTCGCCTTTGGAATTCCCTCCCAGCTACCATCCGCAATTTAGACTCGTTTTCCCAATTCAAAGCTAAACTCAAAACTCACTTATTCAGAATAGCTTATCCTACATGATTACTGTCTGCACTCAAGTCTGAATTTGTTTTTGTTTTTTTGTTTTTTTGTGGGGTGAACTGCTGTTTTCTTTTTCTTTTCAAGGTTCATTGATATTGTTGCTATTTATTGTTGTTGTTTTATTTATTGTTCCTTGATGTACGGTGACCTTGAGTGATTTGAAAGGCGCCTTAAATAAAATGTATTATTATTATTATTATTATTGTTAAAGCGTTACCAACATTTTTGCTATAAAGTTTCCATCCTTGGAGACACTAAATTCCTCAAGCAATTTCATAGAACAATCAATTCAAGCAACATTGCAGTAGTAAAAACAGAAATCAGACCATACCTGTCTGTATACTGTAAAGCTTAAAACTGGACTACTGCAATGTTCTGTTAACTAGCCTTCCAGTTAGTACGATTAAGCCTCTACAGATGATCCAGAGATCTAAGAGGTCAATATATTATCGGGACAAAGCTATCTGTTAGTGTGATCTAGACACTTCCTGCCTAAAATCTCTTTTCTCTACTGCATTTACACTTATGCTAAGCTTATTTGCCAATCTGGTTTGAATGTAGTATTCAGAATTGCTAACATTTCCAGACTGCTAATTAAATAAATGTAAACATTCACTATTGCTTTACTACAGAAAACTACAAGCCAAGAGCTGTGGCCAGTGCAGTTGCTAGGTCTTCTTGTCTTCTTTATACAGTTTATTGCATTAGACCTCTTGTAAGTGCAGTCTGGGGGGTTGGTGGAAACTGTGGTGGCCCTTGGGGGTCGTTTTATAACTTTGGGCCCACTGTACTCAGTTTTCCCCCACTAGTGACACCTCTGACTCTGATGCAGGAACTGGAAGAACTATCAACAATCCAATTTTGCTTGTTATATAGGTAGTGTATGATTTGTTTTATACATATGTGATATATTTACTATAAAAAGTGCAGATTATGTAACCAAATTCACACTTTGGGTCTACTTTGCCTCTTCCTCATTTCCCAAGACAAAGAAGAGTGAATCTTTTCAATTTAACCAATTTACCCCCCCGGAATTTGAGGAAGGACATAATGTTTTACTGAAAGACATGTATAAATGTTGGGATGACTAATTGCAACAACAACAACAATAATAATAATAATAATAATAGTTTTTAATATTAACTTCAATTAAAAAAAAAAAAAGACTACTTTGTAGATAAAATGACAACTGTCTCCTAATGAAGCTTAAAGATGCTTTACATTAAAATATAGAAACACTGCAGTAAACAGCAATAAAATAGAAACACTGCAGTGTTCAAGACAAAGCAAATGAATGAATTCCCCTGGACTAGTCAAGTAATATAGTTTACCCATCCCAGTCATATAAAGGATCAGTTTGCATTAGGTATTAATAGACACGTTTTTTTTTTTTTTTTTTTTTTTAATGAGAGAGATTGGGAAACCATTGGTCAGTCGTTACTTATACAGGCTTGTACATGTGTTATATTAGGTGTTCTTGAGTTACATAAAATGAGTTCTCAAATGTGTCATTTATATGTTTTGATATTATTCCAATTTAAACTGCAACAAAATAATTCCCTAATAGATAATTAAATGATTTCCCAAAGAAGATCATTAAAATCAATCACAGTCCTATGCCTATGCAGAAAGGAAATTATTTATCTTGTAAGTCCATTTAAAATGAAAGAGTATAAATGTAAATATGTAAACAGATAAATAAAAATATGTAAATATAAAACTATTATATGATAATTCCTATGAAAGATAACTATGATATTTAAATCTATGATGTAATTTAATCCAAATGTGAACATCTTTTTGAAGTAATGTGTTGTCAAATGTCTGTGATAACTGTGTAAAAGGCTGTTATATATGTTGATGACTGAGAATAGATGTAATCTATTGCATAAAATAAAACTCCAAAGCTTGTCCAGATATAGCCTCTGCTTAGTGTGCAAACTGCCCTCAATATAAGTGTGGACGAGAGCATGACCGGTCTCAGAGGAAATTAGAAGAGTTCCAACTTGTGGTAAGAGGCTGAAGTACTTTGCATTTGATGTTGTTACTTATGTGAGTGAGCTAAACCAGTTGATATGACAGAAGATGAAGTCTTTAATAAGATATTATTTTAAAGGAAAATAAACATTGATATTACATTGACATTTACATCTAAACATGTCTAAATATAGTTTGTTTAACTGAATTTCTTGGCAGTGCTGTGAAAATTTCATCTGGTATCAAGGAGCAGGAAGGTAGGTGGTAGCAATACATTGTGCTACTGCATTACAAATTTGGTTGATAAGCAGGTCTTTTGTCAAATCCATGTAGACTGCTTATTGTAGATGTGTTATTTTTGATAAATGAGATTAAAAGGTTTCACACATGTCCAAGGGCAGATTTTAAGTGGGACTAGGGACACATTTTACACATAGTGCATGTACACATTGGTACACATAAATAAAAGAGATACAAACAATTATGTTTCATTTGTGTTTATGCAGTTTGTTTATGTATTAAATTGTATCAGCAAATTACATCTTGTGCAGCAGATCTAATCAGGCACACCATCAATTAAGGACTAGTGTATTCACTTTTTTAATTATTTTAATAGGCTTCTTCACTTTTTAATACTCTATAAATCTATAAAGACCTGACCTACACGAGACCCTCTGTGAATTCTTTATGTGTGTACTTGATCACCAATAGTCATTGTTTTTTCTCTAAATTTTAGTAAACCGCCACCATGAGTACAGACGCGGAGATGGCCCTCTATGGCAAGGCTGCCATTTACCTCCGTAAGCCTGAGAAGGAGAGAATCGAGGCTCAGAGCAAGCCATTTGATGCTAAGACTGCCTGCTATGTGGCTGATGTTAAAGAGCTGTACCTCAAGGCAACAATCAAGAGCAAAGACGGTGGCAAAGTCACTGTTATTGTGAATGACACTAAGGAGGTGAATTTTTCAACATTTAGACCAGATACCCAGTACATCAATTTATTACATATTTAATTTATTTTCTGCTATATTTAATGGATCAAATTTATAGGAGAGAGTTGCTAAGGAGGATGACGTCCATCCAATGAATCCTCCCAAGTATGACAAGATTGAGGACATGGCCATGATGACCCATCTCAATGAAGCCTCTGTGCTGTATAACCTCAAAGAGCGTTATGCTGCATGGATGATCTACGTACGTTCTGAAGCAAAGTGAAACAGTGTTTAAGTTAATTTTGTCTGTATTTTTGCAATCTGACCACTTCTCTGCTCATTTCAGACCTACTCTGGGCTGTTCTGCGCTACTGTGAACCCCTACAAGTGGCTCCCAGTGTATGATGCAGAAGTGGTGGCTGCCTACAGAGGCAAAAAGCGTATGGAGGCCCCACCCCACATCTTCTCTGTCTCTGACAACGCCTATCAGTTCATGCAGACTGGTAAGACCTTACGGAAGTTAATTCTATAGATTTAATTAAATGTTCCTGTACATAAAAGAAAGATCTACCAGAACTTGTACACATTGTAATCAACAGATAGAGAAAACCAGTCTGTCCTGATTACGTAAGTATTTTAATTTAATTGACTATGGCAACAGATGTAAGTATAAAGTAGAGATATGGCAAATATAAATATATGGAGATATATCCAAAATAGAATATAAATGTACTGTACACTTCTGTCTTCTGAAAAGTGTATATATTTGATCAATGTTTGTCTTCTCATCTTTAATAAACCAGTGGAGAATCCGGTGCTGGAAAGACTGTGAACACCAAACGTGTCATCCAGTACTTTGCCACAGTTGCAGTTCATACTGACAAGAAGAAAGAGCAGACTGCCAGCAAAATTAAGGTATGAGACTATGTAAAAATATATGTATACTAATAATAATAATAATAATAATAATAATAATAACAATACACCCTTCAACCAATGCAGGGCTCTCTTGAGGATCAGATCATTGCTGCCAACCCTCTGCTTGAGGCTTATGGTAATGCCAAAACTGTGAGAAATGACAACTCCTCTCGTTTTGTAAGTTCACCACTTTTTATTTACAGTACATTTCATTAGTTGTGTTGGATTTTTCTATACAAAGATTTCTATAAAACTATTATCATTACTATTATTCATGTGTCATCTTATTTTGTTTAAAACAGGGTAAATTCATCAGAATTCACTTTGGCACAACAGGAAAACTGGCCAGTGCTGACATTGAGACATGTAGGTGGACATGATTTAATTTAATTTATGCATACTACATATGTCTTTTCCTGTCACTCTTCAGATCATTGTGACTCAAGTATATTCTCTCAACAGATCTGCTGGAGAAGTCTAGAGTCACATTCCAGCTTTCAGACGAGAGAGGCTACCACATCTTTTACCAGATGATGACCAACCATAAGCCTGAGCTGATTGGTAGGTGCACATATTTGATTCTATGTTTTGATGCCAGATAATATTGTAAATACTCAGACAATCCCAGATAATACTCTTTCATAAATGCTCTTATGTGTATTTTACAGAAATGACGCTCATCACCACCAACCCATATGACTTCCCCATGTGCAGTATGGGTCAGATCACAGTGGCAAGCATTGATGATAAAGAGGAGCTGGTTGCTACTGATGTGAGTCAATGCTGTTTTTTAAAATAACAAATTCAATATAAATATGGCTGATCATAGAGCTCATTCTTCTCTGTAATTTCCAGACTGCTATTGACATTCTGGGCTTCACTGGTGAAGAGAAGATGTGCATCTACAAGTTCACTGGAGCTGTGCTTCATCATGGTAACATGAAGTTCAAGCAGAAGCAGCGTGAGGAGCAGGCTGAGCCTGATGGCACAGAGGGTGAGACTAAGTAGTACTAATGTGTGTGATCACATGCAGTGCTTTGATTGAGAGAATCAAAAACACTGATTCTTTCTATTTTCATGAAGGATAAACAAAATGTTTTCAAGGCAAGAAATGTATGGATGTTTTGTACCCTTTCAAATTGCAGTGGCTGACAAAATTGCCTACCTTCTGGGTTTGAACTCTGCTGATATGCTGAAGGCTTTGTGCTTCCCAGAGTCAAGGTCGGAAATGAGTTTGTGACCAAAGGTCAGACTGTGCCACAGGTATGTAACATATTTCCAGCATGTCCTTGTGTTCAGCCTGAAAATCATGACTGAATCTGACTTATTGCAAAATCAAAAAGTTTTTAATAAAATATCCCCTCTATTCCACTTACAGGTGTACAACTCTGTTAGCGCCTTGTGCAAATCTATCTATGAGAGGATGTTCTTGTGGATGGTCGTTCGTATCAACCAGATGTTGGACACAAAACAACAAAGAAATTTCTACATTGGTGTGCTGGATATTGCTGGCTTTGAGATCTTTGATGTAAGAATCTTTTATGTTTATCTCTCTTTATGGCAAATTGAGTTACATTCAGCAGTCAGTAAATGGTCCTGTTCCTTTCTCCAGTACAACAGCATGGAGCAGCTGTGCATCAACTTCACTAACGAGAAACTGCAACAGTTTTTCAACCACACCATGTTTGTGCTGGAACAAGAGGAGTACAAGAAGGAGGGCATTGTTTGGGAGTTCATTGACTTCGGCATGGACTTGGCTGCTTGCATTGAGCTCATTGAGAAGGTTTTTACTGGTTTATGAACTCAATTTCCATTTTCCATTTTCAAAAGTATGCAGTTTTAATAATAAATATTTTATAAACAGCCCATGGGTATCTTCTCCATCCTTGAAGAGGAGTGCATGTTCCCCAAGGCTTCAGACACTTCCTTCAAGAACAAGCTGTATGATCAGCATCTTGGCAAGTGCAATGCTTTCCAGAAACCAAAGCCTGCCAAAGGCAAACCTGAGGCCCACTTCTCCCTGGTGCACTACGCTGGAACTGTGGACTACAACGTTACTGGCTGGTTGGACAAGAACAAGGATCCACTGAATGAGTCTGTTCTGCAGCTTTACCAGAAGTCTTCTGTCAAACTGCTGGCTGCTATCTACCCACCAGTTGTTGAGGGTAATGAAAAAACTGAATTGTGTTAATTTAATTAACCAAACATTGATTTAATGTTGCACTTTCGTCTGGTTATTACATTGTGTCTTCCTTTGTCTTTTAATTTACTTAGATACCAGCAAGAAGGGAGGCAAGAAGAAGGGTGGTTCCATGCAGACTGTATCTTCTCAGTTTAGAGTATGTCTTTGTTTGAGACCAAATGTGAATAATGTTGCACTGTGTGACTGTGTCTCAGCTTGCTTGACTCTTAGTCAGAGAAATATATATATATATAAACAACTGAGAGAATGTGACTAAGAAAGCTGTAACAATTCATGATTAAACAGGAGAACTTGGGCAAGCTCATGACCAACTTGAGGAGCACTCACCCTCACTTTGTGCGTTGCCTGATTCCCAACGAGTCCAAGACTCCAGGTAAAGTTATAAAGGGCTTACAGATATTTTGACATTAACAAAGGTAATATATATATAATAATGATGATGTCAATTTACCAAGCTCATAATGTAAACTGTTCTTTATAGGTCTCATGGAGAACTTCCTGGTTATCCACCAGCTGAGGTGTAACGGTGTGCTGGAGGGCATCAGAATCTGCAGAAAGGGCTTCCCCAGCAGAATCCTCTATGGTGACTTCAAGCAGAGGTAAACGGGACCACATGAAAACACCATTTTCTGCATGAGGCTTTTAATTGGAGGATATGAAGCATTTTGATTGATCTTCAACAGATACAAGGTGCTGAATGCCGGTGTAATCCCAGAGGGACAGTTTATTGACAACAAGAAGGCTTCTGAGAAACTCCTGGGATCCATTGACGTTGATCACGACCAGTATAGATTTGGACACACAAAGGTTCATATTTTGCTCTACAGCATTTAAAACATTCAATAATCATGATCTATTGTTTATGCTCATTCTGTTTAAATCAATATCTTTTGATTTGTTGTGAATTCAGGTGTTCTTCAAAGCTGGTCTTCTGGGTACTCTTGAGGAGATGCGTGATGAGAAACTGGCCGCTCTGGTTACAATGACTCAGGCTGTTTGCCGTGGTTACTTGATGAGGAGGGAGTTTGTGACGATGATGGAGAGGAGGTGAGGAATGTCATGAATAAAGATAATATCAATAATACCCGTGTGAATGGTAAATAATGATAATTATGGCATTTAATAATGAATTATTCTTAGGGAGTCCATTTACACCATCCAATACAACATTCGCTCATTCATGAATGTCAAACACTGGCCATGGATGAAGGTTTACTACAAGATTAAGCCTCTGCTGAAGAGTGCTGAGACTGAGAAGGAGTTGGCAGGCATGAAAGAGGACTATACAAAATGCAAAGAAAATCTTGCCAAGGCTGAAGCAAAAAAGAAGGAGCTTGAAGAGAAGATGGTGGCACTGCTGCAAGAGAAAAATGATCTGCAGCTGCAAGCAGCATCTGTGAGTTTACTTAATTGAATTAACTGAATTTTGGCTCCATTAAAATGAACAGTATGGTTTCCAGTGATAGTGATATATTTTCCAAACAGGAATCTGAGAATCTCTCAGATGCTGAGGAGAGGTGTGAGGGTCTGATCAAGAGCAAAATCCAGCTTGAAGCTAAACTCAAAGAGACAACTGAAAGACTGGAGGATGAGGAAGAGATCAATGCTGAACTGACAGCCAAGAAGAGGAAACTGGAGGATGAGTGCTCTGAGCTGAAGAAAGACATCGATGACCTGGAGCTCACCTTGGCTAAAGTGGAAAAGGAGAAACATGCCACTGAGAATAAGGTTGGAGATTATGTTGGTTTAAGATTAGATTAATATCTGTTTTATATGATGATGTAGAATATGTATTGTAAAAAAAAAAAAAAAAGCTCATTTGGAACAAACAAAAAAAATCACACAGGTCAAGAACTTGACCGAGGAAATGGCAGCTCAGGATGAAAGCCTTGCCAAGCTTACAAAGGAGAAGAAAGCCCTCCAAGAGGCACATCAGCAGACCTTGGATGATCTCCAGGCAGAGGAGGACAAAGTCAACACCCTGACCAAATCCAAGACAAAACTTGAGCAGCAAGTTGATGATGTGAGTTACTAACTAAACATATCATTAATTAATTAAATGAACTGTCTTTTTTACCCTGAAAATACTTTCTATGTCGCTGTCCAATAGCTTGAGGGCTCCCTTGAACAAGAGAAGAAGCTCCGCATGGACCTGGAGAGAGCAAAGAGAAAGCTTGAAGGAGACCTGAAATTAGCCCAAGAGTCCATCATGGACCTGGAAAATGACAAACAGCAATCTGAGGAGAAAATTAAAAAGTAATTAAAACATAATCTTTTAATGAAAACTTTTTAAATTTGTTATTGTTTAAAAAACTCCTCATTATTGAACACCCACAGGAAAGACTTTGAAACAAGCCAGCTGCTCAGCAAGATTGAAGATGAACAAACTCTGGGTGCTCAACTCCAGAAGAAGATCAAGGAGCTTCAGGTATGAAATTGAGAGATTGAGAGATTTTGATCAAATCCAGATCACTAAAAATTCTGATTAACTACTTGCCACTGTAGGCTCGCATTGAGGAACTGGAGGAAGAGATTGAGGCTGAGCGTGCTGCTCGTGCCAAGGTTGAGAAGCAGAGAGCTGATCTCTCCAGGGAACTTGAGGAGATCAGTGAGAGGCTTGAGGAGGCTGGGGGAGCCACTGCTGCTCAGATTGAGATGAATAAAAAGCGTGAAGCTGAATTCCAGAAGCTGCGTCGTGATCTTGAAGAGTCCACCCTCCAGCATGAAGCTACGGCTGCTGCCCTCCGTAAGAAGCAGGCAGACACTGTGGCCGAGCTGGGAGAGCAAATCGACAACCTCCAGCGTGTCAAGCAGAAGCTTGAGAAAGAGAAGAGTGAATACAAAATGGAGATTGATGATCTCTCCAGCAACATGGAGACTGTTGCCAAAGCGAAGGTTGGGAATTTTATGCCTAAAAGAATATAGAACATGTCTTGAAGTTTTTCAAACGTCTAATGATCTTGTATTTTTTAGGGCAATCTTGAGAAAATGTCCCGCACACTCGAGGACCAACTTAGTGAAATAAAGTCTAAGAATGATGAGAACCTTCGCCAAATAAATGACCTCAGTGCTCAAAGAGCAAGACTTCAAACTGAAAATGGTAACCAAAAACAATCACGAAGAAATTAGTAGTACTTAAATAGTAATTGAGTCTTATTAGAGAAAACATACATTTAAATTTTCTTTTATATAGTTTGTTTTGATATTAACTGCTGGAGACATTAACACAATCTGACACGGTGAGTTTAAATTTACACAGGTGAGTTTGGCCGTCAGCTGGAGGAGAAGGAGGCTTTGGTTTCTCAGCTCACCAGAGGCAAACAAGCTTTCACTCAGCAAACTGAAGAGCTTAAGAGGCTGATTGAAGAGGAGGTTAAGGTAATGTAGCATAGTCAAAACAAACACACAATTTTGACTATGCTACTAAGCAATAAAGCTAATATTATGTGACTTTCTCTCCTAGGCTAAGAATGCACTGGCTCATGCTGTGCAATCAGCCCGTCATGACTGCGACCTGCTTCGTGAGCAGTTTGAGGAAGAGCAGGAGGCAAAGGCTGAGCTGCAGCGGGGAATGTCAAAGGCCAACAGTGAAGTTGCTCAGTGGAGAACCAAATATGAAACTGATGCCGTCCAGCGCACTGAGGAGCTTGAAGAGGCCAAGTATGAACATCACAAAAGCTGATTACTATGTGTTCATATGGAAAAAGGCTTTCATGTTAAAACTGATGTTTACAAATTCATTGTAGGAAGAAGCTGGCTCAGCGCCTGCAGGAGGCAGAGGAACAAATTGAGGCTGTAAATTCCAAATGTGCATCTCTGGAGAAGACCAAACAGAGACTCCAGGGTGAGGTGGAGGACCTCATGACTGATGTGGAGAGAGCCAATGCTTTGGCTGGCAACCTTGACAAGAAGCAAAGGAACTTTGACAAGGTAAAAAAAATTAATCATTATATGATATTCTCTCCCTAAATCATTGCTAAAATGGGCTTTGTTGAAGATGTTCTAAATAAACTTGACCTTGAAATATCTTCACCAAAGGTCCTGGCAGAATGGAAGCAGAAATATGAGGAAGGTCAGGCAGAGCTGGAAGGTTCCCAGAAAGAGGCTCGCTCACTCAGCACTGAGCTGTTTAAGATGAAGAACTCTTATGAGGAGACTCTGGATCAGCTGGAGACCCTCAAGAGAGAAAACAAGAATTTGCAGCGTAAGAATGATATTACTAAGCTGATTATTTAAATTTGTTTTACAGTGTTAAATCTGTAGTGATCCGCAGTATATTTGTTGATTAACATTTTCTTTCTAACTTGTAGAGGAGATTTCAGATCTGACAGAGCAGTTAGGTGATACTGGTAAGAGCATCCATGAGCTGGAAAAGGCCAAGAAGACAGTGGAGACTGAGAAGTCTGAGATTCAGACTGCCCTGGAGGAAGCTGAAGTGAGTATCCTGAGATTGATATGTAATTCTTGCTAGAAGCATTATATTGTGTTGTTAATGCATATTTTCAATCTGAATTGTAAATATATATATTTTTATTTTTCAAAGGGCACCCTGGAGCATGAGGAGTCCAGGATTCTCCGTGTCCAGCTTGAGCTAAACCAGGTCAAGGGTGAGATTGACAGGAAGCTTGCAGAGAAGGATGAGGAAATGGAGCAGATCAAGCGGAACAGCCAGAGAGTCATTGATTCCATGCAGAGCACTCTGGACTCTGAGGTCAGGAGCAGGAATGATGCCCTGAGAATTAAGAAGAAGATGGAGGGAGACCTTAATGAGATGGAGATTCAGCTGAGCCATGCCAATCGCCAAGCTTCTGAGGCCCAGAAACAGCTCAGGAATGTTCAGGGACAACTCAAGGTATATGGCTTCTCTTTGGCTTTGGGGTGCATAAATACGTTTGTATAATCAAAGCTATGTCAAGTGAAAGGCCGACAGAAAGCACATCAAAAGCTTACTGTAATGCTACTGTTATGTTCAGGATGCCCAGCTGCACCTTGATGATGCTCTGATAGGACAGGAAGACATGAAGGAGCAGGTGGCAATGGTGGAGCGCAGAAACACTCTGATGCAAGCTGAGATTGAGGAGCTGAGAGCTGCTCTGGAGCAGACAGAGAGAGGCCGCAAAGTGGCTGAACAAGAGCTGGTGGACATCAGTGAGCGTGTTGGGCTGCTTCACTCTCAGGTTAGGGCATGTTGTTTTCACAGTGAAGTTAAGGAAATTGATAGCATTGTTTAAAATGTTTATACTGATGCTTTCCATATTGCAGAACACAAGTCTCCTGAATACCAAGAAGAAGCTTGAGTCTGACCTTGTTCAGATCCAGGGTGAAGTTGACGACACTGTGCAGGAAGCCAGAAACGCAGAGGAGAAGGCCAAGAAAGCCATCACTGATGTGAGAAACAGTAGCTGCCAAATGTTTCACAAAACACTTGTGTACTTAAAAATGTCAATCTAATATATATCTATATTAATGCAAAAGGCTGCAATGATGGCAGAAGAGCTCAAGAAGGAGCAGGACACCAGTGCTCACCTTGAGAGGATGAAGAAGAATCTGGAGGTCACAGTGAAGGACCTGCAGCACCGTCTGGATGAGGCTGAGAATCTGGCCATGAAGGGAGGAAAGAAACAACTCCAGAAGTTGGAGAGCAGGGTAAATCTTTTTTAAAGGATTTTTATTTTCATATAAAATATAATTTTAGGATAAAATCTCTTGAAGATGTTGCTTACATGTATTCCTAAAATTAAAGCACCATCTTGGAACCTTAGTTCACTTATTTATTATGTGCTATCAAAGGTTCGTGAGCTTGAGGCTGAAGTTGAAGCAGAACAGAGACGTGGAGTTGATGCTGTTAAGGGTGTCCGCAAATATGAGAGGAGAGTGAAAGAGCTGTCTTATCAGGTATGATCATACCCTACCATATCCATAGGTTTATCCATACAAATCTATGATTTTTTTTTTATTGTTTGTAGACTGAGGAGGATAAGAAGAACATCAACAGACTTCAGGATCTGGTTGATAAGCTGCAGTTGAAGGTCAAAACCTACAAGAGGCAGGCTGAGGAGGCGGTATGTTAAATAAATCTGAACATTTTGACACATTGATTATTAATTAATTAGTAATTTATGTACTGGAACAGTATAACTGATGTTCCACAGCTTAGTTAACAAACACACTAAAAATGTTACTCTTTAGGAGGAGCAAGGCAACACTCATCTGTCCAAGTTGAGGAAGGCGCAGCATGAGCTGGAGGAGGCTGAGGAGCGTGCTGACATTGCCGAGTCTCAAGTCAACAAGCTCAGAGTCAAGAGCCGTGATGCTGGAAAGGTCAGTTGCGAATCTTTACTCAGTAAAGTAAATGCTTACTTGCATTTACTGAGAAGAAACATACAGCATTCAGCTTATGCTTGAAA
The DNA here is from genome assembly GCF_012432095.1 of Onychostoma macrolepis. Lineage (NCBI taxonomy): Eukaryota > Metazoa > Chordata > Actinopteri > Cypriniformes > Cyprinidae > Onychostoma > Onychostoma macrolepis. The sequence goes on along the minus strand of NC_081157.1, from coordinate 7,995,366 downwards.
ATGTATTGTATATATCAAGTATTTACATGACTTCTGTATGTCATTTTTTTTTTGTCTCAGGTCAAAGAAGAGTGAAAACCTCAAACCTGATGGGAGCCTCTACTGAAGTCATATAATATGATTGTTCAGTAGATTTACATGTAATATTCATTTTGAAATAAATCTGTGCTAACTAGACATTTGTTTCGGAGTGATCTTCAGAGCAATTTTATTCTCAAATAAATTAATGAATTGATTTTTTTTTTATTACACTTAAATACTGAAATATTCTAACATTCTAATACACATAATAGCTGTCAATAATGTAAAAAAGTTTGTTCATTAAGGTTTCCTCCACTCATGCAAGCAAAACAAGTTTATTAAAAGTAAATTAAACTTACTTAACTTTATCATCCTTAAAGGCAATTCTTTATGTACACAACAGTATACATACATAAACAGCAACACAACACACACTAAATAACACACATTTATAAGAAGTCATTTAAAAACATTATTCAGCAGGCATAAAATAATTATTGGTCCCACTTTATATTAGGTGGCCTTAACTACTATGTACTTACATTTGAATTAATCATTTGATACAATGCACTTATTGTGTACATACATGTTTTTACATTGTACTTATATTTTTAAAAATACCTATATGTAATTACATCTGTAATTAATTTCTGTAATTACATTTATAATTACACTGTTGACCCATCCCTTACACCTTAACCCACCCTTAAACCTACTCAGACCACCAAACCTGTCCCTAACCTTACCCGTATCCCACCTCAATAGCAGCAATAGTGTTTTGCAATACAGTATGAACACGGTACTTATTGTTTGATGTAAGTACATAGTAGTTAAGGCCACCTAATATAAAGTGTGACCTAATTCTTAAATCTATTTGATTTGCACAAAGGGAGTTTATATCTCCTTGTCAATATGTTCATAAATTTGGTCCCCACTATCTTGCTGCACATTTTAATTACACTTTTAGAAGAAAAGGTTCAATATAGAGCCTTAAAAGGTTCTATCAGGTGCTACATATTTGGAACCCCTAAAATGTTCTATATAGAACCCTTTAGGGTTCTTTGTAGTCAGGAAAAAAGGTTCTATATAGAACTCTTTAGGGGTTCCCATCATGGGATCATTTTTGGGATTTCATTTTTGTTTTATTTTAATAAAATTTTAAGACTTAGCTCATATAGCTACTTTATCACTTGAAAAACTGAAATAACTAGAAGCATAAGACATCAAGGAGTTGTGTGATCATTTAAGACACTTTTATTAGCATTTACAATGACAATCAATATATAACACAGCAATTCATAGTGCAACAGTTACAGGGATTAACATAAACCCATGTTTCTTTATTTATACTTTTTAAAAAATATATTTTTACCTGTCAACCTAAAATAGCACTCTCCATTTTAGAAATTTTTTTTTTTCACCCCCTCCACCTTACTCACCCATCCAACATGTTAGTCACAAATATATGTTGAAGTTATTGTTACGGGGCTGACGAGACGTGAGACGTCCGGATCCATAAGCAAGCTTTATTGACAAGAGACGTGGTAATAACAGGCAGGGTCGATCAATGGCAGACAAGTACAGTATTGTTCAAAATAATAGCAGTACAATGTGACTAACCAGAATAATCAAGGTTTTTAGTATATTTTTAAAAATAGCAGTGTCTGCCTTTGACTGTACAAACTCGAAACTATTTTGTACAAACGTTTTTGTTTCTAGGATTTAGCAATCCTGTGAATCACTAAACTAATATTTAGTTGTATGACCACAGTTTTTTAAAACTGCTTCACATCTGTGTGGCATGGAGTCAACCAACTTGTGGCACCTCTCAGCTGTTATTCCACTCCATGATTCTTTAACAACATTCCACAATTCATTCACATTTCTTGGTTTTGCTTCAGAAACAGCATTTTGATATCACCCACAAGTTCTCGATTGGATTAAGGTCCGGAGATTGGGCTGGCCACTCCATAACATTAATTTTGTTGGTTTGGAACCAAGACTTTGCTCGTTTACTAGTGTGTTTGGGGTCATTGTCTTGTTGAAACAACCATTTCAAGGGCATGTCCTCTTCAGCATTGGGCAACATGACCTCTTCAAGTATTTTAACATATGCAAACTGATCCATGATCCCTGGTATGCGATAAATAGGCCCAACACCATAGTAGGAGAAACATGCCCATATCATGATGCTTGCACCACCATGCTTCACTGTCTTCACTGTGTACTGTGGCTTGAATTCAGAGTTTGGGGTCGTCTCACAAACTGCCTGTGGCCCTTGGACCCAAAAGAACAATTTTACTCTCATCAGTCCACAAAATGTTCCTCCATTTCTCTTTAGGCCAGCTGATGTGTTCTTTGGCAAATTGTAACCTCTTCTGCACATGCCTTTTTAACAGAGGGACTTTATGGGGATTCTTGAAAATAGATTAGCTTCACACAGACGTCTTCTAACTGTCACAGTACTTACAGGTAACTCCAGACTGTCTTTGATCATCCTGTAGGTTATCATTGGCTGAGCCTTTGCCATTCTGGTTATTCTTCGATCCATTTTGATGGTTGTCTACCGTTTTCTTCCACGTTTCTCTGGTTTTGCTCTCCGTTTTAAGGCATTGGAGATCATTTTAGCTGAACAGCCTATAAGTTTTTGCACCTCTTTATAGGTTTTCCCCTCTCCAATCAACTTTTTAATCAAAGTACGCTGTTCTTCTGAACAATGTCTTGAACGACCCATTTTCCTCAGGCTTTCAAATGCATGTTTAGCAAGTGCTGGCTTCATCCTTAAATAGGGGCCACCTGATTCACACCTGTTTCTTCACAAAATTGATGACCGCACTGCTATTTTTTTGAACACACCCCATTCAACTAATTCAACTAATTGCCCAATTGCACAGCCTTAAGAGGGTCCATATCATGAATGCTGGGTCTTGTTTGTTTTCTGAGAATCTACTGCACCTACTGGTAACTTGTTTGCCACGTAGCAATAAAAAATATACTAAAAACCTTGATTATTCTGGTTAGTCACATTGTACTGCTATTATTTTGAACAATACTGTATATAATAGGTAATGCACAGTTATCAAAAACAGGCGTGGGTCATACGACAGCGAACAGTATCAAAAGGGTCTAGACAAGAGAGGTAATCCAAAACGTGAGCAAGAGTCCAGACAGGGGAAAACACAATCCAAAACAGGCAAGACTAGGGAAACTAACAGGGCTCTGTAGGGCAGCGATAATGCATACAATACTCGGCAGTGAGGCAGAGAAAGTCCAAGGCTTATAAAGAGTGTCTAATGGGTTTCAGCTGTGTAATCAGTGCAATGTGTAATCTGACAGCTGTGTGATCTGTGCGATGGATGATGGGAAATGTAGTTAGATGGTGAAGTGCAACAGTAGTGTAGTGCAGTGCAAGAGTCCATATGATGAGCGGGTGACCTCTGGTGGTGAGTGAACGGAAGTGCATGGACAGAATTCGTGACATAGCCCCCCCCCCCCCAAAGAGCGGCTTCCAGATGCTCCAAACAGTCTATAATCCAGGAGGGAGGTGGAGCACAGGCGGAACAGGGGGAGGGATGGAGGGCCACATGGACCTCTATGTGGAAGCGGAGTGGTCTGGGACCGAGGTAGAGGCGGCAGAGCAGGAAACCTGGGCGGAGCTGGCCGGACTGGAGTCCACCAGGGAGGAGCCGACAGACCTGGTGCCCACCAGGGTGGAGCAGACGAGACCGGAGCCCACCAGGGCGGAGCAGACGGAGCTGGAGCCCACCAGGACGGAGCAGACAGGGCAGAAGACCTCCACGGCGGTGCAGACAGGGCAGGAGCCCACCAGTGCGGAGTAGACAGGGTGCCCAGTAGACAGGGTGCTGGCCGGACTGGAGTCCACCAGGGAGGAGCCGACAGACCTGGTGCCCACCAGGGTGGAGCAGACGAGACCAGAGCCCACCAGGGTGGAGCAGACGGAGCTGGAGCCCACCAGGACGGAGCAGACAGGGCAGAAGACCTCCACGGCGGTGCAGACAGGGCAGGAGCCCACCAGTGCAGAGTAGACAGGGCCGGAGACCTCCACGGCGGAGCAGACAGAGCAGAAGACCACCACGGCAGATCAGGGGAGCACCACAACGGATCGGGAACCCACAGCAGGGACTGGGACCTAGGGACAACTGAGACACAAGCAAGAGACAAAACATGCACAGACCCAAGGATAGAGGCAGGGAACATGGGAAGTCTATGAATATTGACCCTGGTGGCAACTGAGCAGGCAGGCAGTCCATAACAAAAAACATTGGTGAGAAGGGGACAGACAAACTGTTCATCAACAATTTCTTTGGCAGTGATAGACAAGACAGACAGTTCACAATCAGCCACCATGGCTGGCTCAGAACGGGGCGAGAGTTCAGAGATGGCCTCCTCAGCTGGTTTAGAGCAGGGCACATGTTCAAAAGCGGCCTCCGTGGCCATGCCAGGACAGGACGAGAGTTCAGGGGCAGCCCTTCTGGCTGTGACAGGACAGGCAGAGAATTCACAGACGGCCTCCATAGCTGTGACAGGACAGAACGAGAGTTCATTGACGGCCTCCATAGCCGTGACAGGACAGGACGAGAGTTCATTGACGGCCTCTATAGCCGTGACAGGACAGAACGAGAGTTCATTGACGGCCTCCATAGCCGTGACAGGACAGGACAAGAGTTCATTGATGGCCTCTATAGCCGTGACAGGACAGAACGAGAGTTCATTGACGGCCTCCATAGCCGTGACAGGACAAAACGAGAGTTCACAGACGGATACCGCTTACACCTCTGGAGGTTCTGCAGCAGTTGCCGCCACCTCTGGAGGTTCTACAGCGGTAAACTCAGGACACAGGGAGAGTTTAGTAACGGTCTCTTCGACCGCAACACAACAGGTTGAGAGTACATTATTGGGCGCCACCACCATACAAGGGGCTGAGGTGAGCCCCGCCGTTTCTGGAGGTTCTGCAGCATGTGCCACCACCTCTGGAGAGGCTGTGGCAGCTGCCGCCACCTCAGACAGTTCTGCGGTGGTGTACGCAGCCCAAACACAACATAAAGCGATTCCCATCAGGGGAAGCGCTTCGGACAGGGGAATAGGAACAGGAACAGGAGGGTTACTGTGAGCTGGTTTAGGGATACCAGCCGTGTGTGCAGACACCAGCGGTACATCCCTCACACTAGACATCAAACTGGGATAATGGGCGACTGACCTTGATGATCTGGATGTGTCAGCCCGGACGTGACGTGACTCTGCACGGTCAGCGGAGATGTGACGTGACTCTGGACGGTCAGTGGAGACGTGACTTTAGGAGATCAGCTGAGACGTGACTTGACTTTAGGAGATCAGCTGAGACGTGAAGTGACTCTGGATGATCAGCTGAGACGTGAAGTGACTCTGGATGATCAGCTGAGACAGGGCAAGGACTCTGGGAGATCAGTTGAGACGTGACTCGATTGATGACGACCAACTGTGACTTGACTCTCTGACATCAACTGTGACTTGACTTGGTTCTTTACAATCAATTGTGACTTGATTTGACTCTCTGACATCAACTGTGACTTGACTCTCTGACATCAACTGTGACTTGACTCTCTGACATCAACTGTGACTTGACTTAGCTCATGAAGATCAGCTTTGACTTGTCTTGACTCTTGAAAATCAGCTTTGACTTGGCTTGATTCATGACGATCAACGGTGACTTGACTTAGCTTATGAAGATAACCTGTGACTTGGCTCGACTCGTGAAGATTAGCTTTGACTTGGCTTGATTTGTGAAGAGTAGCTTTGACTTGGCTTGATTCGTGACGATCAACGGTGACTTGACTTAGCTCATGAAGATCAGCTTTGACTTGTCTTGACTCGTCAAGATTAGCTTTGACTTGGCTTAACTCGTGAAGATCAGCTGTGACTTGGCTTGACTCACGAAGAGAAGCTGTGTTCTGGCTTGATTCGGGAAGATCAGCGGTGACTTGACCTGATTCGTGAAGATCAATGGTGACTTGACTTGGCTCATGAATGGCAGCAATGACATGAAGGGGTGATTTTGTGGCCGCCATTTTGCGAACGGGCTCCGCTGTCACAGCCATTTCGTCAGCGTGCTCTAGTTCAGCCACCATTACACATGCAGAATGAATAACTGGCGTAGCAATCATTGAACTAGAATGTCCCGGAGCTTGTGACTGACTGAGTTCAGCAGTCGCCATTTCAGGCACAGACGCAGTTTCGCGTTCATCCTCCGCGACACCCACAGTGAAAGTAGAGCCAACAGATATAAGAGCATAATCAATAAACTGACTAAGTGAAGCCCGAGGTCCCTCTCGAATGAGTTGTGACTTTAATGGCTGATTAATGCCCTCGCAAAAAAAATCTATCAGGGCACAGTCTGGCAGACCAGAAAAATAAGCGACATCTAAATACTCTTGCACATAGTCCTCGAGCGATCACGTGCCCTGCTTGAGGGCTAATAATAGGCTAGCCATATTCATACCTGGCCAATGTCTGCGTGAAAAGCTGCTGGATCCTGGGGCGGCCGAGTATTCTGTTACGGGGCTGACGAGACGTGAGACGTATGGATCCATAAGCAAGCTTTATTGACAAGAGACGTGGTAATAACAGGCAGGGTCGATCAATGGCAGACAAGTATATAATAGGCAATGCACAAAGTTATCAAAAACAGGCGTGGGTCATACGACAGCGAACAGTATCAAAAGGGGCTAGACAAGAGAGGTAATCCAAAACGTGAGCAAGAATCCAGACAGGGGAAAACACAATCCAAAACAGGCAAGACTAGGGAAACTAACAGGGCTCTGTAGGGCAGCAATAATGCATACAATACTCGGCAGTGAGGCAGAGAAAATCCAAGGCTTATAAAGAGTGTCTAATGGGTTTTAGCTGTGTAATCAGTGCAATGTGTAATCGGACAGCTGTGTGATCTGTGCAATGGATGATGGGAAATGTAGTTAGATGGTGAAGTGCAACAGTAGTGTAGTGCAGTGCAAGAGTCCATATGATGAGCGGGTGAAGTGCATGGACAGGATTCGTGACAGTTATAAATAAAATTAAATACATAGGTAAAATTAGAATGTGAAATGTTTGTCATCAAATAGTATATTAATGACACTCTTAAAAAAAGAAAAAAAAACGCGAGTGCAGCTCGTTAGCTTGTCACTGGCGGTTCCATTTTTCGTTTATATTCGCGCCTATTATTGTTTTCTTTTTTCTCGCTCCGTTTTTCACGAGCTCATCAAACAACAGTGGTAAGTGGTAAGTTAAGTTGGTATCATTCATCAATCAAGGTGAGTAATGGCTTCTTCTCCTGCTATTTTTTTTGCCACATGTAGAGTTTATCTGTCTCTGTCAGCAGGGAGGGATTCACATGTGATAAATGCAGGGAAATAGTTAGGCTGACAGAGAAGGTTTTAGAACTAGAGACACACATCCAAACTTTAGTTGAGGATAGTAAGAATGTGAGGGCTGTAGATACTGCTTTGGATGCGACTAGCTCAGGGAGGAGTCCTGTACATTGTTCGGTTTCGGTTGAGCCCGTGCTGCAGGGCAACTGGGTGTAATAATTTGTAAGGTTTTATCCTTCATTTATAAATTTTAGCTTTAGGGAACCAAATCGTAGAAATTCGGTTTTGATCTGATTAATTGATATTAATCAATATTGTATAATTTATACCCTATTAACAACTCGTCCCGCAAGTATTAATATAGTATAAATCAGCAATGCTTCTTATTGTTGATAAGAATACAGAATTGATTGGGAAATTTGCCTGAGCAACAGGTAACACGATCTATGGCAAATAATTTATGATTTGAAAATCAAGGCACCAGACTATTCATTAAAAATGAATCGAGCGTTTATTTACTATTCTAGGGTACAATACAAATAACCAAAACACATACACACACATACACACATTATGGCAAGATCAAAGCAGTTTGAAGGAAGGTAACTATTCTCTTTTCTTGAGAATAAGGACGACCTTGGGGACGTCACAAACGGAAGACTCAGTTATTGTTATCTTTTAACGATTCATTCAATTCAACCAGCTTCAGCGAATAAGAGATTTGTTTGTTTACTTGCTGTGAGTTGAAGTTGAATTGAAGGCTGTACTTCTTGAAGGGTTGCTGGAGGGAAGCCCCGGACTTTTCCTGCTGACGTGTTCTTGTCGCGTGACGTCACTCGGGATTCCTCCTTTGGATTTGATGGCTTCCTGGCAGCGCGCGAATAGCGAATTTGAAGTTCTTACGCGCCAGCTTCGCAAGTTTTCTTTGGTCAGACGTGGACAGAGTGTTGAAGTCTTTTAGATGATCAGTCAGATGTTTGCAGCACCATCAGGGGGCAACGCCCAGACTTTCAGCCAAGTTTCTTGCAGTTTCACCAGTTGTTCCAACCCGTTCTTTTTCTCTGTCTTAGTATAAAGTTGGGGTGTCTGTTTTTATCGGACAGAATTAAGTCCATCCTATTCACTGTCTGACCCAATCACATTGTCTCTGTAAGGCGGAGCCCCGCCCAACACGACTCCTTTTTCGTGCATACATTATCTGTTAATAAATATGTCACATGCCAAATATCCTAGCAGATTTCTATAAAGTGTTATAATCATACCTTATGATGCTAAAAGTCAACATTCATCCTTTTCATCTTATTGGAATAAAAATAAGGCTTAAATCAATATCAAACATGAGGTACTTATATTGAACACCTATAATTTTACCTACTAAATGGTTTAAGTCACAGATTAAAATATCCTAAGTTCTGATAACTACAGTCAGATATATGAAACATAAAATACCACATTCGTATATGTATTTTGTCTCTTGAATACATTGCTTTAATAGCAGCAGTCTTTTCGGGATTGTCCTTTTGAAGATCCTTTGTACATAAAAAGTTTGGGTGTTCTTTTCTTTTTGGAGAAGAAGAGGAAAAAGGCACATTCCTTTAGAAGGCGGGAAACCAGAGCTGAGGTCGTGAGGTCATGAGGAATATCACGTTGTGTGTCTCTGGTGATCTTCTTTGCTGAGACGAAGTTGTAAGTCAGTCAAATTTTGTTTATCGGAAGGTAGTTTATGTTAAACGGGGTCGCAGTATCGCGAACGCTCTGGTTCTGGAGCTTCTCCAAAGGAGTAAGTATCCGTTGTTAAACTCCGAACAGATGTAGCGCGGGCCGTTCATCCTCACCTTATCATGTTTTACGAGTCTCTTGGGGTGGTAAGGAGAGTATGGCCGGACGCTAGTCATAGAATTGAAGCGTTGTGTTGGTCATTTGCTCATTTTACGAGCTGATGAAGTTAGATTAGTTTACAGTGGAATGTTCTTAAGTTAAACGTGTGTGCGTTCTTTTCGACCAGGTTCTACATGAGTGACTGTGAGGCGGCCTAGCCGCGGGTCGCGGGTCCTCCCCACTCGGTGACGCGCACTGAGAAACCTGATGAAAGTGCTCTAGTTATTGGCGATTCTATTGTAAGGAACATGAAAGTAGAGACACCAGCCACCATAGTCCATTGTTTAACAGGAGTCAGAGCGCCTGACATCTTGGCAAATTTAAAAGTGCTGACTAATGCTAAACGTAAATTCAGTGGATTGTTATCCACGTCGGCGCTAATGATGTTCAACTTCGCCAGTCGGAGATCACTAAAACTAATGTTAAAGAGGTGTGTGAACTTGCAAGTACGATGTCAGACACTGTAATATGCTCTGTTCCGCTCCCTGCTTACCGTGGCGATGAGATTCATAGCAGACGGTCGTCACTCGATGGCTGGATGTCTAAATGGAAGAATTTTTGGGGCAGACCTGACCTGTTGAAAAGAGATGGTGTTCATCCCTCCTGGGGTGGTGCCGCTCTTCTCTCTAGAAATATGGCACATAGTCTTAGAGTTCGTATTTGACTAACTGGAGCCCAGGTCAAGAAGCAGACAGACTGGCTAAAACGACCGTCTGCTAGCCGCCTCACGTCACAGAAGTCAGTTAACTCTCAGCACATAGAAACTTTTTTACAATGTGATTTTCTGGATTTTTTTTCCTCATTTTGTCTCTCATAGTTGAGGTATACCTATGATGAAAATTACAGGCCTCTCTCATCTTTTTAAGTGGGAGAACTTGCACAATTGGTGGCTCTATAGCGCAACCTTTTGTCAAAAGTGGGGGGATTAGTTTTATCTACAGATACCAAACTCGGTACATAAATTGTTCTTATTAAGCCGGACAACTTTCTAATTTACAGTCCTTAGCTATGACCAACAGGAAGTCGGCTATTTTTATTTGAATGTTTGTTTTTTGAGAAAACAGGCTGTAAATAAATTCATACTCCTCCAATCAGAAACAAGTAGTTCACACCAAACTTTGTCAACATGATGCCAATATACTGAAGATTTTAAATTGCGGACGGATTTAGGATATCTCGAACGGTGTGGCAATGGTGATTTATTAAAGTAACAGTAAAAAAAGATAGCAGTAATTTTCTTGTATCTTTAAAGTGCAGCTTCCAAACACTTCAAAACTTTTTATATACATAGAAAAAGTCATTCTGAGGAAATATGATTAGTTTCATGACTTTACAAAAGGTCTATGAATAATAGAAAATTAAAAAAACTATCAGACATTTGATGTGTGTGCACTATGTGTGAGTGGGGGTGGATGGGAGTGTCTGTGTCTGTGTTTGTGTGTGTGTTGAGTGTGGAAGTGAGGAGCTGGGTGAGGGAGAGAGAGGTTTAAAACACCTTTATTTTATCCGTTTTCATTTTTCATTCCAATATTCCATTCAAAATTCTACAAAAAACATTAAAAAAACAAAAAACAACACCAACCAACACAATCCAATCGATACAAAAATCAACCCTTTCATTAAATCTTTAAAACCAACATTTCATCCTGCCCAACCTCACACAAAAAACTCCCCACAGACCATATTGCAGAAAAATCTATAATATTATTAACTAATTTAAAATAAGCAAACTCTATTTTTATTCGAGCAGCCACCATCCCCTTCAGAACTCTTTCTGCATCGACTGAACCAATACCCAATGTCCTGTTTTTCCGAGTCGTCCAAATTGCCAACTTGGCTGAGCCCAAAAGATAATTTAACAAAACCACTTTCCTTTGTTCACTGACTTTGTACTTTGGACCACTAATAAAAACTTGATAGGAACATTCCTCACCCACGCTTTCAAAACAAACCTCTAAAAAATAAAAAAGACCTCTTAGCCTCCCACACTGGATAAACAAATGTTCAACCGTTTCCTCCACCCCACAAAAAAGACATTCCCTCCCTACTTCTGGATTCAGGTGCGCCACGTGTCTGTTTGTTGCTATTATACCATACATCAGTCTCCACTGTAAATCTGCTGTACGTTTCTCAATAGGAGGCTTGTACAGAGATCTCCAGCAACCCCTGAAGTCTGGCCCAAACACTTCTGGCCACCTCCATGTTTTAACTCTTTTCAACACAGTTTGATGTGACACTTTAACACACACAATGTACAGTGCCTTTTTACCAATGTCTTGAAATAATCCCAACTCTGGAGTTTTAAAGGACAAAAAAGTATCTTCATCACCCTGAATTTCCTGTGCAGCAGAGACTCGTATGGATGGAAAACTGTAGCTCCATCCCTCCGAAAGAGATTCTAGTGCTTCTCTGCAGGCTCCAGGCAGTGCTGTATGTACCTCCGCTAACATCTGATCCAAGAGACGTAAAGAACGTATTCCTGTCTTGTGCTGAATTGAAACTGCCGTCCTCCACCCACTGCCATCTCTTAGATGTTCAATCTTTGTACATCCAGCTCTGACCAGACAAGTCCTCACACTGCTTGAAGACAACATTTTTGTTTGCATCAAAGGGTTATGAAATAAAGGTTCTCCCATAATCCAGTCCTGTGGTCGCAAAATGTCTCTAGTCACAGAAAAAGTCACATTCCACACTTTTAACATGGATTGGTAAAATGAAGTCAGATGATTCAAATCCAGTTCATTCACTTTCAGTAAAAACAGCTGCTTGTCATATCCCAGATTTGACGTTCTCCTTAACAGAGCGCATGCCACATTTGTCCACTCCACGTCCTCCTCATATAACAGTCTCTGTGCTGCCTGTAATCGAAAAGTACGAATCCTGCTTCTTATGTCAATCAGACTTTGTGCCCCCTCATGAGTTGGAAGATATAAAGCTGACGCTGGAATCCAGTGCTGTCCTGACCAAAAAAACTCCACCAGTTTTCTCTGGATACTTTTGACAATGTCATCTGGTGGCTCTAATACGTTCAGTCTATGCCATAATCTGGAGGCAGCCAGGTTATTTGTAACCAAAACTCTACCCCTGTAGGATAGCTCTGGCAATAGCCATTTCCATTTAGACAACATGGCAGCCACCTTCTCCAGCAAACCCTCCCAGTTCTTTCTTCTATAGCTTTCTACTCCTAAAAACACTCCAAGAATTTTGATTCCTTCTCTTCCCCAATGCAATCCCCCAGGAAGTGGAGGTGGCCCACCATTTTCCCACTGTTTTGCACCTCTTTAGTAGACTAATTTCATTAACCAATGCCTCATTTATGCAAAGTATATGAAGTATATGAAGTTTGGTGATGATGTAATGGTCATTTTATTTCCAGGACCTTAATATGAATGGAACTTATAGGTAGGATGCACAATCATTTTATGATGACACTTTTATTGAAGTTATTAACAAAATCTCACAAAGCCCAAGAAGAGGAGTAATAGGGGCTTGGCCCCGCCCTGTGGCAACATCTGATTGGGGCAGAACTTTGTGGGAAGGAGTGAACCAATGTGGTTAAAACCTGAGCAAATTGTTGTTCATTTGATTGTGCTCACTCGCTCGCTCGACCATCAGAGTTCTTGCTATCCAGCACTTTGCAAAACTCTGTTGAAGCCTTCGTTGATCCTGTCGAACTCTTTTTGACTCTATATTGACTAAAATGTTGAGCAAACAAACACGGAAATAACGGGGTTAGAATATGACGAATATAGTGATAAATTTTATTATATCGAGTAGGTGTGGCACGGTACGCGTACTGAACCGTACTGCATAGCAGATTCGCTGACTGACACTGGCATAAAATATATACATTTTATATTTTAAAAAGTTGTATGCATAGTAGTTTATATATATCGCAAAAAACTTGAAAAACATTTGATAAATATCAAATGTATGTTCATTTGCAACAGTTATGCTAACAACAATAAAAAGACATATGACATTAAAACAGCAACATCTACTGACGCACACCGTGCTGCGTTGTCACGGGAACATCCCAGTTTAAGATTGAGGAAATTAGATCGCTCCCTTTGCCAAGAAAAATAACAGGTTCATTTATTGATGAAACATAGCACTGACGTAACAGAAAACTTCAATATCTATTAACTATTGATAAAATATACATTGAGATATCACTGCTGTTTTTACTGAACACTTGATATCAAAGTCCACTTAAATTGACAAAATTCATTTGTAATTAATCATGTTTACTATAACATTTCTACAAAATTAATAAAGATCTAGGGTTGCATTTTAAACATTTTAACAAACTGTTATATTACCACAGTTGGTGTTACTATGCACTGGGTTTTATATAATTAGAAATCCCAAATGTAAGAACATTTCTGATTTACCTGATCTAAAACCATGGGACTCGAACTCCTGTTACTAAGTGGATCGCCATTCAGATTGACATTCTACTACACATGTCTGACCGCCTACTTCATTCATTCCATAGGTAAAGTGTACAGAAAGGCTTGTGTATGGAAGCAAATAAGAGACATAACTTTTTGAAATTTAACAGCCACTGAATACTTAGTTTTTAAATATTTTATTTTGAAAAACATTTATCTGAATTTATTTGCTCTGAATTCACCCCTTTGAAATTATTTTACTTTGGAAACCATGTATCTGAATTTATTTGTTTCGAATTTACCTCTCAAAACCTGAATTTCGATTAATATTTTTCAATGCTCACAAATTCAGATTAAAAAATAAATAAATCAACTTACAGAATTTCAGATAAAATAGATTCAGGTTGATCAAATTTGATTGCTCAAATTCAGATCTCAAATTTCAAGTTAATATTTTTCAAAGAAAACATCAGTCTAATTCGACTGCTCAAATTCAGATCGAAAAATTCAAGTTAAATATTCACATGGTAACATCCGGGCTACCCAGGATAGGAAAAACAGTTGAGCGCCGAGAAAGACGATCATGTGCGCAAGGTATACAGTAGGTGGCGGTAATACTCCTAAGCAGTGAACGGCCATGAAATGGAAAGAAGAAGAAGAGCACGACGACCTGTCTGTCATGATCCAAGAAGTAAAGATGTAAAGAACCTGTAAAGATGACTTCCAGGGAAAACGAAGGCGCCCCGGTAAGTTTGCCGTTTATGTACAATCGGACTCAGGGCTCGACAGAACAGAAGTATGTTGTTGCTAATTATCTTTGGAACACATATGCTATATAGCTATGGTTTGTGTGACTCGTCTCCCTATGTAAGTTAAGTCAGCTAAACAACACGTTATAGCTAGCAAGATAACTTTAGAGCTCAACGGTGGCCGCCCACTTTTTGGCTGAAAGCTACATTAACGTTTATAAAAAAGTTTAAGCCTGGAACCAAGCCAACAGCTCCGAGATGATATTTTTTTTTTAAACGGCAAAAAAAAAAAGATTTCAATGGTAGAACCTCACAGACAGACTGGGAGCCATCAATGTAGATGGATACGGTTAAAAGAGTCATCACATAAAGTATAACGTAACGTTACAGCGAGGTATTTGTGTGATATAAACAGCTGTTTATGCAGATTACCTATACTGGCCATACCTGTAGGCTGGTCAATGATATCCCACATAAAACGCTTTTCAGAGTAGGATAAAGTTGCATCACGCCAGACTTGGAGTGAATATTAGCTTTAGGGAATCAGTTGGATAAGTCATGGTAATGAATAAGCTAAAGTTGGGGATTCATCCGTTGTGTGTGAGTTTTCAGTGATTTACTATGAGCCTACTACTAAGTTACTAATACACTCTTATCATAGTTCTAAGTTAATAACCATTGCTTTAAACATATTGCTGAATATTGAGCCCTTAAACTGCATTTAAATTATTGGGAGAATGTTAGGGTTTGAAATGTAATTACTGTATGTTCATTAATGCAGCTGATTTTTCTGACTTCCATTTTTTTGTTTCTAAGGATCGGCTGCTTGACCACATTTTGGAACGACTCCGCTCTCGTTTAGAGCATATTCTTGGACAATTGTCTCTGGATTTGGACTACTTAGAGTTCATTAGCACACAAGAATTAGAATTTTTAAGGCGCCTCCCTGTCTCCACGCTGCAAGAGCGCCCCCTAGAATCCGCGCTACAAGAACGCTGCCCAGAATCCGCACTGCAAGAGCGCGCCCCAGTACCTGCGCCACAAAGGCGCCTCCCTGTCTCCGTGCTGCAAGAGCGCCCCCTAGAATCCGCGCTACAAGAGCGCTGCCCAGAATCCGCGCTGCAAGAGTGCACCCCAGTACCTGCGCCACGAAGGCGCCTCCCTGTCTCCGCGCTGCAAGAGCGCCCCCTAGAATCCACGCCGCAAGAGCGCCCCCTAGGATCCGTGCTGCAAGAGCGCACCCCAGTGCTTGCACCACGAAGGCGCCTCCCTGTCTCCGCGCTGCAAGAGCGCCCCCTAGAGTCCGCGCTGCAAGAGCGCAACCCAGAACCTGAGCTGCAAGAGCGCACCCCAGTGCCTGTCTCCACGCTGTCCGAGCGCCCCCAAGAGTCCAAACAAAGATTGAAAACCACAAATTTCAGCCTTAAAATTTTGGGGGGGGGATCTTCCATGGGCGCCCAAGCTCCCTGCTCCGCCCAAGCCTCCTGTCCCGCCTTGGCCATCCAAGCCTCCTGACCCGCCTTGGCCGTCGGAGTCCCCTGATCCGCCCTGGATGCCTCCTCTGTGTCTTGTGTCTCCGTCCTGCTCCGACATCCAGGGCTCCGTCCTGCTCCGACATCCAGGGCGCCCACCCCCCCCCGGGTCACGCCTACCGGGAGGGGGAGATACTGTTACATGTCTGCCTGTCTTAGTCATCGTTTTCCTTATTTGGTTTGGTCCCTGCCTTCATTAGTTAATTATCTTTTCATTGTCCCCACCTGAGTTTGATTATGTTGTTTGCTCTTTTGTTCCGGTCCCTTTAAAAGTCCTGAGTTCTCCCTCTTTGGTTGTCCGTGATTAATGTTATTTAATGTTAAAGTTATGATAACGTTATGTAGTGCATTGATGTTTCTGTTAAACGTTCCTGTATCTACTTATCTTCATTAAAGAGTTGATTTTGTAACCCGTCGCCTCTTCGCACTCTTTGAAGGACACGACACCGTAACAGCTTTAAATAACGACAATATTAATTATATTCATTTTTATCTTGTGGGACAGTGAAAATGCCATATAGTCAACAACCCATGTACAAAAATTAAGAGAACACTTGGAAATTTACAATTTATACTGTAGTTATGTGTTTAAGTAAAATGTAATTTGTGTTTTATTCCGAAAACTACTGATGACATATCTTCTAAATTAATTAAGTTTTAATGAGCCGAAAAGAACACAAGTCACAACTCTGTTCATCAATTTGCACTGGTTACCAATAGCTGCTCACATAAAATTCAAGAAATTAATGTTGTCCTATAAAACCACCACTGGCTCTACACCCCTTTACCTAAATTCATTACTTCAGACTTATGTGCCCTCTAGAAGCTTGCGATCTGCAAGTGAACGGCACATTATTGTTCATCCCAAAGAGGCACAAAATCACTTTCAAGGACTTTCACTTTAACTGTTCCCTCCTGGTGGAATGACCTGCACAACTCAATAAGAGCAGCTGAGTCCTTAGCCATCTTCAAGAAATGGCTAAAAACACATCTCTTTCATCTTTATTTGACCCTCTAAGGGTGTATTCACACCTGTCTTGTTTGATTCGATTTAATCGAACTCGAGTTCATTTCCCCCCTTGGTGCAGAACTTTTGCTGAATACAGCAATCGCACTCTAGTGCGGACCAAACAACTGTACCGAGACCCAGCTGAAGAACTCTGGTACGGTTCGTTTAAATAGCCTGTCCATCCTTCCAGGTCAA
The DNA here is from genome assembly GCF_012432095.1 of Onychostoma macrolepis. Classification (NCBI taxonomy): domain Eukaryota; kingdom Metazoa; phylum Chordata; class Actinopteri; order Cypriniformes; family Cyprinidae; genus Onychostoma; species Onychostoma macrolepis. Next base: position 7,978,227 of record NC_081157.1, on the reverse strand, counting down.
ATTTATTTTGGACATGTTAAAAATCACCAGTAAATTGCCACACAAGCATCAGTTACAACGCAGCTATCATCATATTATCCTCGTGCTGCTCGAGATTCTGGCGCTGCTTTAAAATACGCGTGTTAGGTGTCCTGACTCCCGAGGCGTAACATCAACATAAATAAATGAGCAATTTGTTCCACTTTGGACACCTGTGTGGGCCGTATGTTTGACATCCCTGTTATAAATGATTATATGATTAAATGTAATAATAAAATGAATAATTTAACAAAGAACAAATTAATGAATATAAAAGAAAGTAAAACACATCACAAATGTATGGTTGCTCTCTTGAAGCAAAACAAACACAGGCTGCATTTGAGGATCCTCATGATCCTTCAGTGTGTAAAGGAAATGTCTCAGTCCTACCGCTCCCTTAGGAATGGCATTCAGTTTCTCAAAGATGAAAGACGGAAGAGTTGATGCCAGCTAGATGTCTGCCTGAAGGGAACTCACTCCTGGAGAAACCACTCAGGCTATGTTCACACTGTCAGTTTTTGGGATTGACAACCGCATTTTCTTTACAGGTGTGAGTCTCGAAATGTCCTGTTCACACAGCAGCTTACAGTAGCGACTCAAATACTGTCTGTATGAACGTGCAGTGGGAGTCAAGCCCGTATTCCTTACCAGTAACCATAGAAACAGTGACTAAAGTAATATCAAAGATGGCGACGTCCATAAAAGTCTTATCACTTTCTGACATGACAAGTGTCCAATCGAGTTAACCTTCATTAACCGACAGCAGCTTTCATATTTGGGTGAAGAGCATTTAAGTCGTGCACAGAACACAAAACTGAAACTTTGAGATGACACAGATCAGTTCAGCACTTTGTGTGAACGTAACTGTATTAAGAACTCAAATACAGGACTGACAACCGTATTTTGCTGCTGTGTGAATGTGGCCTCAGAGAACTCAGGTCCCATCATCCAATGAATAGGTCAAGGGGGAAAAAATTGATTGTAATATTAATTTAATAATAAAAGTAACTTAATAATAATAGGCCTAATAGGCTGATAAGAAGAATGTAACAGGCCTATGTTAATTGAAAATGCCAAATTAGATATAACTAAAGTGTGTCAAATTATTTTATTCAGAAATGTCATGTTTTTTTTTTTTTTTGTTAATTCGTTATTTAAATTAATAGGCCTACAAATTAGGAAACAGGTGCAGTTAATCGCTGGTGTCAGTCACAAAATTTATATAAATAAAAAAGGCAGCGGCTATTTGCACTAAGTGAAAATAGCAGTATTTTTAACGACATTTTTTAACGTATTTTTAATTTTATTTTTAGCTGTAGATTCTATACTATGTTAAAATAGCAAGATTTTCTGCTATTTATACTAATTGCAAATAGTGGCAATTATCTGCACCTCAGTATTGTAGTACATTATAAAACAGTACGCAATAATAACGTATTGAGTGTAAATTATAGTTTTAATTCAAATTAGGCTAATAAATGGATGCCACCTTATTGGGACAATAAAGCCCTCCCTTCACATATCCTAACCCTAACCAAAACTTTATTTTCAACTTTTTGATTATTTCCTTCATTTTTATTGAAAATAAATGCTTTTCTCAACTGGTGCAGTAGGTAATAATTAAATAACAAGGCACCTTGTTTTTGTTGTCAACATATGTAAAGGGGAAATTAGAGGTGTAACAATACACTCATGTCATGATTTGATACGTATCTCGATACTGAACTCTCAGTATAGTATTATCACAATATTTTAAGCCAAAACAAAGAAGAGGGTTTTTTAAATGATTACTATTGCTTTAAGACGTATAGTAAAAAATATAGTAAACAACAATTTTTAAACGGTTTTCATGTTGATATATACATTTACATAAAATATTCCACTCTCATCTATGGAGATAAGCACTGAAATTACATAGTCATTACGCAAAAGTTAAACAAAACTTATATGAAATTAGACATATTTATAGTGGATGCGCTTCATCACTTTTCCTGTGGTATGCTGTTTTAATGACAGCGAGTGCTATAGGTGCACAATAATTCATATTTAAACTAAACTGCAGATCTCATGTTATGTGAGAATATTTTAGTGAGAACAATGATCAATGATGTGCACTTATATTATGGCAGACACATGGCTGGATTTGGTGGTTGAACGGTCCATTCTCCGGTTTCAGTAGCTCCAATGATAATAGCTTACTGTACAACCGCAGCTTTTTCAACACGGAGGTGTTGAGGTCGTGTGAAGGCATCTCCACAACATTATGAAAAATACCACTGTATTTGAAGGATACAACTTGAAGAAAACAGTAAGATTTGCACGTTTCCTTTTTAAAATACTTTGTCAGTGATGTGCCGAATCAGACAATTGTGTTTACACTACTATAAATATAGTCCTATCTGTTTCCACTAAAAATAGCTAAAAAAATTTCACCTTATCAGCAAAACTGCATAAATTTAATTTGAACTGTTTAACACAATTGAAATACTATTTGGCCATTGGAAAAGTATGAGATCAACTCTATTCTAAAATACTGATTTGAGAACTATTTTAATAATCCATTTTTAAAAATGTATTCGCTTTCCTAATGGCATTTTCATACTGTTGCGGTAATGAGATTTTTAAGGTCTTGATTTGGAGAATGTGTTCAAAAAGGTGTTAAATTGTTAGTAATTATTATTTTTTATTTTCTTTGCTGGTGCCACTGCTCTCAATGTTAGTCTGGAGCCCTGGGCCCGTATTCACAAAACATTTTCTTACCACTAAGAGTTCTCTTAAACATCAGTAAAAGTTATTAGCCAAGAGTTTTCTCTTAAAAACTATTTACAAAGCTGCTGAGACAAACTTTTAGTAAGGAATAGAGAGAAGTCTTAAGCTAAGAGTAAATAAGAGCAGGGTTGACCCGGTTGCTATGGATGATGTCAGCATGCTTACTAACTATGCACACAGTGATTGGTTGATAGAGGAGGGGTCCCCTCCCCTAAAATGCAGGTCACTAATTAAACAAGTATATGTTCAGCTAATTGTCAGCCTCTTACATGTGTTTTTATAATTGTTTGCTGATGATACTAATTTATATTGTTCTGGGAAAATTTTGGAACAGCTTCTGAATACAGTGGAAATCGAACTGAGGGTTTTTAAAAAATGGTTTGATGATATCAGACTTTCACTGAATTTAAGTAAAACAAAATTTATAATATTCAGTAATCGACAAAGTAACAACAAAGTGAAATTAATGATTGATAACGAGGAAATAGAAAGAGTGTATGAAAATAAATTTTTGGGTGTTATAATCGATCATAAATTATGTTGGAAATCACACATTAATTATGTAAAAACAAAGATGTCCAAATCTATTGCTATATTAAATAGAACAAAACATATTTTGAATGAAAAAACTTTATATATATTGTATTGTGCGCTCATAGTTCCATACATTATTTACTGTGTGGAGGTGTGGGGTCACACTTATAAATCCAATTTAAAATCAATACACATGTTGCAAAAGAAAGCTATTAGAATTGTTAAAAGGGTTGATTATTACGAACCAACAAATAAATTGATTATTGATCTACATGCATTAAAATATGTAGATTTAGTTCAATTATATACTTTACAGTTAATGTATAAAGTTTATAATAATTTACTTCCAAATTGTATTCAGAGGCTGTTCAAAATAAGAGAAAGTCAGTATAATTTAAGAGGATTGTATATGTTTAAGAAAGTAAGGGCAAGAACTAATGCAAAAAATAGGTGCTTATCTGTTATAGGGGTAAATTTATGGAATAAATATGATAAGGAACTAAAAGTATGTAAGTCACTTTGTCAATTTAAGAAAATGTATAAAAATAAGGTGATAAATAATTATATGACTCGGTATTAACAAATTGTGGTTGTACTGTTAAAGAATCGAAGTAATAATTGGAGTGTGTATTTATGTTATGTTTGTTGTGAATTATGTTTGTACATTTTGGGAAATGTTTTTGTAATATTGTTTACTTTGTATTAATTACCTTAGTGAAAAGTGTCGCCCATTCAGTTAACTATGTATAAAGGGTAGGCATAATAAGCAAGGCTTCTGCCTACACCTTTTTCGGTAACTATGTATATATTTTTTTTAATTTACTTTGTGAAAAGCTGTCTGTGAGGACCGAAATAAAATTATTATTATTATTATTATTGATATTGATAATTTATGCTTTTGAATTGCTCTCACAGTACTTTGATGTAATACACCTATCAGTTTACGCGGCACCAATGCATCTCAAACAAGCCTATTTTTATTTTTAAAGCCGTCAGAGTTCAGGTAAATTAACAACATTAATGCAACAATGAAATATGTCAGTTCAGAAATGGTAGAAAGAAGAGATCAACACTCTCCTACCGCAAGAGATGATAAGCGATTGCGCTCACATGTTGGTGACATAGAGGGTTCTGTTCCCTGCCAGTGGAAATGTGAACCGGTTCTGTACGAGTACCCCTTTTGGCCGAGCAGCGATTCCAGCTATGGCACCAGCCCCAGTAGAAAAGCGGTACAAGCCATTTTTCTTCAGGTCTGCTGAGGTGCACATTCCTGTCCGGCATTCATTCACAAACACGTGATGGTTCGAACTAGGGCTACCCTCGACTAAGGATTTTTCTGGTTGACTAATAGTCATTCATTTTAAGCATTAGTTGACTAATCGCACGTTTATTAATAAACCATTTAAATCATTATAATGAGCCTTTAATTGCCTACATAGCCTAATAAGCGCTCAAGCACCCGCATAAAGCTTGCCACAGCACACCGGCAGAAGTAATGATTATGAATGTGTCAGGGAAAAACAGTAAGGAGACTGCATTAACATTTTAATAATTTGATAAACTAGTGCTTTATTTGTTTTTGGTTTAACCCTCTAAGCACCAAAGTTGCAAAATTGCAACAAGATGTCATACTTAACAGTAATCCTAAAAAATAACACTGAGCTAAACACACATGCTAAAAAACAACACTTACTTACACATAGTAAGAAATGGTTATAAAAACTGAAACAGAAGTGAAACGAGTAGGAAAGAGGATTAATAAAAAGCCTTACTTATTAAGCGTTAATTAATAATTATTAGTAATTCACTTCCCTTATGATACTAATATAATAATACTTGCAAATGAACGCCTGTTAAAAAGAGAGAGAAAACTGATTCTCTGCGTCCCAGTGTGCATACTATCCACCCTATCTGCCCTAAATAGTTTTGAAAATTAATAGTATCCCATAGAATTTAGGATGGATAGTATACTTGTTTTAAATAGAATTTGGCGCATTTTTGATCTCGTCTCGCGGTGATGACGTCACCGCGAGCGCCTCCTCCAGTCCGCGTCGGGTCTTCTGAGGAGAGGCAGCTCACGGTATTTCTCACATTCACACAATCCTCAAACACTTTTCTAGAGTTTCACTAACATATACGGGCTCGTGTGTGTCTTGTTTTCATCGGGTTGAGCGCTGTTTGTGTGTTTGCTGACTTAAACACACTCAGAACAGCAGGCAACAAGCATGTGAGGAAAACACGTCGAGTTCGTGAGACCTGAGCGCTTCTGTGTGTTTGTTTGTGTCGATGTTTGCTCTGATAATGTTGCTGTTGCTGAGTGTGGATGCGATCCGATATCAAGTGTTGCTGCTACGATTCTATTTATAACCTTATTTCTCCGACGTTCATCTTTGCGGATCAAATTTGTTACAATTACTTTTATTATTAATAGATACTACTAAATACTTAATAATGAGTCACGTGGAATATTTAAAATTATAAATATGAATTATTAGAATATAGACACAGGAAACATTAAATTGTTGAGGTACTCTTTCTCTTTAAAGATTTTATGAACACTGTCATTTTCTGCATGTGTAAAACTAGAACATGTTAATAACTGAATTACTTCATTTGTACGAACGTATTAAAAAAATAATTATATTTTTGTGCTATAGTGTAGTTATTCACCTGTAGTTGCAAATGAAGGTGTGCGTAATCAAATTTCTTAAAAACAAATCTCACTGTTATTTGGGAGAGTTTATGTTCTTCTCTATATTTCTATGCAGATATATTCTTATATATTAATATGGGGTAGGGCTGCACAATTATGACAAAAGAATTGTAATTGCAATTATTAATAATGATTATCAGAATTTCTGTTGAATGATGTTTTGAAGAGATTTAAACCATTTGTTTATTTTTATATAAAATAAAACTTAGTGCTTTTCTATAGCATTAAGTCTCAAAAGTCAACTATACATTGGTTTGGTTTCTTCTTTAAATAAAAAAGGTTAAATTATGCATGGTATAATAATGTTATACTAAGACTAAAATAAAAAATGGTTTGCCAAAGCTATATTTTTCATTTACAATTAAACAGACTAAAAATTTCAAATTACAGTAACATTTTACAGAACAATTGATATTATCAGGCCTCCAGCCTGACATTCGAGAGCAGTGGCACCAGCACCTGATTTGGTAGCACTGAACATGTAATAATAATACTACAAGTTTTGTCTCTTAGAAATGCACATTAGACAGGAGCTTGAGTTGGGATGCAGATGTACATTTATTTTCGTTTAACAAAAACAGTACCATTGTGAAAAGTGTAACAGCCTCATCTTTTATACAATTGAAGATCATCATATCCACAAGTACAGCACCTCATTAACATGGTAAAAAAAGCAGCCTAACTATTAGGGTTGTCAAAAGTACCGACCGCGATACCATTCGGTACTGAAATTTTAAAAATGCCCATTTCCCGCAAAGATTTGAGCGCTGTTGAGTGGATTTTTAAACAACGCTGATTGGTCACACTCTTCACCGAGCGCTTCATTGATCATTGAAGCCAATCACAGATGTATCTGTTGATACCAAATGGTATCGCGGTCGGTACTTTTGACAACACTACTAATTATATGGTTTCTGTGGTGTTTGCATTGAAAAACAGTAAGCAGTATAAGTACAGTTGCACATCAACTGATAGAATTAATAACAAAAATACTGTAATTATTCCATTACTCCTTTAACATATTAATAAAATTCAATTTGAAGATCCTACTTTTCTGTCACAATACCATGGTTACCGTTAGTGTTACTACAGTAAAACCATTGAAACGTCTTCTAACTGGATCGTTGCACAATGTTTCTGCTGCTTTCCGCATCAGTGCTGTTGAGAAAGACAGCTTTAAATTATTTGGTTTTAAACTAGTTTAAATCACAGAGACATTTGCGATTTTATACTGGAGAACTATGCACCAAAAAAAGGGTGATTCTCACCAGTGTTGCCAATTTAGCTGTTTTGTAGCTAGATTTAGAGACTTCCCCACCCCTTTTGAGACTTTAAAGAAAAAAGTTTAGGGACAAATATAGCAACTTCTTGGACAAACCTTATCTAAGTTCTCATCTTGCCCGCTGACTTGTATTCCTCTCTATATGTAGATCAGGATTTGAACGATTGTGTAATCGTGGTCGTCCATAATCATAATCGCAATTAGAAATTTGACTAAATGTGCAGCCCTAATACGGGGGCAGAAGGGAAATATATGGATAGATACTGAATGAGCATATTAAACTGACAGCTTTCCTGTAGCTCAAATAGTAAAGCATGGCGCTAGCAACGCCAAGATCATGGGTTCGATTCCTAGGGAAAGCAAGAGCTGATGAAATGTAAAAACTGTAACTTGAATGCAATGCAAGTCGCTTTGGATAAAAGCGTCTGCTAAATGCATAAATGTAAATGTAAATGCTTCACTTACATGAATGCTTAAATATGTAAATTAATTAAACCCACAGACTCAGACATCTATGTATTGTTTTTTTGCAGATCTGCTGCTTCCACACACAAGCTCCTCTCACAACAATCACACCATCAGTGATTTCACCAATAAATGCTGGAATTTTCCCATCAGTTCAGAAGTGAAGACGAGCATCAGGAAGAGCTGAAATCTGCAAAGACTGAGTTTATTAAAGAGGACAGAGAGAACATGAGTGATCCAGAGCCATGCAGAATCAAACACACTGAAGAACAGAGAGGTTGGTGTTTGTTCTTGATTCTTCATTCATTCATGATGCTGAAGAACATTCATGTTATAAAGCTTCAAGCAGTTCATCAGATTTAGATCGATATTTAAAGGTGCTGTATGTAGGATTTTGACTCTACTAAAGCATAAAAATACCATAATATGTTTGCAGATATTTAAGAAACATGCTAAGTTAACATACTTGTTTATCTGAAAAACAATGCTACAGTCAGTTATTCTCCTTTGAAAATGTGTAATCCGGCCCGGAATATCTGTGTTTGTTATGGTTTGTGAAATCCGCCCACTGCCAGTTTACCCAATTGTATTTCGGCACCGCGGATTGCCAGTTGGTGGAAAACACAGCGTATTTAATTGTATTCATCGTCATGTGCGCTCATTCCTGTTGGTGTCGTTAATCTGGCAACCTGCGTGTGCGTCAAGTCTGAGGAGGAGAGGCCGGGTGAAAACAACCGTCTCCAATATTTTTAATTTGGACTGCAATACCTAGTTCAACCACTCGGTGTTAATCCTACATACAGCACCTTTAAACTATGCATTTTGTGAGACTTGTGGCGGCAAATAATTAATTAGCATATTTATCACATCTTGCATTGGGTTTGCGTTCAGACAAGTTTTGGCACTTTAGATCTGTTCTACTCTCTAAACTGGCACATATTTTATTATAACTAAATGCCCAATAAAGCTGTTCTCGTTTACATATTTTCTGTTGTCATGCATAAAACAACTGTAAATAGTGACTAAATACAAACCATTAATACTACACGTTAACCAGTAGTCACTCTCACTATACTCCTGAAATCGTGATTTATAATCGCGAAAAAATCAACATCTATGAGCGGCTGTATGAGGTGATTTTGGTTATATTACTCTTTTGTTGCATGCAGTGCACTTGAGTAACAAACTGCATATTAACAGATTATCATAACTCGCGGGGCAGTACTGGCGAAATCGTCCAACTGAACGACGGCTAAGGTTTATCCAAAAAAAGTCGCTGGGTTTGTCAATATGTACCTTTTATGGAAAAAAGTAGTTCTGAAAGTTGCTAAATATAGTGCTAAAGTCACACTCGTGTGTGTGAGACTCTGGAGCTGATGGCAGGGGGCGCCGGACATTTGTGGTGATCAATATGGATATTGTGGTGGGCCGCCACAAATAAATCAATGTATGGGGAAACACTGCTATAAAATTGGTTTTCAACAAATAGTCAATAAGAGAGGTTTGAGAAACTTTCATTTTGATTGTCAAAATCAGATCAATCAATCTGTTATTTTAGCACTTTTATTTTATATTTTTGCAACAATGTTACCAAAATTTTGGACTTATCTCAATATAGTTTAAAACGTTTTTTTTTTAAGCAACAAACAGCAAACACTAAAATGTATCAAGCAAATGAACTTTCCAGAATGGCTGACGGTTGTAAGCATAAATTAAGCAAAAGCTTATTTACAGTTACTGATAAAGTTGTACTTCTAATTAATTAAGAGTTATGAATGCAGTCAACACTGTACAGTTTGGATTGAGATTATTTTCTTGTCCTCCCATCATGGTGTAGAAAAGAGCCCAAATGATGTCAGAATTTTAGGAAATACCCTATTTATTAAAATGAGGAAAATTATTAAGTGAAACGTAGGACACAGCTAATACTAAAAATTCTTTATTTAAAACCAGTGTAAGCCATGGTCAATCTAGCCTTTGACCATGTGAAATTTCAATAGACACTGAGACTAGGGCTGCACGATAAATCCACATGAAATCGCAATCGAGATTAGGCAGAAGCTGTGATTGTCATGCATATCTCTCAGTGAAGCACGGTTCTGTGGTCAGCAGTAAATCTCCATCCGAAGGCCAGAGAAACTCCAAATACCATCCGCAGAAGAAACCCAGGAAATGCCTATAAGATTTAACTCCGTTCATTGCTTCAGTGTGACTAATAAACACACAACTACGACACTATATGGTTTATATGAATTCTTATAAATTATAATTTTCATCATAATATCTGAGTATATCTATAATGAAACGCTAATCGATGTAGCCTTTATCACTGCGAAATACGTTGCCTGCCTTAGTCTGTGTAAGAAGCCACATTAACTCACAGAAGGATTTATTTCAAACACTCGACTGATGTTATGAAGTGAGTTTTGAATTAAACGTTTAAAAAAAAAAAATCACGTGCTCTCAGGTCGAGTAGCATTTACTACACAGAGCCGTAGTTCACTGAGAAGCTATGCAAACAGCTTTCATTATCGCTGAACGATTTCTTCGATTTCATAATCTTACGATTATATCGTCTGCAATTATGAACGCACTTTTGCGTAGCTCGTCAGAGAACTACGACTGTGTAGTAAATGCTGCTGCATCTGAAAGCAGGTGATGGAGATTTACTACCAATCACAGAACTGGCTTTACTGACGAAATGTGCATGACAATCGCGATTAATCTTGTTCGATTAACCGTGCAGCCCTAACTGAAACGCTCGTGATATGGCATCACACTCTGCTGCATCAAAAAAAAAAAAAAAACTCAACATAAAACATTTGAAAATTTACAAATAAACAATCTAGTCCACTTTACTGCAAAGTAGGGATGCACCGATACCACTTTTTCCAGTACTCGCCCGATACTTTTATTTTTGGTACTTGTCAATACCGAGTACCGATACCGATATTTTCAATGCATTTGTAAAAAAAAATTAAATATTGGGTACAGAAACCAAAAGAGTATGTATAATGTTAGTTGGTTAACTTAAATTTTGGTTTGATTGTATCTATTTGATAAATTATTCAGACACCTTCAACATTTCTCACATTATCACCGTTTATTCGCTATAGTTTATGGTAGTAAAATATGACAAGAACTTAAACTGTGTCAGAACAAATTCAGCTCGATAATATCAGATAACTTTGATAGAAAGGTATGTGATGGATTACAATCAACCAAAATTATTCAGACAGCTGTTAGTATGACAATATTTACACAACTATCAATACTTTGTCAGGCAACCCTTAGCCTTAATGACAGCCTGTAGTCTCCTGGGCATGCTGTCAACCAGGTTCATGCAAACCTGAACTTCAGTTTTTTTCCCAGACTCGGTCTGAATAATTTTTGGTTCCAAATTTGTATCAATTTTATTGGTAGTCCACTGTATGAATAATTTTTGGATATAATATGTCACAGTTTACTTTATTTTGCTAACCTCACTTACATAAATGAACTATAGTGTCCTGCACCCACTAGTAAAAAATATCAAAAATTATATTTGGTCTCTGAATAATTTTTGGTTTGACTGTATATCCTTCGGTTATTTTCACACTTAATTACGCACATTAAAATGTATTTTACAAGTTTTTGTTACTTTCACTGTTCATTTTTTTTTTTTGCTCTATGGTACATCATCTTTAATTCAATTGCATTAGAGCTGCTAAAATCACGCGTTTTGCTGTAATAATGCAGGGAACCACTCGTTATAAATCTCCTAACTGTGATATTTTCAGAAATAGAAGTCGCGTTTTTCTTTGCTTTTCTTTCTAATGCAGAAACACTCATGAAGCAAGCAAAACATGCACAACGCGCGCACGTATTTGTACTGGTGCAGAGGGACAGTACAGCCTCGCGCATTTCACACAGGCTGCTAGTTTCACTTTCGCCAGAAAGTCGTGTATGCTTAAGGTTGAAAATAAATTTATTTTATAGTGAATGCCCCTAAAAATGGTCTTATATTTACGATTCAGTTTTAATCCAAGTGATGCATGCTATGTGAGCGAACATCAACAAAGATCACAGAAGTGTGCGTGTGCGCGCTCGCTCGCTCGCTCCCTACCGTTAAGTAACTTGTGCATTGTTTTGCTTACTTGTTTTTGACACATCCGACCGAACTACAAACATTCCAGTGATGTCTGTGAGAAAAGTATATTCACTCGACAAGCTCGCGCATCTGCGCCGGCACCCGCTCAATCCACTCAGCGCTTTGCTTTTCAGTTCGTGCACATCAGCTATAAAGGCATTAATACTGAATGTTTAACATTATTCATTGCATACATCTGCTTCGTAGACATCCTTAATCTCTAATAACTCCATTCTGCTGCATGTTGTCCTGTTTCTTTGTCTGAATATTGCACTTATCACATGCTGTGAGGTATCGGCGCTTGGTATCAGGGCATTTTAACGAGTACGAGTATGAGTACAGGAGCTCAGTATCGGCCCGATACCGATACTGGTGCATCCCTACTGCAAAATTTGCCTTTTTTTTAATTCACCTTAGAGGTCACACAGTGACGTATCAATCTTCTATTGGTCATACTGTCTTCACATTATATGAATTCACAGGTCAGAGTTTTTCAGACTTGAACTTGGAATGGAGTGAAATTTGTTAATATGTTAATATTACATTAGTAAATTATATTGCTAAACAAATATATTTAATAGTTCTAATTACAGAAACACTACACTACATAAGTCTGTTATGTTTTAAAAATAATCATTGGAAGATCAATATATCATTCATGCCAAGTGTCAGGGACATAATTAATTTATAAAAATGCATCAAAATAAAAAAAAAATTTAACAGTTGTCTGTCTTGTGCTATTACATCAGAGCTCACTTTTATGGCCTTTCAATTCATATTCCTATCTTTTGAATTATTTTGGTTTATTGAAAACAAAACTTTTCTTTTTCATTTCAGACCCTAAAGAAGAGAACGAGGAGAGTGAAGAACTGAATGAAGTGGAGGAGAAGCATCATGTCAAACTTGAAGAGAAACCTCTGAGTCACTCGAAAATGAAAAATAATTTTTTAAAGGAAAGAAGAGCCGAGAAATCGTCCACCTGCCTTCAGTGTGGAGAGAGTTTCACATACGAACAAAGTCTTGAGATTCACATGAGAGTTCATACTGGAGAGAAGCCATACGCACGTGATCAATGCGGCAAAACATTTGTGTCATCAGACCTGAAGAAACACCTGACAGTTCATACGAAGGAGAAGCCACATTTGTGTTCTTTATGTGGAAAGAGTTTTTCACTGCTGCAAAGTTTAAAATCACATCAGAAAACACATACTGGTTTAAGAGATTATATGTGCTTTGAGTGTGGGAAGACTTTTACTTGGGCAAAACATTTAAAACAGCATCAGAGGATCCACACTGGAGAGAAACCTTATAAGTGTTCACACTGTGGCAAGAGATTCAGTTGGTTAGTACATCTGAAAACACATGAGCAGATCCACACTAGAGAGAAAACACACGTGTGTGATTTGTGCGGGAAGAGCTTTGCACGCAAAAAACATTTTAGAGTCCATATGAGGATCCACATGGGAGAAAAGCCATACGCATGTGATCAATGTGGAAAGAGTTTCACTCAATCATCTCAGCTTAAAGGACACATGAGGATCCACACTGGAGAAAAGCCGTACACATGTGATCAATGTGGAAAGTGTTTCTCATTAAAAAACTATCTTGATGTTCACATGAGGATCCACACTGGAGAAAAGCCGCACGCATGTCATCAATGCGGCAAAACATTTCTTAGGGCATCAGCCCTGAAGAAACATCTGACAGTTCATATTGCGGAGAAGCCACATTCGTGTTCTGTGTGTGGAAAGAGTTTTTCACTGCTGCAAAGTTTAAAATTACATCAGAAATTGCACAACACTGTGAGAGATCATGTGTGCTTTGAGTGTGGGAAGACTTTTACTTTGGTAAACCATTTAAAACAGCACCAGATGATTCACACTGGAGAGAAACCTTACAAGTGTTCACACTGTGACAAGACATTCAGTCAGTCAGGACATCTGAAAAGACACGAGCAGATCCACACTGGAGAGAAGCCACACATGTGTGATCAGTGTGGAAAGAGTTTCTCATTAAAAATCTATCTTGATGTTCACATGAGAATCCACACCGGAGAAAAGCCATATGCATGTGATCAATGCGGCAAAACATTTCTTGTGTCAAGAGCCCTGAAGAAACACCTGGCAGTTCATACAGGGGAGAAACCATATTCATGTTCCTTATGTGGAAAGGGTTTTCCAGTGCTGCAAAGTTTAAAATCACATCAGAAAACACACACTGGTGTGAGAGCACATGTGTGCATTGAGTGTGGAAAGACTTTTACTTTAGCAAGCTATTTAAAACTGCACCAGAGGATTCACACTGGAGAGAAACCTTATAAGTGTTCACACTGTGACAAGACATTCAGTCAGTCAGCAAATCTGAAAACACATGAGAAGATCCACACCGGAGAGAAGCCGCACACGTGTGATCAGTGCGGGAAGAGTTTCGCTTTTAAAAGTCGTCTGAAGCTACACATGAAGGTCCATGCAGTAAAGAAACTGAGCAATAAAGTCTCTTCTGTGTAAGTTAGTTTCCTAACAGCCACAATTAGTGACGGGACATTTTGTTGGTTGCTTGTAAAGTATCTCATTATTATGAGATACTAAGTCATAATTATTAGAAAGTGTCTCTTTCTCTTTATAATGACTTACATATTGGTAACACTATAATAACATTCCTTAAATCATTACCAAACATTATGTAATGCTTAATGGATGATCAGTTCATATATTAACATATCTAGAAACGTGAAATAATGTGCTTGTTAATGTTTACTAATAAATGTGTTAGAAATGTGTTAATGTTTCATGTAAATTAAAATCCTTACAAATGTCATTAAACTTCTAATTCATATGATCACGCACATCTTGAAAATTATTACAAGCTTTTGTTAATGCACAACACTTGCTGCTGTTGAGGTGTGATACGGGTAGAGTTAGGGATAGGTTTGGTGGTATGGGTAGGTTTAAGGTTGGTTAAGGGGTCAACAGTGCACAGAGTTTCAGAAAGTAGGTTAAGTGAAAAGTCTGAGTATGTTAACCCTGAAATGAGGGAAACTCTGAGTTTTCCGTTTGTCAAACCCAAGAAAGCAGAGTAAGTCAAGCCCGTTTCTGAAAGAGAGGTAACTTACTCTGTGAACATAACCTGGTCAGGAGCAGGTTTTCTTCGCTAAACCCAGAGTTTCTTTCGGTCTCCTCCCCCTTTTTAAAGCATAAGCGATGTTTAAATACTTTGTGGACTTCCCAAAGAAAACAGGGCTGAGGAGGGATCTGGACTTCCAGGGGGAAATGGGGCTGAAGAGGGATCTGAAATAAATATTTTAATCATTAGAACCCTATGATCCAGACACAGTAATGTTGTATTTCAACACCCACACTGCAAAAAAATGTTTTTCTTACTTAGATTTTTTTGTCTTGTTTCCAGCCAAAATATCTAAATTATTTCAAACAGAAAACAAGATTATTTTGCTTACTCTATTGGCAGATTATTTTGCTTGTTTCAAGCAAAAACTCGCTTAACTTTGAATAATTTTTTTCTGAAAACAAGACAATTTTTAAGAATTTTTAGATATTTTGGCTGGAAACAAGACTAAAAATCTAAATAAGAAAAGCATTTTTTTCAGTGCACTATGATATTTTCTACTTGAATCAAAAACATTTACATACATTTTTTAATTAAGTTAAACATTTTCAGTGCTGCTAGTCTGAACTTACAGGAGAAAGTGAAATCTATATTAGAATGGTAGCTACATTATGCTATTTCTAGCTAGAACAAGCTCGCAAAACAAATGAAAAGTATTTAAGACAACCCTAAAGATGGAATATAAAAATTTAATGCAATTATTTACATAGAATGGAGAGAATATCATCAAAGATTGGCTGGACTTCACTCTTCTGTCAATAGAAATGTTCCTCTCCCACAATATATCATTGAATAGGTAACATAATTTACTTTAAGCAGTGACCACTTGTGTTTTGTTTTACCACCTTTTGTTCTTTAAGTGTGATTGAATCTCCCTCTACTGGGAGATATTAACAGAACCATTACCTTTTGGTGTAAAGGCACAAATGAGCCTTCTGCACTGGACTGGCCGGAGGTAATTCAGAAGATCATCTTCCTTCAAATAGCAGAGGTCCTCAGTGCTCTGCACACCAAGACTCTCCAGGCCTGTCATCAAGGTATCTTGGGGGAGCCCTGGAAGAGCAGCCAGGACAGCCTTGCTGATCTCCTCTGATGCAGCAGTCATTGTATTCGTATGTTTCTGCAAACGAGTGACGGAGAGAGATTATTGGCATATCACACATCTCATAGGCTGGCAAAGGATAGTAATCAAGCAGATCCTCAAGCCTCACATAAACAAACTGCTCTTGGGCTGTCCCTAATGCGCAATAGACCCCAATGTCGCTCAACTTCACAAACAAATATTTTTCTGAAATGAAGGACACAGAGCCATGGTGAACAATGACCAGCTCTGTCTTACCAACCTCCAATTCTTCTTCAGTTATCCCCAACAAGATATACATGCCCTTTTTGTATTAAGTGCCCTTCACTGTCACCGCATGAGATGCTACTGTATCTATAAATTCCAACCAACCACAGCCTGTCTGATTTTGTCATTGTAGTCATTTACGTAGAATGCTGTGCCCTTAACAAATAACACACTTGGCTGGAACATTTCACCTGCACTCAAATAGGCTTGGAAGAGCTGGTGTCACTCGGCAACTGTCTTGCAGATGTTTTTGAAATTGTGCAACTTTCTAGCACATCTCTTGAAGAAAGAGTGCTTACTCTCAAACCTGAGAGTCCAAAGGCGAATTAGGGGGCCAAACTCTGTAATGAGCTGTGGATAATGAAGCAGATAGTGGTGTTTGGGCTTCAGGGGCTGATCAGGAAAGAGCTGTCTTCGAAAGTATATGTAGTCCTCACTAAGTAGTTTAAGATAAGCGACCTGATCTGATGTGATTGCTGGTGCACAAATGAGTTCTACAATTTCTCTAAGCTGCAGCACAAGTTGCCAAACAGCATTGTCACATGGATTCTTAATCCTATCTCCCACCAGGAGGGGTAGCAAACGAAGGAAACACCAGTTCTGGGCTGCATGTCCAGTAAGTTTATTGCTACCTGGTGAAACATCAGCTGGTTTGTCGTGGGCATCATTCCCCTGATACTTGAACTGATCTATGCACCTGTTGAGATGTAGATAACTAAAATGTTTATCCTTGACTAAATAACCAATAAACAAAGCAAGATCACTCGAAACAATGCCTTCAAACAGGTCATGCCCAAGACATGGGGGCAGCCCAGGCTGGCAAACATGAAAGAAGGATAGTTAATGCCGCACTCAGAATTCCTGCAGATGATTCTGATAGGACTGTTCTGTTCGTGTGTTGCCACACAATAGTGGAGAGTTCTGAAAAGTAGCTCTTTCTACATCACAGTATCTGCAGAAGTAATGGCTCTTACTGAAGTTCTCAACAAAACCGCCGATACTGTGAGACCCTAAATTGTCACCTGAGATAGCACACAGTCGACCTTTGACAATGTGCCCATCACCTATCACAATACCAGTCTCCTCAAGAGCTTTCAGGTCTTTTATGAGAGGCTCAAATACCTTGTCTATCCCAAAATATTTAAAGGCCTGCTCGTTGCACAAGAGAACGAGTTGCATTTGATCTGTGGTGGATCTGTTACGAGGCAAAATATCTGTCAGAGTTAGATAAACTGCTACAATCTTATGTTTCTTTCTTGAAGAGCCAAGTGGATTGACAACTTCGAACGCATCCTGATAGAGTATCAGACCAAGTGAGGATGGCTTCATTTTAAGTAAATGGTTGCACTGAGCCTCCTTCCCATCTTTAATGTCCTGGAAAAGACCCTCTGTTGATGGCTGGGAACGTGTTGCTGCATACTGTTCTTGAATAGACTTCCTTTTAAAAAGTGTATCCAATGTTTCTTGAACAGGTACATACTGGGCAAATGATTCCCTACCTTTATCATCTTTACCTAAGAACAGAGGTACAGGCTCAACATAACTAAAATATGTTTTAAAAGCGGTCTTTCTTTTCTGGTCTGTGCTCAAAGGCCCACTGTTACAGGCAGTGAGGAGGTCTTCTTTTCTGAGTTCCACCATAATGTTATTGATTGTGGCCTCTGGGACTCCAAGGACAGTTAGTTTGTCACTTAAGTTATTAAGCAAATTTGTCAGACTGATATCATGGACATCTTGATATCCCTCAATAATAGTCTGTATTGTAGTAGCAGGTAACAGTAGTTTAGCCTGAGGTTTAAGATAGAAGAGTGTGATATTTTGCAGAAAGAGGGATTCAACAACAGCAAGAGTCTCTTCTGGCTCGTCATCAGAATGATCAGAGGGTGCACACCGAGGAAAAGATTCTGTGGCAAAGCACCTTTCTACATTAGAGGGATCTACATGCACAACACTCATTTTTGTGTTTCCTAGAAATATGGGATGCAAAACTCGACACAACAGTGAATTTGCTATCACATCCTCTAAATGGACATCGAACTTGTAATCCTTCTAGCAAGTGTGACCTCAAATGTCAAACTAAAGATGAAGATTCACACCTTACAGCACAAAAGTCACATTGTACAGGAGTATCACATAATGGTAGCTGACTATTCCTCAAAGGCCCATCTGCTTTGTGGTCTCTGTACATGTGAGCTTTAAGAGCAGTAAGTTTAAAGTATTTTCTTGGGCATTCTGGCACACCACACTGATATACGTAATTAGCGCTATTATTATGCAGCTTAATGTGCTGATTAAACTTAAGTACTGTATCAAAAACACTTCCACACGTGCTAAACTTGCAATGAAACATTTTCAGAAAAGAGACCAAGAGATATTAAAAGAGAAAAGGTGGGTCCACACTGTTCCTATGCAGAGACTGTTAAGGGCACACGGCTGGCTAACCTAGCTGGCTAGCTAACACACCACGTGGTGGTTAGAAAGGGTTATAGAACACCAAAAGATTATTTATGTATTTACATATGCTGTAAAATTAATAGATGACAGCAACCCACCAGGGAAGACAGATGGTGAAGTTTATCCATTTGCTAACTTAGCTAATTTTAATACTACTGATAATTGCCACCTTCTCCTAAGACAAAGAGAGCAGTGAAAGCCTTTGAACAGAACCTGGGATCTGAACCCTCTCAGAGGACAGAGGAGAAGAAAAAAAAGTTTTTTATTACGATGCTGGTTGGTTTAAGTTGCGCACGTGCAGTTTATTTTAGATACAGACAGCTTACATGACACATGCTCTGCTCTTCCTCCCTGGTTCGTAAAGCACAAAGTAATGTTATAACATCTGCTCACAGCTATGGCTAACTTACAGAATTAAATGAAGATACCAGCACTGACGTTTAAGTAAAGTCCATATTTCAACTGACGTTTGCTTGTGTTCATTCAGTGACCGTAACATCTACAAGCTACGTTACTGCCAATTTGTGTGCAAAACAGAAGTCATAATAGCAATACAATAGCCTGTCCGGTAGCATGTGTAATGCAATAATAACCTGAGCTAAGGAAGCTGACCAGACTAATGCTTATTTTTACAGTCTGTGGGCTTACGTTAATGATGCTAATGTTATTTGAGCTGATCGTTGTGGTGGTTTTGCATGTGGTAGCTTTACCTTTTTCCGTTTCACCTCCGTCAAGGTTCCAAGCGAGTAGAGGCGAGCCGAGGAGATGATGTTTAGATATAATCAACAAGTCAAATATAGTCAGTTCAAGAGAAATCTGAAAATATACCAAACGAAACAATCAGCACTCACTCAGATCACCGGTATTAATATATCCATAGACTTATGAAATAGATTTTTACCGTTACATACCTGAGACGTGTTCCTTCTTCCAAAAATGGTACCGTTGGCGCGTAAGGAGTTTGTAGTAATAACAATACCAACAATAATAATAGTAATTATTATTAATAATAAACCTTAATTATTATTAAGGTAATTTATTACCTTAATAAATTACCTTTTATTAGGTAATAAACCTTAATAAACCTGGCGGAAACCTCCTGTCCAAATTTTGTCAATTTCATATTTTTTCACAAATCGATGCTATTGGTCAGTCCCCACGTGGGTCTGTTATTTTTTTTTTTACAAATTATTAACCAATCTAAAGTGTTGAAAATAGCTTGAGAGCAAATCTCTTAACTCCATTGGACACTTCAACTGTCTGAGAAGTCTCGTAACTCCACCTCTTCTTCACTCCGCGGTTTTTATTTATGGGAGAAAAAAGGGCTGTCTACTGGCGCCAAGTAAGCCTAACTCCGTCTGTTTTTTAGACAATAACGAGTGAAAATAGTTAGGTTAGATACATTTGAGTAGGCCTGTTTTGTTAAAAATCGATAGCTGTAATGCTTCGGTGCAGAAGGAAGCCCGTGAGCTGAGTTTGCGAGCCGATTAGGCTAATTTCCGCCTATTAGACAGCCTAGTCAGCTCATCTTTTTTTGTATTGCATCACTTATAGCTCTTAAACTTTTAAAATAGAGTTTAGGAAGATGTATGTAATCACAGTCATTAGTTTAGGTTAAAGTGCTCTATTTTCGCGCACTAATTTGGTACTTAATATACTAAAAATGATCATTTAGTACTTCTTAAGATCAATTTAAGATCATCTAAGTGTACTCAACTGTGCTATTTTGAGACACCATGAATATGAACTAAAATGCACTTTTAACATACCATCTTTGTATTTAAAAAATATATTTAGTTACCACTTGTAGTACACGTGAAGCCATCTTTCATACACTAGTACACTCAAGTGTACTAAAAGTTGATCATGCTTTTTTGGTAGTAGGTCCAAAATTGTGGAATGGTCTCCCCCTTTATATTTGGCAGGCTCCTTCTATAGAGGATTTTAGGTCTCAGTTGAAGACGCATCTTTTTAATCTGGCTTTCGAAGTAGGGAGTTGTGATTGTTTTAATTGTAAGTTGTGTTTTGATGAAGCACTTTGGTCAACAAAGTTGCAGTTAAATGTGCTATATAAATAAATAAAAGTTGAAGTTGAAATTCATTCAAAATTGTCACCTCATAAAATAGTTGTTTTCTAGGAGTGAGATCGGGTTGGAAATGCACACCATTTTCCATTTGTGATGCAATAAGCGTCATGGAAGATATTCTTATTGCATTGACCAAGTCAAATCAAATTAAATACATTTTTATTAAACTAAGTAAAATCAAAACCTATCACAAAAGATCAATGAGTATCTACCAGAAGTGACAGTGCAATGGAGCAGGTGAGCAATTCCTTACCAATTTGCCAATAAACAGCTGGATCCTTGATGACTCTACAAGGGGAAAGAATAGAAGGCTTACTGAAAAGTTCTAAAAAAGCAGGATTTTGTTTTACACCATTCCTTTAAACCAGTGGTTCTCAAATTTTTTAATACCAAGTACTACTTCAGAAAATATTTGGCTCTCCAAGTACCACCATAATGACCAACATTAAATTTCAGCAGCATAGTAACCTAATTATTCAGCTACAGCTCTGCACAGTTCAGAGGCAGTTTTATTCCTAATAAGAATATTTATTGTTGTCAGCCACTTTAACATTGTAAATACACAGTTTGAACATTAACACTGCACAGTGCTTACATACAGGTAAATAAAAAACTTAAATATTGATTAAATTAAAATGTGTTGTACCAAAAGTTAAATGAAAACTGTACTGTACTTGAATGTAAAAAAAAAAAAACCCACACTACTCAAAGATTAAATTAAAATTTATTGACATTAATTTATATTTAATTTAGTGATTCCTCTGCGTACCACTAGAGGGAGCCTGAGTAGCACTAGCGGTACTCGTACCACACTTTGAGAACCACTGCTTTAAACAATCTTAATTTCAATCTTAAATTTCACTCCCTGTTGTTTAAAGTGATAATATATAACTTAATTCCCACCATATTTCTGGTGTTATCTTTCAAACTAATTTGATCGTTCGCTTTTAAAACCGCGCATGTAGTGCGTTAGCATTTGTTAGCCAGTTAGTTTGTCACTCGCGGTTCCATTCGCGTTTCTATTCGTGCCTGTTGTTTTCTTTTCTTTTTCTCTCGCTCCATTTTCATTTCTCTCTCGCTCCGTTTTTCACGAGTTCATCAAACAACAGTGGTAAGTGGTAAGTTAAGTTGGTATCATTCATCAATCACGGTGAGTAATGGCTTCTTCTCCTGCTATTGTTGTTTGCACTGTTTGCCACATATACAGTTTATCTGTCTCTGTCAGCAGCGAGGATTCACATGTGATAAATGCAGGGAAATAGTTAGGCTGACAGAGAAGGTTTTAGAACTAGAGACACGCATCCAAACTTTAGTTGAGGATAGTAAGAATGTGAGGGCTGTAGATACTGCTTTGGATGCGACTAGCTCAGGGAGTCCTGTACATTGTTCGGTTTCGGTTGAGCCCGTGCAGCAGGGCAACTGGGTGACTGTGAGGCGGCCTAGTCACGGGTCAAAACACCGCTCTTCTGTTCCAATCAAAACATCAAACATATTTTAACCCTCTCGGGTCGACAAACGCGTTTACGCGTTTTGAGGCAGATTTTCCTGATAAGGCCGAAATGAGCTTGAATTACTCTGCCATTTTTGATCGTACAGATAAGAGCAATACACCATTCAAATCTGTAAGGGGTCTACTTTCATTTGTATACACTCATAATAACAACTAAACTTTGTGCTTTTGAAGAATAAAGAAAACAAAAAGGGTGCGCTCTCTGTCTTCTCCGTCTCCGCGAACTGCTTTTTGAAACACATCACTAAAATGAACTGTAACTCAGCAAATACTTCACACAGAGACATGAGAAATATATCTATAAAAACTATGCAAGTCTTACCGAAAACAAATATTCTGTGATAAAGTAATCCGTATGAAACCAAGGACATGTCCAGTTTTTCCGTCTGGTCTCATTATCTCTAATTAGGTCACGCCCACGTGCTGCTCGCGCTATTGTTCTTGTTGTTGGAATTTTTGGCGATTCCGTGATGCCACCACAGATTCGGAGGTTAATTAAGTCCGTGAACATTACACGGAATTCTGTGAGATCATGTTGATTGTTATTACAGATCTCCATGCGAGCCATGCGGCATGTAGACGCCCACACCACCGTAAGGAATAAGCCTTGTATTTACCCCCAGAAGACGCGCTGAGAGGAAAAAGCTTTGTTTACCTCGCAAACCGAACCGAACGCGAACGCAGCTGGAGCCGGCGGAGGAGGAGATGTTTTATACAGAGTAAGTAATGTTTCTTATTGGCATTTGATAATGTGTTGTTGTGACAAAGTTGAACGCATTTACTAGTCGAACTTTTCCCAAACTATAACTCCAGAATAAAATGTGTGAAATCGAGTGCACGACGTGAGGATAGTTATATGTTCTATAAACAATGATATAAAAGTAATGTCTAAGAAGGTTTAGACCAATCTTTACTGTGAAGTAGCCTACTTTGTTTGCAAATACCTGCTCAAACATGTTTATAATAAGCTTAACAATAATAATTTAGTTTCTCAGTTATAAAATGTTTTTGCATTGTATGATAATCTATGTTGTAAAATCACGTGGGCAATATTGGTGATTGCTAATATAATAATATAGTTGCTCCTGATAAGCCTATCAACATGCTCACTAATTTGTTTATTAATTTTAGTGTGTGTGTGTGGGGGGGTTGCTTTATTTATTTTGAATAGAAACAATATGTAGGTCTATATATTATAATAAATATAATGTACTGTTTTTGCTGTACTTTGGATCAAATAAATGCAAGCTTGGTGAGCTGAAGACAATTCTTAAAAAAAAAAAAAAAACATTACAAATCTTACTGTTTAAATAATTTGACTGGTAGTGTATGTATTGTCACCATGTTTGCTTTGTCTTTGTCTTTGTCCGTTCATTGTGTTGCTCACGTCTGTTTTGTGTTTTCTCATGCAGTTTCTGCTGTCTCCTGTTTTCCTGGGTTCCAGTTTCCTGCCACTGTTTTGGATATTGCACCCACGATGTCTTGACTCTTCTGTTGTTCATTTGTTTGTTTGTTCCCAATAAACTGTTTAACTGCACTCGCAAGTGAATTTCAAGTTATTTTATGTGATGGTTATATGTATACACATTTCTTTTTTCCTCACATTCTTTCTTGTAACTCTTCTCTCTCAGTCACACACCTGACTGAATGGCTCATTATGGAGCTCATTATGCGGGCCTTTGTCTTCTCAGGTGTGAGTCACAGCATTATCCAAGATAGTTCACGCCCTCTCGCATAGACCCTTTCTACTCAAAAAGTGACTTTGAAAATTTAAATCAATATATTGTTTTCTCTGAATGAGTGAGTTCGATTATTTTCAGATCATTTTGAAGCAAATATTCTAGGCTACAAGATCCAGTTCTCAAAAGTCTTGTGAACAAATGTTCTATATGTGTTTTATGGCCTTATTTCAGTTACTTTAAAATTTTAGTTTTTTTTCTAACCACGCATAAATGTTGTTTCCTCAAAAACACAATCATGTACATACATGCTGCTCACATATTATTGTAGCCCAGTTTGTGCTGAATACAGTGTTTTTAGACTTTAGCCATTAAAATATTTATAAGCAACTGAAAAAAGCACAAATGTCAGGGCATGTCAAAACTTCTCTGGGGCCCCAAAACACCCTCAGACCCCAGAGGGTTAACATAAACCTTTAGATTTTAGAATAGGTTCAAAATGATCAAAATATTGTAAAATGCTAATAAAATAATAATAATGATCTTAAATAATTTAAAAGGCAAACATTTCTTTTGTATGCTGTTGATTCATTAAGTTGATTCAACTTACAGAAAATCTTTTTTACAAGTGTTTTAAACATTTTTTTCAACATTGAAGGTTGGTCATGTGCCAGCTGGTTTTCAACCATTCAGCATTAAATATTGTTTCAATGTTAAAACAACAACTGTCCTTATTTCAACCATATGTCCGTTTCCATTGTCAGAAGTTGTGAATGATACCAAAATAGCGAACGGTACCGTACCACTTTTTTGGTATCCTTCCGTTGGGGTACCTAGCACAGCAAAGGGTACCAAAAGGGTGGAGCTAAACTCACTGTAGAACATTGCTTGGTTGACTAGAATAGTCACTTTTGCATGATACAAGGGGATAAAGCTTCTTAACTCGTTCCACTCTGCTGTCTGTGAGTGTTGGGCTTATTTACAGTACAAAAACACAAAAAAATATAACAGTGTATTTTATAATTTTATATTTTCACACAGACAATAGCCGTTTCTCAGTATGTGTTCTTGTCTGTTCTTGTGAAATGTCATTGCCCAAAAACCCGCGTAATTTTCTAAATATTACTGTTATTGTGTAATGAAATGTAGTTTTAAAAGTTTTTCAGTTGAGAATGTAATTGTTTAAAACTATAAATAAACTGCAGATTTGAAAGAGAGCGCCTATTTGAAAATTCGCTTCGCCGATTTCGGAGCTCCATGCGATCACTGGGTGCTCAGTGCTCATGTATCCGCCGAGAGCAGCCTTAGCTCGGCTAGTCCTTAAGACATTTGCCACTGGCTCTGATGTCTCTGTAGTGAATAAACATGAGATACAATTCATTTTGGGTAGGCTATATTTAACAGGCGTTCGTGCTCTCATGAATCTATGATTTGTTCCTGGTCATGTCGTTATGTTTAATTTTATATATTTATTTTGAACTTTACTGTAGAACAGCGCTGACTCTGTAGCATTACTTTTTGACTGAATTGTTTGCTTTTGTCTTTATTTCCTCTTATATAAGCCTCTTATACTTTGTACTTATACTTTTATAATGGTTATGTTGTTCATTAAAACTGACATTTAACAAAAAGAGGCAGAGTTGTGCTTATTGGCGCGCTTTATCGTCGATCGCTACTTTCCGGCATACACCACACCTACCAAGTAAGGGTACTATTGGCAGTGGAAACACAAGCCTGGTCAGGGTTACCCGTACCGGATCATACTGTACTGAACTGTACTGTACCGTACCGCTCAGTGGAAACGAGCCATAAGAAAGCACCCGAATCCCGGACATTTTGGGCGATTAAGAAATCCCGGCCAGACGCATTTTTTTAGGTCCAAAAAGAGGACATGTCCGGGGAAAAGAGGACGTATGGTCACCCTACTTGTGACTGATATGACACTTCATTTATTGTTACAGTTATAATGATCTGGGGCCGTATGTATAAAGCCGCTCAGAGTAAAAATTGCTTTTAGCTTCTTTATAAAAGTCTCCTATTCTTAGAAAAGTCCTACTTTTTACTAATAATTTTTTGACACTTAAGTCAAAGGGTGTACAGCAATACACAATAAAGCGCTATATAAATGCCTCATTCATTCATTTATTAAGACTATTCTTAAGAGCATTTCTGAGAAATTTTATACATACGGGCCCAGATAAGTAGTAAATTTTAGTCATGACAAAATATATTGTGCAGATCCATTCAGTAAAACAAAGTAAATCTCCATGTTTTATTTGGGGTGGTTTTGACATGCATAATACATTTATTCTGATGAGAAATCAGGAAATATGCAACCACAGCTGAATCTATTGAGCTTTAAAATATCAAGCTTCTGATAATGTCTTGAGGGATAAACACCCACACAACAGAGGAAGCGGTTTCTAATGACCGAAACCAAACCAGTTATGATATGCAGTGGATGTGGAGTAACACTCTGTGGTTAAAGTTTAAAACCTTTCTACCTGAACACACACATATGCACACATAAATTTAAAAGTACCACGTCTAGTCTGTATAGGCCACACTTACCCTGCAGGTCTTGATGCCAAATTCCTATTTGTTGACTATATCTGATGCTCTTAATAGTGACCCATAACCAAAATCTGCATTTATACACTTGGCCAAACAACACAAAGTAGACGTACTGATCAGAAAATCTCCATTGCGTCACTGAAAAGAGTCATGTGATTGCGGTTGGTGTCCACCTGAGTTCACATCATTCACCACTGTTGCTTTTTCAATTATACATGACTCACATTGATAGGGGAATATCTGTCCACATATGCATGAGGCCTGAAACATACAGCAGAATATTAGAATACACATGATTTTTCCCTGCTTACACATCATAGGTAGGGTTGGGTACCGAAGCCCGGTACCAATATGGCACCGGTACCTAAGTAACCGGTATGTACTAGAACCGAATCATAACAGAGATTTCGGTGCCATGCCTGAGCGATCGAGTAAAATATTTTTCCTTTGTTTCTCCGCATCACTGGCATCACATGTGAAAAATAAATTCCCGAAATGAAGTCTGTGAAGTTTAGCGGAGAATCGCAAAGCAAAAGCTCACACACTTCTGACAGCAAAATGGAAATATTTCCATGGCCTTCTAACATTTACAGATGGAAAATATGTAAGTTCACATTACCTGTGAAATGTAAGTATGCATTAGGGAAAACAGCACGTCTCAAACACATTAAACAGCACGTCTCTGTCAGCGGCACACGCAGCCTTTCTGTCAGAGCCGCTTTAAACTGAAACTATAAACTATAGGCTAGTATATCTTACGAGTTTTTTATTTTAAAATAAATATAAAGCTTGTCATGTTTAGAACAAATTGTATTATGCACTTTCTCCGCAGCAGTTCAGTCTGTGTCCTCCCTAGATATTTTTTCAGCTGCGCTCGTATCAAGCTTATAAAGAATATATCGATACATCATGGTAACTCAATATACCGCCCAGCCCTAGCTTAAATTAAAATGCCTAAAACTAAAATTATCTTGTATTCATGTTTTTAAACCTGTTATCCAACAAATAAGAACATTATAACCTTTTTAGTCCACAGCACTTAAATGCTTCCTTTTGTGATCTGATGTAGCTTCTTGTCACAGAATGAGGCAGAAAATATGTTCCATAAGCTACTAATGCATAGATTAGCAATGGATTATAAATATACTTAATTATTATGAAAATACCAGCGATGGCTTGAATAACACAGATAAACTATATATTGTTGTAGTCGAGTGTTTAACGCATTTGTTTTATTATTCAAAACATTTATATCTTCTGTTTACTCAGTTACAGCAATAGCAATGCCTTTGTCCATATTGGGGATTTCCTGGAGCTTCATGAGTTCCATATACAGTATGTTTATATATACTGTCACGGGGTGAAGAATCACACGACAAGTGAATGCAAAATAAATGCACCGGAGGGTGGATTTATTGGTATTCAAGCAGGGTGAGACAAGTGAGATGGGTGCCTCTGTGCCGTGAGTGCTCTCTCTTCTCCTGTTCCTTGGCCGTGATCGTGCTCTGTGATAAGTGTCGGGTTCGGGGGTGTGCCGCTCGGTCAGCTGCTGTTGTCTGCGGGAAAGATAAGAGCACGACGTTAGTCCTTGCCTCATGGAGAATGAACTCAGTTGTGGCTTGGCTCGGCATGGCTTTATAGCCCGGCCAATAACGAGCTGCAGCTGCGACCGAGCGGCCGGTGATGAGGGAGTGCAGGTGTTCCTGATCCGTTTCCAGGGCGACGCTGATGGGTAATCGGGACACTCGTCACAATACATATACCTGTATATATATATAACAAGTTTAGGCACCGGCACCGTTTTAAAAGTATCGACTTGGCACCGGTATCGAAAAAAAACCAAACGATACCCAACCCTAAATAAACCCGATCTGTGCCACATGGGAGGGAGGAAAAACCTGTTCACACCACGAATGATAAATTTAAAGATAACGATATTAATGTCCACAGCAGAGGACGATATTGTCTGTTTATTCTAAGCACATGCCTGTCTGCCGCTTTAAATTCTCAAGCTCGTTATAGCAGGATGGATTCTAACTGGCTGTCAATATTAACTGTATTTTTATAGTTATCTTCATTATTACTATTATTATAGTTTAATCGTCCTTGGTGTGAACGGACCTTTACTGTTTAGCCCTCATGTAATTTGTTGTCATGATTTCTTAGTTTATCGTAATTTGGTTTCAATACTTACGGATTATGATAACCTGTGTCTTGTTTCCTCCTTGTGCCTCTGTTCCCAGTTTGGTTCAGTTTTTTATCAGTCTATTATTGTGTTATCTTTTACTCCTGCATGTTTGAGTTTTTTTGAAAATGAAGTTCCAAATGTAGGTTAGGGAGAAAACGGCCCGTATGTATAAAGCTGCTCAGAGTAAAGTTTTAGTCTTAAGTGTGTCAAAATTATAAGAATGACGTAATTTTACTCTTATTCCTAGACTTAAGAATAAGAGTGATTCATAAAGGTTCCTAAGCGTTAAGACTAGGTCTCAGCTGCTAAATTATTTAAGAGAGCTGAAGAGGAGGAGACCACGCACTTTCTAACAACAAAAGAATGTGTTGAAATTATATGATGACAGGGAGTTGATAAAATGATACAGGCTTGATCGTCAAGGTATTGTTTTTGTTAGTGGACCAAGTCAGAAATTCAGTAACTTCTGTCACGCTATGAAACAATGCTTCATGAAACAAAGGGTTAACTGCAGAAATTCTAGTAATAATGACTCTGACTGTTGAAAGTGGTGTTTGTTTGGACTATTGTGATGTGCATTACTTACAAGTACTTGCCGACATACTGACTATTATTCACACTGATTACTAAACAATACATGTTTATTTTCTATAGTTAAATTTGTTTCGAGAAGCAGTGGTTGTGTTTGGCGTCTCCCTGATTTTGTTGCGTTCTTGGGACAAGAGTGTAACAATTATATATAGCAGACAATCCTGCTATTTTACATAGTGTAAATAAAATCTATCGCTAAGAAAATATGCTATTTTCACTTAGTGCAAATAGCCACTGCGTTCACTTAAACCATCAAAATATGAAGGGAAAAAACACTGACCAGTGTTGCCAACTGCTTTCAACAAATAAAAAAATAACTGCTTTCAACATGTCTCACAAATAAAACAATTGACTCTAAGCAATTATGCAATATTCTTACAAAATCTTTAGCACATTTATTTTTATTTTGGCCACTACTATATGGCAGTTCACTGACTTTCCAACTGACCATCAAACCATGCTGCAAAAACACACCACTTTTATGAGGATTGTGGGCTTTCCTGGAGTTGTTGGAGCTGTTAATGGAACTCATGTTCACATCATTGATCATCATCAGTAATAATTTGTGATAATTTTGCACAATGCAAAGCATTTTTAAAATACATTTAAATATTGAAATATTTCAGTGTCTTAAATGATTTTATTGTAGTTACATTAAATGATTGGTGTTGTGCTGCTGTGACTTCACATGAGCAGGCTCACTATTGGCTGATTCAGAGGTCGAGGTCAGCCATTTTGTGTTGACATCATTGTAGTCCTTAGTTCACAACACTTAAGTGTCACCTCAGTCAACACTTAAGAATCAGTCTTAGACTTTACGGAAAATTGCTTTTAGCTTCTTTATAAAAGTCTCGGTAACACTTTAGAATAGGGAACACTTATTCACTATTAACTACGACTTTTCTCTCAATAAACCCCTAATTTGTTGCTTATTAATAGTTAGTAAGGTAGTTGTTAAGTTTAGGTATTGGGTAGGATTAGGGATGTAGAATAAGGTCATGTAGAATAAGGCATTGATATGTGCTTAATTACTACTAATAAATGGCTAATATTCTAATAATATGCATGCTAATAAGCAACCAGTTAAGAGACCTTAAAATAAAGTGTTACCAAAGTCTCCTACTCTTAGAAAAGTCCTACTTTTTACTAAGAACTCTTTAACACTCAAGTCTATTCTTAAGAGCATTTCTGAGAAGTTTTATACATACAGATGTACAGTGCAAGTAGTCCACTGAATTTTCACCAATTTTAACAGATAAAACACAACATAAATTATCGTTTGGAATATACATTTTGTAATGATTTGTAAATCTTTAATATACAGAAATGTCCATTTCTCATAAAGTCCCTCCTGTACATCTTCACATTTATCACATCATCAAAAGCCAGAAGTGAGAATGAGGTGCACTTTAGCAGAACATATTCGAAGTTGTGGTTGCATGTGCATTAATCATTCATTATGTTTAATGCATCTTTGTTCATATGTTCTTTCTTTCAGCTCATTATCTGACAGAATCACTCTCCATTCTCAGCTGTTCCCGGAGTGAATTCAGACTATAAAAGAACGACCATCAGCTCACAGACACCATCATCTACTGATGAACATCTTCAAGCCACAGTCTGATCCAGGTAAGATCATGTGTATATTGTTTAATGTAGCTTTGGGGGGTTTCTTTCAGGTCCTTGTCAGAGCCACTTCTCATTTAAGGGGTTGTGTTCAATAATAATGTTATCAGCTCAGAAGTATCATCATCTGTCTTGTAATTGTCATTATGATTGCAGATCATGTTATCTCATGTATGAGTTCATATATTTGTATTTCAGCCTCTGGTGTCACTGATTGTTTGTAGTTAATCAAACTAGTTTCCTTTACTTAAAAGTGTGTGCAATTTCAGTTTTATTATCAGCACTGAATGGAATAACGTCACAGATTTCTGTTTCCTAAAGAAAACATCTGAGTTCACAAAGCAGCAAGAGAATTAGGAAAGTCAGAGCATTTGTGCTTTCTCTTAGTGTTTGCAGGTTTCCTATTTGACCGAGGAAGTGAAAAACACTGTGAAAAATAAACTAGAAAGCATTTTAGTGTACTCGGGTAGTTGAGCCAAAACATTTTTACGTTTTTCACTCAAACTACCCTTTTTGACTAACTTTTTAAGCCTTAATTACAATTTAACAGTCATTAGAAATAATCTATATGACATCGAGTGAGTGAATCTTTGAGTGTTTAATTAGTGTTGGAGCTGAGCTCTTGTCTAGTCTGAGTTGGATCATGTACGCTCTTCATCTGCTTCTGTGGATTCCTGCAAGAAAAGTCAGTTTATTTGATTTGTCATTGATGTTATTGTTTTCTGTTCACTCCTCTCGTCTAATTTCAGCGTATGTTACAGCTGTTGCTCAATAAACACCATTCACTGCAGCTTCCCCAGTCATCCTGATCCTCACATCACAGTAAGATCTCACTATTCAAGTTAGAAATGACACAGTTAAACTTGCTACTAAATGGACTAAACGTTTCTTCACATTTGTTTGTGTCTCAGCTATGTTCTTCATCAGATCAACAGCATGGCAGTGGAAAATGTGACGCTAAAAGTTCTCCTTTGACTTCCTGTGGAAAAAAGAAACAAACCAACTGGCCAAGTTCTGTCATAAATGTAAGTTGTATTAAAGCAATATCACACTAGCTGTTGTGCTGTGATACTGAATATTCAGAACAACATTCTTACAATATTGTTTTAATAAAATATTTTATGGGCAGAGGGATTGTAAAGTTCATTTCAAGTTAAACTTTATACATTAAAAACCATATACATTAAAAAGGATAATGTATTTTAAGCATTTTACAGGGATAGTTTCACTAAAAATGTAAATTCTGTCATTTACTCATCCTCATGTCGTTCCAAACCTGTAAGACTTTGGTAACACTTTAGAATAGGGAACACTTATTCACTATTAACTACGACTTTTTCCTCAATAAATTCCTAATTTGCTGCTTATTAATAGTTAGTGCGGTAGTTGTTAAGTTTAGGTATTGGGTAGGATTAGGGATGTAGAATAAGGTCATGTAGAATAAGGCATTAATATGTGCTTAATTAGTACTAATAAATGGCTAATATTTGAGTAATATGCATGCTAATAAGCAACTAATTAAGAGACCCTAAAATAAAGTGTTACCAAGACTTTTCTTCACATTCAGAATGCAAATGAAGATAATTTGAATGAAATCAATAGGTTACTGTTTGTAACCCCGGTTCTCTGAAACATCGAGTGGAGAGATCCACCTATGGGAAGGGCATCCGCCCCTGACCTCTGCAGAAGCATCCAATTGCACCAAGTCTGGCTTGACAGACAGGAGCGCGTGCCCAATACCAAGAAAGGACCCACCCCCTTACCTAATGCATAAAGGGACCTGCACGCGCTACCCCTCCTCAGTGAGCATATTCGCTTCTCGTGCAGCAAGCGGGGCAAACTTGGTGGATCTCTCCACTCGATGTTTCAGAGAACCGGGGTTACGAACAGTAACCTATTGTTCTCTTTCATCATCTCGTGTTCGAGATCCACCTATGGGAGATATGGACAGCTCCCCGGTCGCCCAATACACTCACAGTGAGGCCCTGCCAACCAGAGGACGGTCACCTGGAAAGGTGGTGCACGACACGTCACAACGCAGCAACCCCGCATGAAATGCATAAGCCACATTGACCATAAAGGAATGCCATGTGGTAACATGTATACCTAAAGTCTGATAATGCACATCATGAAGGAATATGAATTGTATATACATATTCCCTTATTCTATATATTATAGGGGGATATAGATGGCATGCTTAAGGACATAAATAACCCAGGCTGGAAAACCCAGGCCAAAAGGTGTGACGGGTGTAACCGCACAAGGCTACAAAGAACCCACACCTAAGACAGAATGAGCTACCAGGGTCTGGGTAACATCAAGCCGGTAGTATCTGACAAACGTATGTGGAGAGGCCCAGCTTGCAGCGGCACAAATGTCCTGCAAGGAAACCCCTTTAAACAGGGCCCAAGAGGCAGCCATGCTCTCTGAGACCCCCTGGAGGCCGCACTCCCCTAGACTCGTACACCAAGGAGATAGCTCCTACGAGCCAGTGAGAGAGGCGCTGCTTAGAAATGGAATTCCCCGTGTTCGGGGGGGCCCAAGAAATAAAGAGCTGGTCCCTTTTTCTGAAAGGGCTAGTCCTATCGATGTAAACCCCAAGGGCACGAACAGGACACAAAGCATTCAGCCTCCGATCCTCTTCAGAAGAGAAAGGGGGAGGATGAAAGGCAGACAGCTCAATCACTTCACAGGTGAATGCTGGAAAGCATTTAGGCATAAAGGCCGGGTTGGGCCTTAGGAAAACCCTGCCTCCACTGAGAGAGAATTTAGTGCACAAGGGATGAATGGAAAGTGCATGCAATTCACTGACACGTTTGGCGGAAGCCAGGGCCAGGAGCAGAGCTGTCTTGAAAGACAAAAGCTTAAGGGAGATATCCGCCAGGGGCTCAAAAGGTTTTTGAGACAATGCCTCCAGTACCATGGAGAGGTCCCATTCCGGGACTGCTCTTCTAGTGACCGGAAGGGAACGGCGGGCGCCCTTCATAAACCTACGAATAAGGGGTTGTTGTCCCACCATAGTGCCATCAAATCTGATGTGACATGCAGCGATAGCCGCTAAGTAGACCTTAACAGTGGAAAAAGACTTCCCACCATCAATGAGGTCTTGCAAAAACCCCAAAATATCAGAGACTGAGCACTGATATGAAATCAGCTGGCACTCTTCACACCATTCCTCGAACACACGCCACTTGCGATCATAAAGGGATCGTGTAGAAGAAGCTCTAGCATTCTGAAAAGTGGCAATGACACGAGGGGGAAGACCCAATGTGTTTAAGTTTGTCCTTTCACGGGCCAAGCCCAAAGAGCCACCCTGTCTGGATGAGGGTGGAGAATTTCCCCGTTCGCCTGGGACAGGAGGTCCGTACGCGATGGGAGGTGCCATGGCTGAGCGTACATAAGAGAAATTATCTCTGCCAGCCAAGGAGCCTTGGGCCATCTGGGTGCGATTAAAATCAGAGTAAATTTCTGTTCTCTCACCCTGACCAGTGTTGGCATTATCAGACAAAGAGGAGGAAATGCATACAGCAGGGTGTCGGGCCATGGGTGGGCCAGTGCGTCCACGCCGAGAGGGGCATTCTCGTCCCGTAGCGAGAAGAACATAGGACAATGGGTGTTTTCGTGCGAGGCGAAAAGATCAACGGCTGCCTGACCGAATCTCTTCCACAGCAGACTCACTATCTGAGGGTGGAGGCACCAGTCTCCGTAAAGTGGGTTCCCCCTCGACAGCAGATCTGCTCCCCTGTTCAGGACGCCCGGGACATGGGTCGCCCGTAACGACAGAAAGTGCCGCCTGCTCCACACTAACAGCCTGTGAGCTAGAGCATGAAGCTTGGAGGAGCGCATCCCTCCCTGGCGGTTGATATGTGCTATGGCTGTGGTGTTGTCGCAATGCACTAGGACATGATGTCCGCGCAAACGGGGCAGGAAATGATTCAGAGCCTTCCAAACAGTAAGGAGCTCCAAATAATTTATATGGGCTAAGTGGAGTGTGCTTGGTCACACACCGTTCATTGTTCTGCCCTCCTGGGTAGCTCCCCATCCTGTCAAGGATGCGTCTGTCGTTACCACTTTCCGCAACATAATGGCCCCCAGGGGGGCCCCATGCGTGTAAAACTCTGCCTTCCTCCAGTGGCGCAGCGCTGCTGTGCAGGAGCGCGTCACTGTGACTGAGCGGCAAAGATCACATAATGGGCTGAGATGAAGGGATAAAACCTACTTCATGAACGCCCTCATTCTCAGAAGGCCCAGAGGCAGGACATGGATAGCCGCAGCCATGAGACCCTGTAATCTGAGACACATGCGATACTGTACTCTCGCACCTTCCCTGAACTGAGAGAGGCAGTTCACGAAGGAGAGAATGCGCTCTTGCGATAGGCGTGCGCGCATTGTGATGGAATTCAGCTCCAGACCTAGAAAAATCACATTCTGAGCAGGAGTGAAATTGCTTTTCCTCAAATTCACCCTGAAGCCGAGCGTTGTGATGTGAGCGAGCACACGGGCAGTGTTTTGCATCACTTTCTCTCTTGAATCGGCTATAATCAGCCAATCGTCTATGTAAGTCAGGATCTTGAGCCCCGCTGTTCTTAGCGGGTTCAAACCCGCCTCCGTGCACAGACAGAAAGTCCTTGGACTGAGGGAGAGCCCAAATGGAAGGACTGTGAACTCGTAACACACGCCTTGGTAGGCAAAACGAAGGAATTTTCTGTGCGGAGGATAAATGCTTATGTGGAAGAAAGCATCTTTCAGATCGACCGATGTAAACCAGTCGTTCTTTTTTATAGAACGTAGAAGAGAGCCGTGTGTTAACATTCTGAAGTTGTATTTCCTCAAATGTTTGTTCAACACTCTTAGATCCAAGATAGGATGGAGAGCACCATCCTTCTTGGGGACCAGAAAATACCGGGAGTAAAACCCCTGTCTGCTCAAGTGCTGGGGCACCACGCAGACCGCCCCCTTCTCGAGAAGAGAGGAGATTTCGTCCTTCAGAATGTGAGCGGATTTCTCTTCCGCGTGAGAAGTGATAACCCTGTTGAAACGTGGGGGTTTCCTGGCAAACTGGAGCCTGTACCCCGTCATTATT
Source organism: Onychostoma macrolepis (assembly GCF_012432095.1). NCBI lineage: Eukaryota > Metazoa > Chordata > Actinopteri > Cypriniformes > Cyprinidae > Onychostoma > Onychostoma macrolepis. The sequence goes on along the minus strand of NC_081157.1, from coordinate 7,942,053 downwards.
GTGCGAATCACCCATTCGGGGGCCGACACAGACTGCCATGCAGTTACATGACTCGCAAGAGTCCCCACACAAACCGGAGGATTGCTTTGGGCTGCTAACACTGCCGGTTCGCTCATTTGTGGTACAATGGCGCCATCTAGTGGACAACTTGGGGGCGACGAGTTGGCTTCCTGAGAAGCAACTGTGTTTTGAGGAGCGGTCGCTCTCATTATTGGATTTATTTTTTGTTTTATTTTGGGAACACACAAAGGGGGCAAAGCCTTTATTGAGTGTGTGAGAGGTGATTTGTGCAAACTGAGGTGACAGTGGATGAGCACTTTTTATCAGTGAATTTCCCGCCAGCCCTGAAACTGGAAACTGAGGGGGGAAATTTTCTGTGGGCCGCATCTGAACCTGTGGCATGTTCACAGTGAACTGAGGGTGGGCACCCGAACGAGGGAAAGGGGGCCCTCGGAATGAGAACTTCCTCTTCTTGGATGGAGGGGGAAAAAAACTCAAACTTGGGTCCAATGGGCTGGTAGCCTGAGAACCTGGACCGAGAGACCCCTGGGAATGAACCTCAGGTAGGCCTCTTCCTCTTCCCATCCGACGGGGTAGAGTTGGGTTTTTTTTTAGCTGCGGCCGCAGCAAAAGACATCTTACCCCAAGGTTTAGACGGCTGGTTGGGCTGCTGGCTAGGCTGCTGGCTAGGTGGCCTGTTGCGAGCCTTGGGCCTGGCCACGTTCTGATACGGTCGTCCCGCAGGGGTCTGAGGGGGCCGTGAGGGGGGCTGATGTGGAGTGGCCTTCCTAGGCAGGCAGAGTTTAAAAGCCTCATCCTCTTTCTTCTTATCATCACATCGCTGTTGCATGAGGGCAACCACGGGACCGAAGAGAGCCTGGCCTGGTTCCACCGGTGCTCCTGCTATACGCCGTTTCTCACTGTCGGGCAGACCAGAGAGATTCAGCCACAGAGCACGTTCTCCCACAACAGAGAGGGCCATAGAACGTCCGCCGGCTTGGATGGCCTGACAGGCGTTGCGAAGGACCAAGTCATTAATCGTCACAATCTCCTTCCAAAGCGTAGGCGATGGGGAGCCCTTCTCTAGATGTTTACTCATATCCTCCAACAGCTCAGCTTGGTAGGCGAGAGGAGGGAGGAAACATTAAGAGCTCGAACTGACAAGGCGGCAGCCCTGTAAGAAGCCTGGAAGACAGAGGCTGAGAAGCGGTCCATTTTATTTGGGAGGACTGGTTTGGGGGGGCCAGTAGGCCTCCCTGGGAAGGGTTAAGGTGTCTGGCAATCGAGGGTTCGATGGTGGGGGGGTCACCCAGACCACACGATGCCATGTCTTTAACCTCTAGACCTGTTAAACCATGTTTAAGATCAAGCGGGTCCTTCCAGTAGTGGCACATATGTTTCGCACAGGCGGGAAGTACAGGCAAAAGCTGTTTCCTAGGGCTGGGTGGGGGGCCTAGGAGCTTACCATCATATACATCCCTCTCTTGGTCGGCCGCGTTCTGGAGAGCCGGCCATTCGACATTGAGACGAGCGGCCGCTCGCTCACACACTTTGAGAAGGATGGCATGCAGTAACGCAGCAGAGCCACTAACCGGGGGAGCTTGGGCAGATGGAATGGTATCCTCATCGTCCGAGCCCTCGAGTAAAGCAGCATCCTCATCCTCGCCTGAGCCGGGTGGCTCACATTCCAGCGAGGAAATACCGGGCAGGATTTCCTCGAGTAAACCCTCGTCAGACTGGTCAGCCCAACTGAGAGCAGGCATGCCCTGGGAGGCCCCCAGGGATGCAACGCTTTCACCCGCTCCGACATCCGAGTCATATTGATCGTCTGCGCTTTGGGTAGAAGCAACCTTAAACCGGCGACGCAGAAGCTTCTTCGGAAGAGTGAAGCAATGGCTGCAGTTTTCCGGGAGCGAAAGAGCTTCTTCCGCGTGCTTAAATCCCATGCACACCATGCAGAAAGGATGAGAATCCTTAGTGGCGATGAGAGAACCACAGGCGGCAGGGCATGCACGCGACTGCGAGTCCGAAGGGTTAGCAGGAGCTGAGGGTTTAGCCTTATCCATTGAAGAGGTGAAAGCGTAAAAGCAGGTGGGCAGCCTGAGAAAAATAGAGGTCGAGAGCGTGGGTGGCTTGCAAACGAAGGAACAAACAGCGACTAACCGTAATAGCCTGAAAATCACGCCTTGCGGAGGCTGATCGGAGATATGTCCTCCTGTTGACTGTTTAGTGAAGTCAGGCAACACAGTAAGGCTGTATAACGAGAGGTCGCGAGAAGCGAATATCAACTGAGGAGGGGTAGCGCGTTAGGTAAGGGGGTGGGTCCTTACTTGGTATTGGGCACGCACTCCTGTCTGTCAAGCCAGACTTGGTGCAATTGGATGCTTCTGCAGAGGTCAGGGGCGGATGCCCTTCCCATAGGTGGATCTCGAACACGAGATGATGAAAGAGATCTGAGAGATTTCTGTGCCTCCACTGACAGTCAACACAGAGTTCATAAAGAAACCCAGATGAATTGGTATGTGAATAAAAGCCTAAATTAAATCTGTTCACCATTTAAAGTGATCAAGTCTCTTCAGGAAATTTGACTAAACCACTCAATGTCAGTTGAGGGACAGAAATATCTCAGAATTCATTAAACATATTTGTGTTCAGAAGATGAACGATTTTTTGCAGGTTTGGAACCACATGAGAGTGAGGAAATGATAACAATTTTAAGTTCTGGGTGAACTATGCCTTTAACATTACACTTCACCCATTTGAATGGAAACATCTAGACAGAAGAAACATGTCAGGACATCTGTTTTAAGAAAAAAAAATTATTGAAGTATTTCTTACATATTAAAACTTATGACTGGTTTGTTATTTAGTGTTTCCTCAGGAATTCGTGAAACAATGGCACAACATAACATCAGCATCAATGGCTCAACTGCATCAAATGAAGAATGGAGGAAATTAATATGGAAACAATATTATGCACAACTTGTATTTGTCCGTGTCCTTTCAGTCATTGAGATCCCAATCATGATCTTAACTCTGATCGCCTTGTGTTTTCTCGTCAAATCTCGGCCTGCTGCTTCAGTTTTTGTTAGTCATTTGATACTTTCAGATCTCATACAGGTCATTTGTATGTTAATATCAACAGAAACCTCATGGCCATATGAACGGAGTAATGCATATCTCTATTCTTTGATTGTGGGTCTGTATTTTATGGCATGTGTTGCTTTTGAACGATATCTTCTGGTTTCTCATCCTATCTGGTACAAATCTCATCATTCACTCAAACTCTCCTGTTTTATTTCTGTGATCGTCTGGTTTGTGCCTCTGATCTGTACAGAAGTGAAACCCCCTTATATTTATTTTGATGCTCTACACTGGTGTATAGCATGTTTAATTCCCTACCCCATCATCATTCTCTGTTTTGCTGGCACTTGGCGAGGTCTTTCTCGCTCAATATCACTGACTGCTCTGAAGCGCAAATTAATTTTGGGCAGTTTGTTCCTGGTGCTGTTGACTTACACATTTCTCATTCTGCCTGCTGTGATTATGGCATTGATTGTAGATTTTGGTCACTATTACAGTATTGTTGTTATGAAATTTTACCCCTATGCACTTTTGATCCTGTATGTGAATCCACTTGCTGACTGTGTGCTGTACCTGTTCATGAGGCCTGATGTTGGTAATATAATGAAGTCTGTTCGCTGCTGTCGTAGACATCAGAGATCGAATCACAAGCAGGACGAACACTCTGTAGTGAATCCACAGAACAGCTGCTGTACTGTAGTGTGCTGTATTTCAGCTCAAGAGCCTTCATCTCATTCACTGAACACCTGCAGCTCAGTTTAACCTGCTGCTAAATATAGAGCTGAAAAACACTGCTATATTTAAATGAAGTCAAGGTCCATTTTTACATTGCAAACACACTTAATTTTAAGAAAAGTGAGGTGTGTTTATTTATAAAACAGTTAGTAAACGGAATTTTATTTATACAAAAAAATAAAGAAAATTTTGTGTTTCTGATTGTGCTGACTTTGTGTAGTAGCAGTAATTAATCATATGGTGGAGAGGAGGGTTGTAACTGATCATAATCAGTCATATATATAAAGTAGAGTATATTAGAGGTGTACTAAGTGAACTTTATAAAAGTATATATAAAACATTAAGCAGCACAAGAAAATGACACGGCAATCTGAAGAGTTTGATAATCAGATAGCTGGAATACTATTGTGTGTTTTCGTAGGTGTTGTGTTTTTGATGATTGTATTGTTTCTTCTTCACTTTGTCAATAAAGAGATAATTTTTGTATTGTTACCCTTGTCTCTGACTTTAACTGCTGACACGAATCTGTGTATGCCTCTGAAGGTGGTTCACTTTAATTCTATGGGTGGAATTCCTATAGTGGCGTAGTCGGGGTGAAACTGGCATCTTGTTCAGTTCCCATTTTATTTTAAATAAAATCTTACCTGCCTTCGTTCTCTACCGTCACACTCGCATAAAATTCAAGGCATTAATGTTTGCCTACAAAACTGCCTCTGGCTCTGCTCCTCTTTACCTAAATTCATTCAGACTTGTGTGCCTCTATAAGCTTGCATTCTGCAAGTGAACATCGCTTTATTATTCATCCCAAAGAGGCACAAAATCACTTTCACATTAACTGTTCCCTCCTGGTGGAAAGACCTGCCCAACTCAATCCATCTTCAAGAATCGGCTAAACACACATCTCTTCCATCTTTATATGACCCTCTTAACTCTAGCATCTATTCTTTAAAAAAAAAACTCTATTCATTTGCTGCTTGTTTTCTTAAATAAAATTTTAAAAAAACACTAACTTCTCCATTCTTTTTGTATTCTATCCATTTCTTTTCTTTTTATTTATTATACAATTAACAAAAGCAAAAAAGGTCTCTTAACACTAGCTTGCTCTATTCTTTGTTTTCTTTATATTTATTATATAATAAAAATTTTAAAAAATTTGCTACGTGTACTGCGTTAAGCTAACTGAGACTTGTTATAGCACTTGCATATCATTGCTCTTTTGTTGATTTTGATTGCTTCCATTGTCCTCATTTATAAGTCGCTTTGGATAAAAGCATGTGCTTATTGACTAAATGTAAATGTAAGTAAACATAATAGCGAAGTTTCCATTCACTGGTTGCTCTGTTATTGCCTGCTCCCATCCAATTGGCTTTCGAAAAATAATGGTGTTCACGATGTTTTATTGCGAAAAAAAATTTAACTGAGCCGTTTACATTAATAATTTAATGAATATTGCAAATCATGTGATGGAACCTATGGTTTTGGACACAGAGCAGCTAATTTTGTATCGTCCTGTATGCAAACTTTTAGGGTCCATAAAAAGATTGGTGCAGGAAAAGTATATAGCAATACTTTTTTTAAGTACTCTTTAACAGGCAGTCAAGCCAGTTGTGATTAGATGTGGCCAAGAAATAACTTGAGAGTACATTTGGCTAATACATTTTTGAAAATAATAACTTCAAATCAAAGTCATCAGAGATGGTGAGAGATGTGTACGACACACATGACTCAACACGTAGGCCGCGACGCAAGTTACTACAGAAGATGAATCACACTTTAGCAGTTGTAGTTTTTATGCGTGCTGAAAAAAGTGGAAGCCATGAAAGAGCAAGGAACAAGAGCTTGAGGTAAGCAGCTTTAACACCATGTCGCGTTGATTTCATGTCCTTTTTTTATTGGCTGGTCAGTAAACGTGGGTTGTAGCAGCAAACACGCTGTGCGATGATCACGCTGAATTTCTGACACCGTCAGAAAATGATCGCTGGCTATCTTTGGACACAAGACCGTGACAACGGACATCTTTGAATCTCTCTCACTGTACGACATAAGAGCACCGATAAGGAGCCACGATCACAGAAATCACCATGATTGCTTCACGATGCCAATCTTTCGTCTGGGACAGCAGAATATCGTGCAGTGTCCTGGGCTTAATGCTGTCTTTATCCTCACCTTTCAGTTCTAACATTTGTTCAGATTCAAGCTTTCTTGATTCAACCTACTATATTTTCATCATTCGCTTGAGATAAAATTATTTTACAAAAATAAATCATTTTTAAAATAACATTTATAATGTTTGTGATTTTCATTTGTCATGAAACCCAGAACAGCTTTTGAGAATGAAAATGAAATAGACTTGGGATTTTATTACTTTAATTTTAGCTTTATTTATTTATTTAAATACAGATGTAACTTGTTATTGGTGTATTTTCTCTTTTTGACAGCATGGAAACTCCAATAGCTTGCCTTCATTAGACAGGTGCCCTATTATTTGACAAGCTGCAGTGATTCTGCTCGTTCATCAGCAGATGTTCATCATTAATGCTTAATCATCACTAAAACACATAAATATCTCATTAACAGCAGCACCGCTTGAGCGTTACTCTGTAGAGCAGATTATATAAGGAGTGAATATTTATAGTTTTTGCAGTGGAGGTTTACAGCATTTGTTTGTAATTTGATTACAAACACAATTTGAAAAAACACTGGTTTCTACGTATGATAAAACCCTTTTTTTCAGTATACCAGCTGATGAGCTTAGTGATGGGTGTAAAATAGTCTGTAATTGTTAAAATTCAAGAAACAACTTCTTGAACGTAATTCATTTTGAACACAAAAAAGGGGGATAAAAAAAGGAATGGAAAAGTAAATAAGGGATGATTCTTCACAAAGAATCAAGGTTGCCTAAAACGATGGGTGGTTCAACTTTCCCACAGGCTCAAATCACTCTTCCCATTAAAAATATAACAAAACGAAAAAAAAAAAACTAATTCACACTAGGCACGGTTGCCTTGAACTCCGCTGGCCTTATGCTGCCTTCAATTAGTTTTTTTATTTTATTTTATTTTGCTTTTTCCCCCCAAACATAATAACAACATACAACAGACAAACACGAAGGAGAAATAAGAAAAAAAAAAAGGAGATGCACTATAAATATCACAAGTGTAACAAATAAAATGTGACAGTTTAACAATAAGCTCTTATCAAATCAAATGATGTGGTATTGTTTTTATATAATTCACAAAGGGGTCCCAGATTTTATAAGATAATTCACTCCTGCCCCTCAAAGAATAAGTAATCTTTAATGGTACACAGCTGCACACCTCCGACAGCCACAATCCAATACATTTTCTTAGCTATTATTAACAACATTTCAGTCAGCTTAATCGCTTGACTATGTCAGAGGTTGGAGTTGGTAAAATTACCTAGTAAACACCTCTGGGTCCACTGGAAAATGACTTCCATGAATTTGAGATGCAATGTTACATGCACCCAAAACACCATCACTTTCGGACACAACCTAGTGTGCAGAGTTTCAGACTGACCTAGTGATGATGGCAGGAGGGCAGCAGGTGGTTGTTAGCCCTCTGTGCAGCTCGAACGTCACTAGAAATCTGATTTTTGCAGTGTTGCTTTGCTCTTATGGCGGCACCGACTTGAGCTTGCCTGAGTTGTGTTGGTAGAGGTTTCGCTGTTGGGCATGTGGGCCCGTTGCTCCATCCAACGTTGTCTGGCTGCTTCTGGGGTGTTCGACCGGTTTTAAGGGATGCTCCTCCCTTGGAGGGGTCTGATGCCATGTTGCGTCAGGCAAGGAGTCAGAAGTTTGTCCTTCCCCTGGTAGGGTTTGAGGGAAGTGGATAATTCGTATTTTCCTCTTCAGCTTCTTCTGGTGCATTGGTAAGATTGGACTCTTCTTCAGTCTTTTTGGGGGGGTTTTCTTGGGGCATCAAAGTTTCAAGCTGTGGTTCAGCAGTGCACAGATCCACAGATTTTGAATTTTCAGTCTCCCATGGTTTCAACTTCATCTGACATGAATGAAGTACCACTTTCCACTTCAACAGACTCTGCCATCTCATTTGAAGTCTTGACCTGATCACTTCCACTTGTCAGGGAAAGTTCCATACGTTTTTGAATATTCATTGCTTCCTCATCACTGGAGTGTGCCTTATAAAACCTCTCAGCGGTTTTTGTGTCATGGCACATAAAGTCTGTTATTTTATGTGTTTCTTTTTTGCTGAGACAATTTTGCACTTGAGTGGACTGCTTTGTCTCTTTACTTCTCACAGATTTCTCTAGAGTTTCAGTAAATTTCTCAGCCTCCAGAAAGTGTGTTGTGCTGGCATGTAGAGCAAGATGGTCAAAAACCTCTTTGGATATTTGTTGTTTCTGCTGTGTTGTCTTTTGTCTCCTGTCAGTCTTGACCACAGGTGTTTCAGGCTCATCTTTATGGTCAACATTTGCCTTTTGGGAATCAACCCTGGCTTCTTCCAAACACCTTTAGTGGAGGCCTTGTGCTTGTTAAAGGCCTTATGTACCAGGTCACGCAGTTGTTGAATAGGCATTGTGGGGCAGGCCATAATGCCTATATGGTGACTTACAATGGGGTGGGGTTTTCGGAGGAAAAGGCTCTTAAAGCTGGTGTCCTTCTCCATCCCAGGTTCACTGTGAGCTCTGAAGTAAGCTCATTGAAGTCTGTGGTAGTAAGCCTGGGGAGTTTCATGAGGGCCCTGTTCCGATGGCTAAGGCAGCGATCAGTCCGTGTTCAGAATCTGGTTCTGAGAATTCCTTTATGATGGCTTGTTTAAGCTGCTAGTAGTCCGATTGGATGTGTCCTGGCTGTCGTGATCCAGAGTAAATAGAGTCTATCTTGGTGGTTCACACTGGTCCAAGACTGCAGGTGAAAGTCAATCTCTCTTAAGTAAGCGTGGACATCATGTTCTCCTGCAAGTTCTGGTGTGAATGCAGGGATGTTTCTGGCCATTCGGTTGAGGTCTTTGAGTGTCACTCCATGTGCTGTTTCAGGGCTCGCCTGAATAAATCCCTTTCCTTCTGCAGCTGCAGAGGTTTTCAGGAAGCTGACTTGTGAAATGTCAGGCAGAAGGCTTTGGCTCCCCCCCTATCTGTATACAGGAGGGAGGGGATTTTCACTGCTGGCTGTGTGATGTGCAGCAGGGTGCCTTTTATTTGAGTCCATGCACAGTTTGTAAGACTGTTTCAGTTCTTTCTGGATCATGTCCTGATGACTTCCTGCAGTTAAACATACTCATGCCATATGGATATAAGCAGTTGTCCAGGCCACGACTGCATGGTAAAGGGGGTGGTCTCGCTGTCATCTACCGTGATAATCTCCGTATCACACAACTCGACTTCCACGACACCGATACATTTGAATATATGGTTCTGAAGGCTGACTCTCTTACTATCATTCTACTCTATCGTCCTCCCAAAGCATTTTCAAACTTTTTTTCCCAACTTAGTGAACTGTTAACCCTTGCCTGCTCCATGTCTTCTCCTGTTCTCCTGCTTGGTGACTTTAATATACATGTTGATGTTGTTTGCTCTAACACCACTCAACTACTGTCTGTTTTTGATTGTTTTAGTTTGTCTCAGCATGTTAATTTTCCTACTCATTCTCATGGTCATATCCTTGATTTGATCTGTACCTCAGGTGTTGGTATTTGTTCCATCTCTTCCTCTGATACTGGTATCTCTGATCATAAACTCATAGACTTTCACTTTAGTTTGCCTATACATGATAAATCTGCAAAGACTGTTATATCCTACCGTAATTGTTATAATGTTGACGTCACATCATTTTGTTCCTCTATTGTTTCCTCTAATCTTTCTGATGTTTTTGATTTATCTTCTCCTTCACTGATTCTTTCACATTTTAACTCCATATTATCTGATATTTTGTCTGTACATGCTCCTGTTAAGACTAGAACTGTTCCTTCTACTCATACTTCTCCCTGGTTTACCCCCGACCTTCACATCCTCAAGAGCTCCGGTCGACGGCTTGAACGTCTCTATAGGAAAACTGGCCTCACTGTTCATCACCAAGCCTTTCTTGAACATCTCAAAAATTACAAATCTGCCTTACACTTAGCACGCTCTAGTTTTGTTTCTGCCATGATTAATGAAGCTAGTAACAGGCCAAAAGCACTATTCGATACAGTAAATAAACTTACCAAACCCCCACCTAATGATACTGCAGGTTCAGCTGAATTCTGCTACTCCTTTCTAAATCATCTTCTAGACAAGACGGCTGCCGTCCACCAGGGCTTTTCGAACAGCACTATCAATTTTAACTTTGAGCCTAATCCCTCTGGTCATTCCCTATCCTACTTCTCTCTTACTAATCCTTCCTCTGTCTCTGAGCTTATTTCGAAATCCAACTCCTCTACCTGTCGACTAGACCAAGCTCCTACTTCTCTCTTAAAACAGTGTCATTCGGTAATTTCTGCACCTATCTCTCATTTCATAAATGCTTCGCTTGTCACTACTACTTTTCCTCAGTCACTTAAAATCGCTGCAGTTACCCCGGTTCTCAAAAAACCCAATCTCGATCCTTCAGTTTTATCCAATTATCGTCCCATTTCAAACTTGCCATTTGTTGCTAAATTACTGGAAAGTACTGTAGCAGCCCAGCTTCGGTCCTTCCTAGTGGCAAATAATTTATTTGATCCATTTCAGTCAGGCTTCCGTCCAAAACATAGTACAGAAACTGCCCTTGTAAAGGTAGTTAATGATTTATTACTCTCTTGCGATACCGGCTCTCTATCGTTACTTCTGTTACTAGACCTCAGTTCTGCCTTTGACACTATCTCTCATGATTTACTCATCTCTCGACTTTCGGCTGTGGGTATATCTGGTACTGCTCTTTCCTGGTTCTCTTCATATCTATATGACAGACACTTTTACATTTCTGCTCGGGATTTCAGATCCCCTACTGCCCCCCTGAAACAAGGCGTCCCCCAGGGTTCCGTTCTGGGGCCTTTGCTGTTTATTATTTACATTTTACCACTGGGTCAGATACTACAGCGTCACGGCTTTAGCTATCATTTTATGCTGATGACATCCAAATCTACACGTCATGCAGGCCTTCCCTATCCACCCAAATCGACAAAATTTCTGTTTGCGTGCAGGATATTAAAACTTGGCTTAACTCTAATTTTCTGAAACTAAATATGGAAAAAACTGAGATCATCATCATTGGTACTCCAGCACTTACCACCAAAGTTCCCGCTGACTTTACTTGTGATATTACTGGCACTCTAATCACTCCATCTAGTATCGTTAGAAATCTCGGTGTTATGTTTGACCCATCTCTTTCACTTCAGTATCATATTAACTCTCTCTCTAAATTGGCATTTTTTCACTTACGACGAATTGTCCAGCTCCGTCCTTTCATAAGTACCAAAGATGCAGAAACTCTCATTCACGCTTTTGTCTCATCTCGTCTCGATTACTGTAATGCCCTCTTCATTGGCTTGCCAGCTACCACTATTGCTAGATTACAGTATATTCAAAACTCAGCCGCTCGTATTCTCACTCGCACCAAGCGTTCAGCCCACATCACCCCTATTCTAGCTGATCTGCACTGGCTACCAGTGGCCTATCGCATCAAGTTTAAAATTATCCTGCTTACTTTTAAAGCCTTGAATGGTCTGGCCCTTACTATCTCTGCAATCTGCTCCACCCCTATTCTCCACCACGTTCATTGCGGTCCTCTGATTCTCGCCTTCTCACCATCCCTCGATATCGCCTCTCTTCCATGGGGGGCAGATCGTTCAGTGTTGCTGCCCCTAAATTATGGAACTCTCTACCCAGATCACTCTGTCTTGCCAATAGCCTGTCTGAATTCAAATCGCTGCTCAAAACTCACTTGTTTTCAGAATGTTATCTTTCTTAGTTAACTTATGTTTACTTTGTTTTATGTTGTATATTACTCTTTGGATTTCTGATGTTGTTTTCTTTCTGTTTATTGTTCGATGTTTTCCTCCCATTTCTGGTGTTTATTGTAAAGTGTCCTTGAGCTCTGGAAAGGCGCTATAGAAATAAAACTTATTATTATTATTATGTCAAGCTCCTCTTTAATGTTACAGAATTGCTGAGTCAGGGTTTGGACTTCAGCTCTGGCTGCATGCAGATGGCTTTCTAAGGCCTTAAGCTCTTGTGTCTCTTTCATTAAGTTCCACACGCTGTTTTTAACAGTGTCTTTGTGTGAAACAGTTCTCTTTCCAGGTCCTGTCTGATGGCTTTTTCCAGCTGTGCATGGTGTCCAGCAGCTGTTTGAGGCTCCTGAAGATCGGTGATTTCCTTCTGTTGCGCCATTCTGTAATGTTCTTTGCATCTGTTCTGTGTCTTCTCTCGCTGAGCGGGTCTCAGTTCCCTGTAGCACTCTGTGACTTGCAGGTTCAGTTCATTTACCTCCTGTCTGAGGCCCTTGAGATGATGCTGGTCGGCTCCTGGTGGTTCAGGCTGGGTGTCAGGTGTCCACTTGTGTCACAGTCTCGCTGTTCCTTTCTCTGCCACTGCAGGTCGTTGGCTGCTTTGGGCTGAAGGATGTCCATCACCGTGCTCTGCCGGGTTTTCAGGTGGTCCTGGTGAGCTGGCTGGGCTGGATGTCTGTAGAATGTCTGAGACACACTGGCACACTTGGGGGAATACCAAAGAGAGAGGCAGAAGGAAAATGCAAGTATGCACAGAGGTGTTAAGCCTGGTTTATACTCGACGCATCCGCAAGTTCGCTTGGGTGCGCGCGCCAAATATGATGTCATCGCGGTGTTAGTAGTAGTTCGCTTTGGGTGAGCGTGACCTCATTTCGCGTGGCGGTGTGCACAACATTTTTTGTGACTCGAGCGAACAGTTCGCGCGGCACCACAGTCAACATGAACGGCTTTGAAGAGATTTTGACTTTCTCGAGTTCTTTTTGAGGTTCTGGACAAGCAGCAAACCAAGACTGCTTGAAGTGACACATTTAACAATGTTAATTCATGAATCTAAATAATTATAAAAGCATGTTACAACAACATCAATATGTAATATTGTTTGTATAGTTGTAACAGACTGTTCCGAAATACCTCACGTTTAAAAAGTGCCGTTAGCAGTTTTCAAAATTGTCATATAATTTAAGTTGACCCATTCTTCTTATTTTTGTGGACTTATATTTTCTTTGTAATTTTTATAATAGTTTTAAAATAATTATTCACATATATGCCTGTAGCACTGTAACTATAGCAAAGTATTCTGTGCACCACAAAATAATGTGTCTGTATTATATTGTATTCAGAATAAAACAATATTTATCAACATTGCTCTTTTGAACTGTTCTTATATCTTCTCATTTTAAATAACATAAAGACATCACATGGGTTAATCTATGGCAAAGTACATTTTGCAGTACCTAACCTTTATAGAAGTGTTACATTTGCAAAACACTGTAGGGTTTCAATTTATATACATTATAACATTAATCTTGTATTTGAACAGTTACACCTACTTGAGCCTCAACGTGGCAATATTTTTGTCTAACTTGTACTCTAATAATGTGGTCTAATTTGAAATGTTAGAATAAGAAATAAGACATCTTGTAATTCCAACACTGTCGAATAACCCACATGCCGTTAGCTATACTGCAATATGTAGAAATGTGTCTGCATTATGCACAGAAATGAAAGAGTGAACAAAAAGTTTGATGTAAAATTGTATTAAATCAACAAACAATAGTCCAGCAGCTATCAAAGCTGCAACATATAAAAATACAAAGGACAATAAACAAGTGTGTAGTTTCTGTAAAATTAGTGTGGGACTGTAGTTCGTATTTGTCAACACAAATATCTTTCGCATTATTCTTTACTGTAAGCACCTTCTCCTGATGACAGTGTCCTGCCAAGGTACACTACCCTGTGGTGTGAGAAAAAAAGACCTCAAGTCATTTCTCACTGCTATTGCTGCTCTGGATGCTCGGGCTGTTGACAATCTTCCTGGCACCAGCAGGTTGTTGTCTCCATAAACAGCGCGTCTCCATTCACCTGGCAATTGATCCCCTGAAGCTGTGGTGCTGTCTGGAAAGGTTGGTGGAATATATTTGCATGTGGGAGATGCTGCAGCATCAGTGTGGGTGAGAAAGTTGTGAAGGGCCACGCAGGCCTTCACAACATCTACTGTTTTTTCTGGACTGGCGAAGTCAATGGGGCGGCCAAGAATCCTCCAGCGTGCAGCAAGGATGCCAAAAGTGTTCTCAATTATTCGCCTTGCTCTGGAATGTCTGTAATTGTACATTTTGCAAGCATCGTCCAAGTTGACACTTGTGGAAAACATGAATACAAACATGTATAAATGTGTACTGTTGCATTCACATCTTCAAATGATCATATGTGGTTACAATAGCCAAAATATACAAATGTAATCTTACCTGGATAGGGTCGAACCAAGTTGACGTGCAATGGAAATGCAGCATCACCCAGAAACACATGTGGCACTTTGGTCTTGGTACCGGGAAGATTTTCAGGGGGAGGATGTATTCGGTGTATTCTCCATCTCCGCGTCTTGTGGCATGCAGTGGGCGGACATTCCATCTCCTTTTTTTTGATAGTAGCAACAAACACAAAATCTCCTCCGTTTCCTTGTCGAGCAGCTGCTTGTGAGATGCCATCTTGAATGATCTGAAGTAATTCCGGTAAAATTCCTACTTCTCTTCTACTTCCTGCGGATTTAAAGGACGATTTCGTTTGTGCACCCCCTGTCGTTTCAAAGAATATCTCAACGGCGAACGAGTCAAGTATAAACGCCTCGTCCGTTTGGGGAGGTGCATGCGCAATCAGCGGAGGCTCGCGAAGCGGAGCCAGGCGCGAGTATAAACGAGGCTTTAGGATATCTGTATGGGGAACGGCTCTGTAGGGTGCTAAGAACGCAAGGAGAGGGTTTGAGTAACTTTGTTGACGGGGCTGTAAGCAGGGGTCAGCTAATGACCGGGCTATTTGTGTGGTCAAACTATTACTCAAAGCACTGATGGTTCACATGTTTGGTCACTATGAAGGTAGCAAATAAACAAAACTGAAATAAAATCAGGAAAAGACAGAGGGAGAAGGAAGGGCTTCCCTTATTTAGTTTAGCTAGGAGCAGTGGGGATTTCTTTAAGACTGCAAGGGAAGCTCGGCTTCCCCTATAATGTCAAAAAATTAATGGTCAAATATGTACTATTGTGTTAACATTTTATTGACTAAAAATGCGTTAGAACACGTTAATCTCGAAGACGAGTTCGTTCAGAATCAGCTACATACAGCAGGTCGGACTCGAGTTCCTTCTCATACATTCCCGTAGCATCAGTGTATTTCTCTGTTGAAGCCGAGCGTCCATTGACTTCAATGGGGCTGCTTTGAACAGTTTTTTTCAGAGCTTCTAAACTAGACGGTCATTGGATAAATGCTGCGATTATGTCCCGCCCACGGACGCTCAGCGTCTCTGGGGGTGAATGGAGGAGTGGGCTGGCCTGGACGCCGGGCTTCTGCGTGATGATTGGAGGGTCTGCATCTCCTTTTGATTGACAGCGATTTTGTACTATAAAAAGTCGCTGATGCTGAAGCTATTCGAGCTCAGTCCCATAGCGGCTTTGCACTTGGTTCTTATCAATCATTACATGTTTTTTTTATTCATTTATAATGTTATGTTTTAATATACATGCTGCTAACTCGGAAATTTCAAGATATGCGAGCAAAAAATGCTCCTGACACTTAGGCAATACAAACACGAGCAAGAGTGCTGTTTTGTTTCGTTTGTGTTCGAATCCAAATCTGCGTTGTCTTGGCCGAATCACTGATTCACTGAGCCATTCATAAAAACAGTCATTTGATTCGCTCCTGAAGGATTCAGCCGTTTTAAAAGAATCGTTTGAATGACTCAGTGATTCAATCACGAACTTCTGCCACCTGCTGGCCGTTTTTAAGTTTCCCGTCTAAAAGTAGGCATATTACATTATTTTCCTACATTTTTCTATATTCAGAATTTAGTATTTAAAACATTAATCTCATAACATTATTTATGCAATTATAAATACAGTCTAAATGAATAAATGCCACATCTAAATGTCACTTCACGCAGCTTCTATGCAGTGCTAAGATGAGTTTTGTTTAGATCATTTCATGGATAACAATAGCCAGTCATTCATTCACATTAATTAAGTATTCAGAGAATAATAAAGGAACGTGGTGTAGAATTTACGTATAAATAAATGGAACATTTTTACGATGTAGGCCGAAAATGAGCTTCCCCTCTTTGAAAGACCAGCAGCCGCCACTGGCTAGGAGATATGCCTAAGCAGTTGTCACTTGTTAAAGGAATGCTGCAGCAGGATCATGAAACCGAGGGAGACTGTTAGCTGCGCTGGCAGGGAACATCAAACACCTCAAGGTAAACAAACAGAAACAATAGGAAGTGTTTCTAGTCTGCTCAGGGGCCTGGTGCTAAGGAGTAAGGAGGGGTATAGAAGAGACAGGAATTAGGCTACTAATAACCTGTACAGCTCATTAAGTGAAGTGAAGTGACGTGTGGCTAAGTATGGTGACCCATACTCAGAATTTGTGCTCTGCATTTAACCCATCCAAGCGCACACACACAGTGACACAATCGGTAGTCTTCGAATGGCGCATCCTGAATTGGGACAGCTTACGTCGTGACGCTGTGACGCAATCACACTTTAAATATGGACTTCGGAGTGTGTACACTTCACATTGGGACAGTCTCCGTAGTGTTGGTGTGACGCAATCGCGCATCAAATCTGGTCTTGGAAGGGCGCACACTCAACTTTGGGACACAGCTAACGAGTGAGCTCAGCTCAGCTGTGATTGGACGGGTTGAAGTCACGTGACTGACTAGAAAACGGCCACTGTTTTTGCATCTTTTTAGGAAACACACTAAAAATATATATTTTTTTGTACTTAGTACAAAAATAGCACACTTCAAGTTAACTAATCATTAACACACTTGACAATTACTGACAATTAGTCTGGCTGCTAGTATACTTTTTTTTTTACTAGGGACAACTTCAGGTTATTTAATAATGTTCTTTGAAAGTATACTTTCAATGCATTGTTACAATGATCATTTTCAGCACACAGTTAAAAATATAAAATATATTTAAGTAAAGTGCAAATAAATATACTTATAAAAAAATAAACATAACTTTCAATTCAAGTATATTTTTGTAAAATATATTTTTTTAGAACATATACTAAATTGCAATTATTTTAAAGTGTGTTAAAAGTTGTATTGTGAAAATAAGCAAAAGCATGATGCTAATATACTTTTTATATATTTAAAGAGTACATTTTTTGTTAGCGTATTTGCAATGTACTATTAAAACAGGCAATATATTACAAATACAATGAAGTATACTTTTTTTTCACTAGGGTATCCACAGAAGAGGTGCAGATTTTGCATTATATATTTATTTATTTTAATTATTTAAACAGACTGCAGCAACTGATATTTTGTCAGAACCTCTAGTAAATTACATGCTATTTTGTTTAGTTGTCTGTTGTCTGGAGAATTGTGATCTCTACTTGAAACAAACAAAAAAATCATGATTCTCAATCATTTCAGAAGTGAGGGGGACAGAAATGTCAAATATAATAATTTTTTTGTCTAATTGACAGGTTTTGTGACTATTATTAGGGGCCAAGCCCAGAATGGGCTGTAGCCCCTATTGAAATCGTATGTTTTCTTTATTATTAGGGGCCAAGCCCAGAATGGGCTGTAGCCCCTATTGAAATCGTATGTTTTCTTTATTATTATTATTATTATTTTCGTCCAATGGGAGTCTATGGCAGCCCTATGAAGGGAACATAGGAAAATTATGAAATTTGGTACAGTTGTAGAGATGGCCATGAATAGTGATCTGACCAACTTTGGGGTCTCTAGAACCAACTCCATAGCGCCACCACCAGTTCAAAAATTCAACATTGAAATGGTAATAACTCACAAACCCCTAATTCTAGAAAAATGAAACTTAGTACACCTGATTACTCTCTTCATCCTGATCACATTCGATAGCTTACATTAAGACTCCACCCATTACAGTAGAATTTATCCAATTCTTCTGAAAATTTGCTCAGATGATCTTTGGACTGAGCTGAGCAGAAATGACTGAACAGAATTTTTTAACAACTAGTGAAAAATGATATTGTGAACGTAACAAGGTTGACCCAAAATTGGTTCAGAGGCTGTATCTCGGCCAAACTTTGATCAATCGAAACGAAACTTGGTACGCATCATCAACACCATGATCTGAGGGTCCATGCCAAAGTTGGGAATAGCGCCACCTATGGGTCGTGAGATACCAAAAATGCACATATTTGCTTATAACTTTGGATTAATTTGTAGTGATGGCCGTGAATAGTGATCTGACCAACTTTGGGGTCTCTAGAACCAACTCTATAGTGCCACCACCAGTTCAAAAATTCAACATTGAAATGGTAATAACTCCTGAACCCCTAATTCTAGAAAAATGAAACTTAGTACACCTGATTACTCTCTTCATGCTGATCACATTTAATAGCTTACATTAAGACTCCACCCATTACAGTAGCGGCCATTTTAAAAAGTACAGTATTCTATCTTTTCGCTACTACTCCTTCATAATTGATCCAATTCTTCTGAAAATTTGCTCAGATGATCTTTGGACTGAGCTGAGCAGAAATGACTGAACAGAATTTTTTAACAACTAGTGAAAAATGATATTGTGAACGTAACAAGGTTGACCCAAAATTGGTTCAGAGGCTGTATCTCGGCCAAACTTTGATCAATCGAAACGAAACTTGGTACGCATCATCAACACCATGATCTGAGGGTCCATGCCAAAGTTGGGAACAGCACCACCTATGGGTCGTGAGATACCAAAAATGCTAATTTTTGCTTATAACTTTTGAAGAGTCAATCAGAAAATTATAAACTTAGTGTCTATGAATTCCTTGGGTCATGCCGAATTTTGGACCTTGTTTCTGTCTAATTTCTTCATCTTGGCCTATGGGAGTCTATGGCTGCCAATGAAGGGAACATAGGAAAATGATGAAAATTGGCACACTTATAGTGATGGCCATGATTAGTGATCTGACCGACTTTGGGGTCTCTAGGACCAACTCTATAGCGCCACCAGCAGATCAAAAGTTCTCATTCTCACACCTTAACCTCTCCTCAGCAGTCTATTGTATGTGAAACGACCGAGTGGCGCGCTCTGCTAAGCCTCTAGCCCCGAACCTTTCAGGTTGTGGGTTTGAATCCTGGGTGGCACATGCCCAGACCGCAAGAGGTACTGTAAGAAGAAACTATGCAGAACTTTTTTTCTGCTGCAAGCATTGTGCCTCTTCAAGAATGATCTCATCTCAATGTATTAAAAATATCACAGTGGATTTAAGTACAAATTTATTACTTCGATTTGATTCTCAGTTCAATTTCTGAACTTCAGCATCTGTACAAACACCCATATCCCCAGTGGCGTAACAGAATCAGCAACAGGAGCATGACTGGGAGATTGTGTATTCGAATCGCGTGTGGTTTTACTTTATAAAATTGTGGGTAATGTTGTGCTGTTTTAATTCATTTTTTATCCAGACCAGCATTGTACAAATATTTATTGCTCCTGGATTAGAAATATATATATTTTTTATCCATGCTATGTTCATTTTTATTTCAACTTCTGTTCATTCTGGGTTCGTTCCCACGTATAATTCTGCAACTACACTTCATGAACATTCTTGGCTAGCATGCAAGTTAGTGCTTGCTCCTTTGTGTTCTTTTTTACATTAAAACACATCTTCAACATTACAGTGACTCTGTGCCCTACGTGGCATAGTGTGATAAGAATTGTGCTCTCACAGATGAGGTCTTTTTTTTTTTTTTTTTTAAAGAAACCAACTTATTGTGTGGGGAACAAAACTAACATACTACATGGAAATTCAAATGTAGATAATTTCAACATAAACAGGACATTGATAGAGTAAATGGAAGTGCATGGCAGCAAGGACAAAAAAAAAGTACATTTTAATCCATCATGTATTTATTAAATACTTAAAGACTTTACTCAGTTTACATTGAAAACATTGTGCCTTAATACCCAGTGAGCAAGCCAAATGGCAACAGTGGCAAGGAAAAACTCCCTAAATTAGTGAACAGGAGTATCTTGGGCAGAGCGGTCGAGCATCATCAGCAGAGTGGTGTAGGGAGAAACCTTGGGAGGAACCAGACTCAGCAGGGGCAGGCCATCCTCCTTTGGCTGGCACATATCTAAATTTACTGTACATAGGCTAAATATTATACAAGCCATCCATCCAATATTTTATATAGAAATTGTTTTACTTTTGTGATTATGAATTCATTTGTGAAATAAATTTGATTATTGACTGCCTGCATCAGTTTAGAATTTTGTTGGGACATTCTCTGAATTGCTAGATGAAATGGTTGTCTTCACTGTAAGAAAGAGAAGCAGAAAAATCAATAAATTAAAGTCATCAAATTAGAATCAACTTCTGATAAATAAGCATATAGGATATTTTATTCTACCTTTTTCCAAGTTGTGAGATTCCATACAGTTGAGAAGTTCATGGACCTTAGAACCACATCATGGGTGTCAGAAGGTAGTTACAATTATGACAATGCATGAAAACTTCAGAAACATTAGATTGATTGAATATGCACTGCTTCTTTGTTGCTATGACTGCAGTGTGATTTAGAAATCTGGAAAAAATTTTTAAAAATTAAAAAACAAAACAAAAAAAACAACAACATTCATGGAGTGTCAACTGCTTGATAAAATTCAAAACTTTACACAACTAAAGCAGTTTGCAGCAAATTAATATACTATTAGCTTACTGTTTTGTCAGCATTTGACATTTGCATAGTAGTTGGTGGAGCTCTGATTATGACTGGAGTTACAGAGTTGTTGCACATATCTGAAATTGTTTTGTTCATAGGTTAATTAATCCTTGAAGGGAAGCATATCAAGTCTGAAAAATTAAGCAAACTATTAAATTTACCTTTATATCAAATGTGTGCTTCTTTATAGGAGTTCATGGAGCAAATAATGTCAATATGGATATATGGAGGAAGTTATGACTTCAGGGGGGGGGGGGGGGACATCATTCATTGAACATGAACTACTTGATAAAAGTGAAGGATTGAACAAAAACATGTTGTGATTAATGCAGACACTCTTGGTTTATCTTTTTGTCAGCAATGGATGTTTCTATAGGAGTTTGTGGATCTGAGAATATCACCAGTGGATACCAAATTGTGTCTGAAAGTGTATAGTTAATACATTAATTAGTGCTTTAAGAAGAGTGTTTAAGTTTTGCATAAATTATAAGATAAGTAGTACCTTTTTATCGGTTGTGTGCTTCTTTATAAAAACTGCTCATGGAGCAGAGAATCATAAGGGATGAGGAGGAAGTTACAAGTGTAGCGTTTTGCAGAAATCTGAAAATACATTCATGGAACATTAGTTGCAAAATGGTTTTGTAAAAGTTGTAAAAGCAGCAAAACTGTCTCTACACTCACCTTTTCAGAACAGTGGACAGTAGATCTTGAGATTTGATGCACAAACTTGAAAATTTATTGTTAGTAGGTGAAACAGTGCTTGAATAAATGAGTCAATTTTATTTTGGAGTGCTTCTTTGGTCGAGGCATCTGTAATTAGACAAACAAACACATAAAAAACAACAGGTTAATAATGATTGTTGAAAACATTAAACTGAGACCAAAACTAAACTAAAGCTCATCTCATTTAGGTGGATGTGATTTAAAATTAAGAAGGTTTTCAGTTTGAAGTATAATAGTTATAAAGTGAATAGATAGATAGATAGATAAATAGAGAGTATGCTAGCTTTCCTAGCATAATTATTTGATCATGCATACAGTATGCATATAATTTAATATACCATATGAACATTAAACTAATGATTTACCGTGACTTGAATGTCTCTCTTTCTGAATCTCTACATGTTAAAAAAAAAGACAAGTTTTAGACAATTATCACCTTTTCCCATAGCATTGCAACTCATTTTCATCAAGATGGCACATCAAGACAAAGAAAAGACTAATTGGAAGTGACAGTTTAGTAAAAATGTTATTAAACATTGTCTTTTGTTGGACAAGAGGTTTATAAACGGCTCCTCATTACAAGTTTGAGTTTCAAGATGTTTGAGCTTTTAGATCAATGCTTATTTAAATCACTTTAAATTAAAATTTATAGAAAAATGAATTATATAATTACATGTAACCCTAGGATAACTTTATTTACACATCATCTGAAGATAACATTATCACACAAGAGTAAAATAAAAATATATCAACATCAAATAAATAAGACATACAAATTACCACAAAACTCTTTATATTAGCATATTATAGATAAGATTACATTTTGTTAACGTTCCACTTAATGTTCTGTGCAACACCACTGAATAAACCAAGCTTCTAATATTATTGCCTATGCCACACAAATAATTAATTCATTTCAGTCATGATCCAGCATGCTACAGCACTCAAACACTTATTAATGCCAGTTAATCAAATACTTCTCTGCAGTCTGTACCAACAACAAAACATTCCAAAACAATGCATTAACCCACAAAAACGTATCTATAGAATGCATGTTATAATGGTAATGGGGAAAAAAATTATACGTTCTCATATCAAAAAGAAATAAGGTTTGTTCAAATTAAACTCAAGCTTTCTTAAATAGAAAAATTTATATAATTGAAATACAACAATAAAAACTAATTTAGATAAACAAACAACTATATTTCACACTTCTATATAAAGGCTAGATTATGAAAGCTACACAAACCTCCAAAACTGCAGTACCCAAGACCAGGAGTTAACCTAAATCTATGAAACTTTGATTTTTGCATAGATATACAAATGACATGAAAACAAACAGTTTTAGCTATAAATGGCTATATGTATTCAAACAGTTTAATTATATGTAATTAAATTTGGAAACTTGCTTTAAAACGCACAAATCCATTTATCTACCACAGTACACTAAAAGTCAAGGTATGGCAAGTTCACATAATATCATTCAACCAAACAATACAATTTCTTGTCGACAATATTAATTGTGGCAAGAAAGAAACATAAACTATTATTTATTATTAAGAGAAAATGTTGGCATCAGCCTTTACAGTACTACATTGGCCTTCGCGGCATTTCTTTAATCGCTAAAACAATCTCGCTCCATGAACGCATGCAGTCACATCTCATTCATAAAATACATATGACGCAATTGGTCACAAAACACACAAGAGCCAATGCCATTTCACAATCAAAACTGACGTGTACAGTAAACAGCCAGTTTTATGCCAGATTATGGATGGAGACGGAGATCACTTTTGCAATCATTTTTCACACAAATCAACCATTTTAACTCAACACACTTGGTGTTTCATACTTTTAATTAAATAGCATATGTTGTCATATCTGCCTGTTATATCTTGTGTTTTATATACAAATGGGTAGGTTTAGGGGTGGCGTTGGGTTACATGCTCAAACATTTCTAAATTATGTTTAAAAAAAAAAAAAAGTAAATAATATATGGTGGCTGATTAAGCAGAAATCACTGAACAATCTTTTTTATTTCATTTTATTAAACAGTTCATTTAATTAGGTTATTTAACTCAGTTCCTGGAGGGCCACAGCTGTGCAGAGTTTAGCTCCAACTCACACCAGTTTGGAAGTAATCCTGAAAACCATGATTAACTGGATCAGGTGTGTTTGATCAGGGTTGGACCTAAACTGTGCAGAGCTGTGGTCTTCCAGGAATTGAGTGTGAAACCAGCGATTAAAATGTTAACCAACAACACACTATACAACAGTTTCAACCCAACTAATGTAGATTTAACAACAGTTACAATGTTTACGAATTCATGTACAGAAAACCCTTCATCAAAATAACACCAAGGAAACAAATAAATTGTCATTGTATTCTTAAAGTCACTGTATTCTGGTTAGCTCTTAATTAGCTCCCCACTTCAGGTACAACACAACAATTGGTTAATTGTCAATTGGCTGATAATTAGTAATTGCCTATTATCTAAATTATAATTTGTAATTGTCTGATTTGCAAACATACTTTGCCAGGACATAATCAAATAAAAGCTACTACAACAGATGCTGCAACATTTCTAAAATGAATAGAAAAAAAACAAAACCAGACACTCAAGCGCCACGGCCCTTATGTGGTTATATACATGCAGTAACTCCTGTCACAATATCAAGAAAAAAACTTCAAATACTTCAATGCAACCTTCCAAACACAAAGAGATGTATTTCACAGCACAATCATTTATGCAGCAGAACAACATATCATGTGGTCTACCACAGCAAAAAATAGCACAGCAGTCAAGCTGACAAACACAAGAAACAAACCAGGTAAGAATGGTTCAAACCTATCTATCAGTTTGTTTATCTGTAATATCTACTAATATTGTACTCTTATTTTGCTTTTCCAGACCCCAACAGCAAAACTTTTTCAATTCACTGTGATAAGAACACTGTAATGGAAGTTATAGATGTGGATTTTCCACATAAATCTCCAGTCGAAACCCAGCTGATGTATGTTGAACAGATCAAATCGTTGGGTCCAAAGCAGCATGTAAGTTTTCTCTTAATTTAGTGTGTGTGCGTGTGGACCAGGTTTAAGCCTAGACTAAAATGCATGTTTCAGCTGCCTTTACTGAGAGCAATTTGCACTCCAAAACATGTCAATGCCATTTTCTCTCAAGATGCCTGTCCCTGAAACTAATTCTACATCTCTTGTATTTCAGGTGACCAAACTTCAGGCAACTGTGGTTAAGGTAAACCCACCAACAACAATAAATGCCTGGGACACAGCATTTGAAATAAAAGAGTGCTTCCTAAGAGACAAAACGGGTCAGATTATGCTTACCTTATGGGACAAATTAGCGACTCAGCCCTTACAAAAAAATTACTGCAGTTTTTTTAAAAAGTAATACTGCAGTTTTTGTTACATGTAGAAAAATGCAGGTTTTTGGACACGAAAAAAACTGCATTATTGCCATTTTACTGCAATACATCTGAAGTACTATTGAAATACAACTGCAGTAGAGCTGTAGTATTACTAACAAACAACTGCAATAGAACTGCAGTATTACTGCAATACAGCTGAAGTATTACTACAGTTATACTGCAATAAATCTGCAGTAGTACTGCAATATATAATACAACTGAAGTACAATTCAGTACTACCAAAGTGCAATACTAATAAAATGCTGTACAGTAACACTGAAATACAATCAGAATATTCAGAATAACAAGTTTTATTTTACACAACTGCAATATAATGAATTAAGCTACAAAACAACAGTGAATGTCTCAAACAGCAATGCAACAATAAATGATTTTACTTTTCTTTAAACTTAAAATAACAGGCTGAGAGTTACACTAAAAGTATTTAGTGTTTATTTACAAATCACACAATCATGCACATTTCTTCCCTCATTATTCAGACAGGTTTCATT
This sequence comes from Onychostoma macrolepis, assembly GCF_012432095.1. NCBI lineage: Eukaryota > Metazoa > Chordata > Actinopteri > Cypriniformes > Cyprinidae > Onychostoma > Onychostoma macrolepis. The sequence goes on along the minus strand of NC_081157.1, from coordinate 7,916,707 downwards.
TTTGAAGAGCTTATCCTCATCATTCTGCTTGGTTCTTATGACTGCCTTCATCTCAGATGAGGAAACACTATTTTGGATGTAGTCTGGAAAAACAAAAACAAAAACTATCAGAAATTCTCAAGTTTCAGTTACACTTTTCACTACAGCCATATTTAGTGTGCTTAAAATATATCTTGAATTGTGACGTCACCAAGTGTTTGTGTAAAGTATTCATTCTACTCCCAATTAATTTCTTATGGCATATTGGTCAGCATTAACAATGTCTTTGAACACTCCAGGTAACAGAAGTTAAAAGGTTGGTTCACCCAAAAATGAAAATTCTGTCATCAGTTACCCACCGTCATATCGTTCCAAACCCGCAAGTCTTTCATTCATCTTCAGAACACAAATGAAGATCTTTATAATGAAATCTCAGAGCTTTCTGTTCCTCCACTGATAGTCCATGCAACTACCCCTTACACAATAACATGCATTTCTGGAAAAAGCATAGACACAATCATGTTTAAATACTGTACAGAGTCCTCAAATTATTTGCCCTCTTTATCATTTTGGTTTTTTGTTCAAAATTCTAACCATAAATAAATAAATAAATTAAATAATAATAATAAAAAGTACAAATATACAAGTACATAATTTAAATATATCATTAGAATACAGTATATAGAATATATGTGCTCCACAGTTATTGTGCCCCCTTCATTTAATACTGTGTGTAGCCTATAACTCTCTTCACACATAAGGGCTAATCCATGGCTAGGTGTGCATTACATGATTTTAATGCATGAGGTGAAGGCAAAAAACCACCCGACATGAAACAGGTTGCCTCCACTGAAGTCCGTTAAAATTGTGTAATACACACCTGTTACAGCTAGTTAAAAAAATTAAGTTAAAGCTGCCTTTAAAGAGATAGCTAACCCAAAAATGAAAATTCTGTCATTAATTAGTCACCCTTGTGTGGTTTCACACCCGTAAGAGCTTCATTCCTCTTTGGAACACAAACAAAGATATTTTTAAAGAAACAGAGCTTTCTGACCCTGCACAGACAGCAATGCAACTTACACAATCAAGTTCCAGAATGGTAGGAAAGACATGCTTAAAGTAATTCATCAACTCCAGTTGTTTTAACTCAATTTTATGAAGCGACATGAGTGTTTGAGTCCAAAAAAAAAAAAAAAAAAAACTACTTACCTACTAAATACCACTTATTTACAAAAATATTGATCTGTAATGTGCATTCATGAGAGCATCACAACGGATGAGAGTTGTGTTCATGCAACAGAAGACTAAACTGAGGTTAAACCACTGGAGTCACATGGATTACTTTCACAATGTCTTTCCTATTGTTCTGGAACTTAAATGTGTAAGTTGCGTTGCTGCCTATAGAGAGGGGTCAGAAAGCTCTCAGATTTCATCAAAAATATCTTAATTTGTGTTTTAAAGAAGAACAAAGGTATTACGGGTTTGGAACGACATGAGGGCGAGTAATTAATGACAGAATCTTCATTTTTGGGTGAACTAACCCTTTAATGTTTGTGGAGTACAATTTGACTGGAAGCGTAAAACTAAGTGTATTTTCATTAGTGTGTTTGGTTACAGGTCATTAGATCTAGCTTTCTGACTGTATGTGTGTGCTACAGTACAAGCAGTGCATTGATTTAAAATAGCGATGAATGCAGATAATTACAATCAGTTCCACTGTTTTAATGCACACCTTCCAGTCAATCAGAGAGAATCAAGAGTCCACAAAAAAACATGTTGAGAGCTTATGTTAAGAGAATAATTGCTGTTATAACTAGATTTCATTACCTTTCCACTGCCTCAGCTCTCTCTCTGTTTTCATACTGAAATTACACTAATATTGTAAATCTTCTTTTAGCTCTTTGACTTCATTTAACTCCTCGATCTCTTCATGTCTGAAGATCTCTTCCATGGCTGAGATGACAGAGGACTTATACACTTGATTTCTCCAGCACTCCCACTGGTCTTAGTTCCTGAAATACAATAGCAGTTATTATGTATTATAAACTATAAAGATAATAGTTAATAAAAGATCAATTACATAAAGTAGATTACTGCTCACCATTATTTGAGTGCTTGTTTCACCACAGCCATCATCCTCTGTTGAATTATATTTTTGGTCGTCTTTTTTTAGTTGTTACCAGTGTGAAAATAGCAATCACACACTGATAAAATGTCCATTTCCACACATTAATGTCACACTACTGCACATAAATCCTGATTTATTCTATTTTTGAGTATATCCAGCACTAAATATTGTCAGATATTCCTAAGAAAATTAACATAAAACAAAGGCAAATACAGTTACCATTAATAAACTGTATTTTGTGTTTATTCAGGTTGCCTGTTTCATGCACATTTTTTTGGAAGATTTGAACCAATTTAAGTCAAGTCACCATTATTTATATAGTGCTTTATACAATACAGATTGTGTCAAAGCTGCTTTACAGTGATAAAAAGAGAAATAATGATGCAAACAGAATTCACATCTGCTGTGAAGCAGCTCTAAACAGTAAAACATGTCATTGTTCAGTTAAAATCAGTGTTGACTCGATAATCATCAAATATAAAATAATTTCAGTGCATCTAGATGCAGTGGTGTCATCATCTAGCTCAGTTCAGTCCTCATCAATAGTGTCAGTGGAGTCAGATCAATAATATTGCTGAATATTATTAGTCCCCAAATAAGCACGCCAAAAGTCGACAGCGGCAAGGAACCCAAACTCTTGTCAGGTGACAGAATGGAGAAAAAACCCTTGGGAGAGAGTATGTTTAGTTTATGGATCAGTTCTCCTCAAATGAACATGGTGTGATTATGATTCAGGCTGCATCACTATTTAGTGTGAAATATACAGGACTGTAGGCCTACAAGTAGCTGGAGTTATTCATCTCATTTAAAGACTAAAATCTGAAATCAGGTTTACATTTGTGGCTAACTAGAATATGAGTGACCTTTAAAGCATTTCCAGAAATAAAGTCTCACCAACATCTGTTGAGTGCCTTTTCACTTTCTCTCTTCTGCTCTTTCCTAAAGCTTCCTCTGTTGCAAACGCTGAACACTTTTCAATGATTTTTTCCTCATGTCAATTAGGGGTTGATGCTCTCCTAGAAACAAACAAACAAATACACTGTATTCAGTACAGTTTAGTTTATTCCATTATTATAAATGATGAACTGATGCTATTGAACTGAACTGAGCTGGACAATGACCTGACCGATTTCTACAGAACTAACAAATTGCTGAGCCATAGCAGAGTTAAATACATCTATACACAGGGTTGTCACTGGTTGGACTGAGATGTTGGTGTTTATTATAGTAAAAGTGTAGTAAAAACAGCATTAAACCAGTTGTTTGTCTTTCTATCACAAGCACCTCGCGCACTGACCGCGAGCGCTACAGATCAGATCAGCACTGAAGCGCGTTTCCTCTCATCTTCTCATCTCAGCGGGTTGAATAAGATATCCGTCAAGTCTTTTTACATCTCTCTAAAATGATAACTAAAGATGTATGAGGACATTAGACATTATACTCACCGCTAAACTGGATGAGTCGACTAGTCTCCAACTCGCCTGATGAACTTCTTCCGGAAAGCGTTTCTTCTCTTTTGTCGCACTTGTGAAAGGTCTCGGGGTGTAATGTTATGTCTTTGTGCTTTAATTGTGATAGTTCACATATGAACGATGTTGTCAAACCAAAACGTGTTTTATACTTTTATATCCATCCTGCAGTAGACACTACGGAAAAGACGCTGATTTACTGTCTGTTACTTAATCCGCTGCTCGCGAGACTTGTTGTCAGGACAACGACCTTTGGCGCGAAGGAAGATCACACGTGCGGGTTATTAATCTATGCGGGTGAAATATTCCATAGGCAAATATTTTGTGTGCAAAAATATTTTTGTATGAATATTTTATAGGAAGTCTACGTTACAAAAAATAAAAATAAAAAACACTTGCCAAGTCTACTGTAACCACAGCACTTGCTACATGTTGCACAGCATAACTGCAGTACAGGGCCTAAACAAGAAGAGTTTATTGGCAATGAATATAACCTCATTGCCATTAAAGTGAAATTACTGAACCTAATCATAGGAGCTTTATTTTTTTAAAGATGCTCATAAAAAATAAATACAATTAAATAAATGTAATCAGACAGACTTAGAAGCTTTTGCATCTGAAATCTTCACCTGCATTTCAGCGTATCACTGAACTGCAGTTATATTGTATCTGTACTTCATTATACTGCAAATCTACAGTTGCACTTCATTGCACTTCAGTTTTACTGCTCTTGAACTTTAATGAACTGCAGTTATATACTTCATTATACTGCAATTGTCCAGTTGTACTTCATTGTACTGCATTTATACTGTTTTGTACTGCAGTTTCACTGCAGTTGTACTTCAATTTACTGCAGTTATTTTTTGTAAGGGAGGTGGAACTGAATGACACGTACGAGTTTGAAAATATGCAAACTAGAGCCTTCAGGGGCATCCCAAAATTAACTTATTCAAGGAGCACTATGATCAAACCTATTGCGCAAAGTAAAGTGTTTCCTGCTGGTCAAGAACCAAAAGTCACCGAAGACCTTGACATCCAGACTACAAAAGTGATTTCAATACCACAGGGGACAAAAATCCAAATCAACAAGCTTTGTCCAAAATGTCATCAGTCACAGCATGACTTCAATCCAAAACAGCCATTGCGTAGATGCAAAACATGTAAAGTTCTCAGACAAGGAAACAATTACCTAACAAAGTGCTCTGGAATCATTGAAGTCATGAAAAATGATCCGGTCCTTTCTCTTACAATATCAATTTCTGTTTTTGTCCAAATTCATTCGAGCTGAAATGGACTTGTCAACAACTGATGCGCAAGACATTGAGGAAATGCTTTTGTCAAGTGACAACCTTTTGTTTACGTACACGACACCCTTGAAATAATTGAACTACAAAAAGCTCAAACAGACAGTGATGATGAACTTCTGGACATTACCTTTGACCGCTTAACTAACTCCCTCTTCACTGCAGATGACAACAAATCAACTCCGTCACCAAAAAGACCAGCAGAAGAAGATGATGAACAATGTAAGAAAGTTGCTTTCACTGTCGTTGAAAAGTCTTCTAATAAGTGAAGCTATTTTTCTGTCATTATTTTCCTCCTTTGGGGAAGAATATTTTTGTATGACTTAATTTGAGTTAATGAAAAGTAACCTTCGCTTGGCTTTAAAAAAACAAAAAGTACTTTAGTTTCTTACTATATTAGGGAAAATGTTTTGTTGAATTTCCTAAATATTGTTAAATATAAAAGCAATGTGTAAAACGTTACAATTTGTTTTCAATGTATGCAAACATTAAACTCTCTTGGAGTCACTCAGTAGTTGTGGTGGGTGTGGCTTTTTTTTTTTTTTTTACCTTTTTACTATTGTCAGAAACGACAACATATTAAGACTCTTCTCTTAATACCATAAGTAACTTACAAATCTTAGCATGGTGTTCAAGAAAACTACAACAGTTGTCAGTCAATACATGCACTGTCAAAATTAGACAATTCTGAGGAAAAGTAGCAAATTTCAAAAACGCCTTCAGTAAATTATGTGGGACTCTGTCCAAATATGTGACCCTGGACCACAAAACCAGTCTTAAGTGTCAATTTTTCAAAACTGAGGTATACATCATCTGAACGCTGAATAAATAAGCTTTCCATTGATGTATGGTTTATGATAGGACACTATTTGGCCGAGATCCAACTATTTGAAAATCTGGAATCTGTGGATGCAAAAAAAAAAATCTAAATATTGAGAAAATTGCCTTTAAAGTTGTCCAAATGAAGTCCTTAGCAATGCATTTTACTAATCAAAATGAAGTTTTGAGATTTACGTTAAGAAATTTACAAAATATCTTCATGGAACATGATCTTTACTTAACCTAATGATTTTTGGCATAAAAAAAAAAAAGGATCATTTTGACCCATGCAGTGTATTTTTGGCTATTGCTACAAATATACCCCAGCGACTTAAGACTGGTTTTGTGGTCCAGGGTCACATATATGGTATTTGGAGTGAGTCAAAATGACTAAACACATTTTTAATACTCACTACTGTTCCCAAAAAAAGCCTCTGTTTTCAGTGCATGTGTTTAAATTTATTTTAGCTAGCTTAGCATACTACTTGGTAAGCATACTCTTACTCTTCAGCCATCAAGTCAACTAAGTTACACTAGCATTAAGTTAGCTTAACATACCAATCTAGCTAACATGCATTTGTGTGCTCATTTTGACACTCATCAGACTGCTGAAGACAGCTTTTAATGTCAACTAAATGGTACAATTTGTTAAGCCATATTAGGCACCAAACCTTTAAGGCCAGGGGTTTAAATCCAGTGTAACACACACCCAGACCACTAGAGAGACAGTGGCAAGAAAAGATGCTTCAGTTGTTTTTGTTCCACATGTGCCTTTGAGTGCTTTAGTTTAAATTAAAAAAAAAAAAAAAATGTACTGCATTCATACACAATTCTTTTAATTATTTTGAGTTGATTTTCACTTGCTCTACAGAGATTAGCCTGTGTATGTCTTCTCAGTGGCACAATGGGACGAGTGACAGACACCTAACCCAGACATTGTGGGTTTGATTCTCATGTGATACAACTTCAAATGATTGTGTAATGTTATGTAATTTGGAGCCAATTGCTGCAGTTCTACCTTTAACAACTCAAGTCTCCATAAAACTAAAACAAACCACTGTGTATGACTGGCATACTGTGTTAAAAAGGCTATAGCTTGGAAGGTTTTCTAGTAATTCAATATGTAGCAACTGTTTAACTATGGTAATTTTGCAAAGTTGAATAAGTTTCCAAATTAAGTCCAAATGGCAAACATGGCCAAAAGGGGCTTGGCCCCGGTAATCGCTGCACGCAGCTATATTTAGGGGCCAAGCCCAGAATGGGCTGTAGCCCCTATTGAAATCGTATGTTTTATTATTATTAGGGGCCAAGCCCAGAATGGGCTGTAGCCCCTATTGGAATCGTATGTTTTCTTTATTATTAGGGGCCAAGCCCAGAATGGGCTGTAGCCCCTATTGTAATCGTATGTTTTATTATTATTATTATTATTTTCGTCCAATGGGAGTCTATGGCAGCCCTATGAAAGGAACATAGGAAAATGATGAAATTTGGCACACTTATAGAAATGGACATGAATAGTGATCTGACCAACTTTGGGGTCTCTAAGACCAACTCTATAGCGCCACCACCAGTTCAAAAATTCAACATTGAAATGGTAATAACTCCTGAACCCCTTGTTCTAGAAAAATGAAACTTAGTACATCTGATTACTCTCTTTGTGCTGATCACATTCAATAGCTTACATTAAGACTCCACCCATTACAGTAGCGGCCATTTTGAAAAGTACAGTATTCTTTCTTTTCGCTACTACTCTTTCAAAATTGATCCAATTCTTCTGAAAATTTGCTCAGATGATCTTTGGACTGAGCTGAACAGAAATGATTGAACAGAATTTTTTAAGAACTAGTGAAAAAAAAAGTTATGATATTGTGAACGTAACAAGGTTGACCCAAAATTGGTTCAGAGGCTGTATCTCGGCCAAACTTTGATCAATTGAAACGAAACTTGAAACGCTTCATCAACACCATGATCTGAGGGTCCATGCCAAAGTTGGGAACAGCGCCACCTATGGGTCGTGAGTTACCAAAAATTCACATTTTTGCTTATATCGTCCTATTAGTTTGTTTTGTTCGTCGTGAATAGTCATCTGACCAACTTTGGGGTCTCTAGAACCAACTCTATAGCGCCACCATCAGTTCAAAAATTCAACATTGAAATGGTAATAACTCCTGAACCCCTTGTTCTACTGAAATAAAACTTAGTACACCTGATTAAGCTCTTCGTGCTGAACACATTCAATAGCTTACATTAAGACTCCACCCATTACAGTAGCGGCCATTTTGAAAGGTATAGTATTCTGTCTTTTCGCTACTCCTCCTTCAAAATGAATCCAATTCTTCCCAAAATTGGCTCAGATAATCTTTGGACTGAGCCTCACAGAAATGACTGAATATATTTTTTTTATTCATCTTTGTTCAACAGTTATGATGTTGTGAACTTAATGAGGTTGACCCAAATTGGTTCAGAGGCTGTGTCTCGGCCAAACTTTGATTAATCGAAACGAAACTTGGTATGCTTCATCAACACCATGATCTGAGGGTCCATGCCAAAGTTGGGAACAGCGCCACCTATGGGTTGTGAGTTACCAAAAATTCACATTTTCATTTATAACGTTCTATTAGTTTGTAGTGATGGTCGTGAATAATCATCTGACCAACTTTGGGGTCTCTAGAACCAACTCTATAGCGCCACCACCAGTTCAAAAATTCAACATTGAAATTGTAATAACTCCTGAACCCCTTGTTCTAGAAAAATGAAACTTAGTACACCTGATTAAGCTCTTCGTGCTGAACACATTCCATAGCTTACATTAAGACTCCACCCATTACAGTAGCGGCCATTTTGAAAAGTACAGTATTCTGAATTTTCGCTACTCCTCATTCAAAATTGATCCAATTCTTCCCAAAATTGGTTCAGTTGATCTTTGGACTGAGCCGCACAGAAATGACTGAACAGTTTTTTTTATTCATCTTTGTTCAAAAGTTATGATGCTGTGAACTTGATGAAGTCAACCCATAATTAATTCAGAGGCTGTATCTCGGCCAAACTTTGATCAATCGAAATTAATCTTGTTATGATCCATCAACACCATGATCTGAAGGTCCATGCCAAAGTTGGGAACAGCGCCACCTATGGGTCTTGAGATACCAAAAATGCACAATTTTGTTAATATCTTTTGAAAGCATTGTTCAAATTTAGTTATTTTTATGTTCTTTCGTTCCCTGTGATGTACCAATTCTGACGGTGTCTCATTTGTCATTTTCCATGAATGTGCCTGTCAGCCATATTGAAGTAAATGTAAAACTGTTTTTTCGCAACTTCTCCTTCAAATTTTGACCAATTTTGTCCAAAATGTAATCAAATGATCTGCAGACCGAGCCGCACAAGAATGACTGAACAGATTTTTGATATTCAGTACCATTCCCGAGAAACACCTCTCGGAAGATGACAGTGCCTGTACTTGTTGTCTTATGCTAGTAATCTTAACATTCTAATAAGTTACAGGCTAAACAATTACAATGCTGTTTAATGTGACTCTTCAGCTATAGAGTTAAGCATAAGCTGGGTTACAATTAACAAGGCAAGGCAAGGCTAGGCGAGACTAAGAAAACTAACAGGCTCTGTAGGGCAGCGATAATGCATACAATACTCGGCCATGACGGAAGGAAAGTCCAGGGCTGAAATAGAGTGTGTGATTAGTGAGAGCTGTATGTGCAATCAGTGCAATTGTAATATGTGACGGTTGTGTGATCTGTGCGATGGATGATGGTGAGTGACCTCTGGTGGCGAGCGAATGGAAGTACAGATCAGATTCGTGACAGTTACGCTGGTTAAAATGCTAAAGAACTTTTTAGTTTGCTCATTCTCACACCTTAACCTCTCAACAGCAGGCTGTTAAACATGTGTCAACCGAGTGGCGCACTCTGCTAAGCCACTGTCCCCGAGTCTTTGAGGTCGTGGTTTCGAATCCAGGGTGGCACACACCCAGACCGCAAGAAGTACTGTGTCCAGAAGCGGTGTGAAAGCTGCTTTTGTTCCGGACGTCGGATCTTCCGTGCGCGTTCGTCTTGAATCAGAAACGTGCGTTTGTTCGTTCTCGTCTGAACTTCTGTTCGTTTTTGAACTTCTGTACTTCCGAACCTATCTGCTTTTTCAACGTACGTTCTGTTTCTGCCGTTTTTCTTCTTCCCGCTCTGCGCCGCGCTGCGGCCCGTTCGCGGGCTTGGCCCCGGTAATCGCTGCTTGCAGCTATATTTATTATTATTATTATTTTCGTCCAATGGCAGTCTATGGCAGCCCTATGAAGGGAACATAGGAAAATGATGAAAACTGGCACAGTTGTAGAGATGGCCATGACTAGTGATCTGACCAACTTTGGGGTCTCTAGAACCAACTCTATAGCGCCACCACCAGTTCAAAAATTCAACATTGAAATGGTAATAACTCACAAACCCCTAATTCTAGAAAAATGAAACTTAGTACACCTGATTAAGCTCTTCGTGATGAACACATTCAATAGCTTACATTAAGACTCCACCCATTACAGTAGCGGCCATTTTGAAAAGTACAGTATTCTGTCTTTTCGCTACTCCTCCTTCAAAATTGATCCAATTCTTCCCAAAATTGGCTCAGATGATCTTTGGACTGAGCCGCACGGAAATGACTGAACAGATTTTTTTTATTCATCTTTGTTCAAAAGTTATGATGTTGTGAACTTAACGAGGTCGACCCAAAATTGGTTCAGAGGCTGTATCTCGGCCAAACTTTGATCAATCGAAACGAAACTTGGTACGCATCATCAACACCATGATCTGAGGGTCCATGCCAAAGTTGGGAATAGCGCCACCTATGGGTCATGAGATACCAAAAATGCACATATTTGCTTATAACTTTGTAGTGATGGCCATGAATAGTGATCTGACCAACTTTGGGGTCTCTAGAACCAACTCTATAGCGCCACCACCAGTTCAAAAATTCAAAATTGAAATGGTAATAACTCACAAACCCCTAATTCTAGAAAAATGAAACTTAGTACACCTGATTAAGCTCTTCGTGCTGAACACATTCCATAGCTTACATTAAGACTCCACCCATTACAGTAGCGGCCATTTTGAAAAGTACAGTATTCTGTCTTTTCGCTACTCCTCCTTCAAAATTGATCCAATTCTTCCCAAAATTGGCTCAGATGATCTTTGGACTGAGCCGCACAGAAATGACTGAACAGAATTTTTTAAAAACTAGTGAAAAAAAAAGTTATGATATTGTGAACATAACAAGGTTGACTCAAAATTGGTTCAGAGGCTGTATCTCGGCCAAACTTTGATCAATCGAAACGAAACTTGGTACGCATCATCAACACCATGATCTGAGGGTCCATGCCAAATTTGGGAATAGCGCCACCTATGGGTCATGAGATACCAAAAATGCACATATTTGCTTATAACTTTGGAACAGTCAGTCAGAAAAATATAATATTTATGTCTATGGATTCCTTGGGTCATGCCGATTCTGACGTTGTCTCATTTGTCATTTTCCATTAATGTACGTATCAGCCATATTGAATTAAATGAAAAACAGTTTTATTGCTACTCCTCCTTCAAAATCTGTCCAATTCTTCCCAAACTTGGCTCAGATGATCTTTGGACTGAGCCACACAGAAATTACTGAACAGATTTTTGATATTCACTACCGTTCCCAAGAAATTCCTCTGGAAAGTTGACTGTGCCCGTGTTTGTCGTCTTTTGCTTGTAAGCCTAGCATGCTAATAAGTTATAGGCTAACCAGTTACCATACTATTTAATGCGACTCTTCAGCTATCAAGTTAACCATAAGCTGCGTTACAATTAAATTAACTTTGCATATTACGCTGGTTAAAATGCTAAAGAACTATATTGGGGAGCTCATTCTCACATCTAAACCTTTCCTCTGCAACCCGGTAAAAGTGCGTCAACTGAGTGGCGCGCTTTGCTAAGCCGCTGTTTCTCGAACCGTTGGGTCATGGGTTTGAATCCAGTATCACACATCCAGACCAGCGTATTTGCTGTGGCAAGAAATGATGCTGAAGTTGCTTCTTTTCCAGATGTTGTGCTTTTCAAAGTATCATCTCATCTAAGCTTATTAAATAGTACATATCTATATACAAAATCTTAATTTTGAGTTGAGTCACTTGAATTATGGAGCTTCAGAATCTGTGTAAATCAAAAGGCCATAGCTTTGAAGATTCTATACAAATTCAATGAGTAGCAAGTCCCTTACGAAAATTAACCATATATAAAACTGTAGTTAACCATGACTGTAGTAACCATGGTTTTTTGGTGCAAAACATGGTTCTGATACCATGGTTTTACTACAGTTATATAAACCATAGTTCATTTTGCAATTATGGTTTTCTACAAAAATTATAGATAAATCATGGTTACTGCAGTAAAACCATGATTAATTTTCGTAATTACTATGGTTTTACTACAAAAACCATAGTTAAACCATGGTTACTACAAAAAAAAAAAAAAACATGGTTAATTTTCATAAGGGGTGTTTAACCATGCGTTAAGTGTTTAACCGTGGAAACCGTGTGCAACGTTTAAAAGCATCCGAATAAAGTCCCAACGTTCAAACAGGCCAAAAACAGCCCAAACAGGCTTGGCCCCGGTAATTGCTGCTTGCAGCTATATTTATTATTATTTTCGTCCAATGGGTGTCTATGGCAGCCCTATGAAAGGAACATTGGAAAATGATGAAATTTGGCACACTTAAATGAAATGGACATGAATAGTGATCCGACCAACTTTGGGGTCTCTAGAACCAACTCTATAGCGCCACCACCAGTTCAAAAATTCAACATTGAAATGGTAATAACTCCTGAACCCCTTCTTCTAGAAAAATGAAACTTAGTACACCTGATTACTCTCTTCACGTTGATCACATTCAATAGCTTACATTAAGACTCCACCCATTACAGTAGCGGCCATTTTGAAAAGTACAGTATTCTGTCTTTTCGCTACTCCTCCTTCAAAATTGATCCAATTCTTCCCAAAATTGGCTCAGATGATCTTTGGACTGAGTTGAACAGAAATGATTGAACAGATTTTTTTATTCATCTTTGTTCAAAAAAAAATTATGATGTTGTGAACTTAACGAGGTCGACCCAAAATTGTTTCAGAGGCTGTATCTCGCCAAACTTTGATCAATCAAAACAAATCTTGGTATGATCCATCAACACCATGATTTGAGGGTCCATGCCAAAGTTGGGAACAGCGCCACCTATGGGTCTTGAAATACCAAAAATGCACATATATGCTTATAACTTTCGATTAGTTTTGTAGTGATGGCCATGAACAGTGATCTGACCAACTTTGGGGTCTCTAGAAGCAACTCTATAGCGCCACCATCCGTTCAAATATTCAATATTGAAATGGTAATAACTCATGAACCCCTTGTTCTAGAAAAATGAAACTTAGTACACCTGATTACTCTCTTCATGCTGATCAAATTCAATAGCTTACATTAAGACTCCACCCATTACTGTAGCGGACATTTTGAAAAGTACAGTATTCTGTCTTTTCGCTACTCCTCCTTCAAAATTAATCCAATTCTTCCCAAAATTGGCTCAGATGATCTTTGGACTGAGCCGCACAGAAATGACTGAACAGATTTCTTTTATTCATCTTTGTTCAAAAGTTATGATGTTGTGAACTTAACGAGGTCGACCCAAAATTGTTTCAGAGGCTGTATCTCGGCCAAACTTTGATTAATCGAAATAAAACCTGGTACGCTTCGTCAACACCATGATCTGAGGATTTTGGGAAAAGTTGGGAACAGCGCCACCTATGGGTCGTGAGATACCAAAAATGCCCATTTTCGCTTATTACTTTTGAACAGTCAGTCAGAAAATTATAAACTTGATGTATATGGATTCCTTGGGTCATGCTGAATTTTGGACCTTGTTTCTGTCTAATTTCTTCTTCTTGGCCTATGGGAGTCTATGGCTGCCAATGAAGGGAACATAGGAAAATGATGAAAATTGGCACACTTGTAGTGATGGCCATGATTAGTGATCTGACCGACATTGGGGTCTCTAGGACCAACTCTATAGCGCCACCAGCAGTTCAAAAATTCTCATTCTCACACCTTAACCTGTCCACGGTAAGCTATCACACCGCAGCGACGGAGTGGCGTGCTCTGCTAAGCCACTGGCCCCGAGCCTATCAGGTCATGGGTTCGAATCCTGGGTGGAACCTGCCCAGACCCCAAGAGGTACTGTGGCCAGAAGCGGTGCAGACGTTGCTTTTGTTCCAGACGTCGCATCTTCCGTGGGCGTTCGTCTTGAATCAGAAACGTGTGTTTGTTCGTTCTCGTCTGAACTTCTGTTCGTTTTTGAACTTCTGCGCTTCCGAACCTATCTGCTTTTTCGACGTACGTTCTATTTCCATTTGCGGGCTTGGCCCCGCTAATCGCTGCTTGCAGCTATATTTATTATTATTATTATTATTATTTATTCTTACCTCTTGCTTTTAATTGGCTGAGAAATCAAATACACTGCTGGACTATAACCAATAATTTATAATATTTTTCCTGTATTTTCCTAATGAAATTTATGATTTGTTTATATACTACATTTTCCCCCCATTTTTATCACAGAATAAGGCAGAAGGTATATTTTATAGGCTAGTATCTATTGCCAAGTGTAATAAATGCTATGTCAATTAGCACTGCATTATTCAGAATTAGATGCTTTTTATTACCTGGAGATGACTTGAAAAATACGGAAGTTCTAAGCGGCCATGCATTAGAATTTTTTTCCCGTCTTGTTTTGTCGTTATCACGACTTAAGTTGTGATAACGACAAGACAACTTTTGTTATGTTGTGATCACGAGAAAATTATTTTTTCTCTGGTCTCGTATTTTCTACATTTGTTTGTAAAACAGCAGCAGCATTAAGCTTATTACGCACATGATAGCTACATGACTAATAAAAATCACAAACAAATTATTATAATATATTATGTATAATTTTATTATATATAATAATTTTATTTTATTATATATAATTTTAAACGAACAAGGAAAATGAAGTGAGTTTAATCCAAGCAGTTTAAGATTTTTAGAATAGTTCTTCTCTGCATTCTTCTAAAGGCGCTCTGCCTGCGCTTGCGGCATTAAATGCTTTGTTGTTGGACCATTTAAACATGTTAATTACACAAATAAAATGTTTAGCGTAGCTTAACTGTGGATAAAATCAGCAGTGTTTGATTAGCCTATTTAATTTATTGTAGACTTCATTTCTATATCCACAAGATACAGTATAAGAGCACACTGTTATGTCGATCATTTGCGCCTCAAAGGGGGCATTCCAAAACACTGCTCAATGCGTTAAGAGAGTGTTTTTAAAAGACCAAACTCAGTAAACACATTTTTAATAAATTAATAGCCTGTACAGACAAGCAGATGAGTCGAAAACAACACATTTTTTCTTATAGCCTAACTGTTTTCTATGGGTAAACGCTTAACGTGTTAAACACATTGCGTTCTTGTTATAGACTTATTTGTTTATCTGTACATGGAATGCTTTATTAATGATGTGTTTACTGAGTTTGGTCTTTTAAAAACACTGCCTTAACGCATTAAGCCTTCGCTTAACGCGGAATTAAACGAATTGCATTCTTATTATTGGCTCTTCTTGTCTGTATGAATTACTATGTGTATATTAAGTAAAATTAGAAAATTAAGTCGTGATCACGAGAAAACAAGACGGGAAAAAAATTCTAATGCATGGCCGCTTAGAACTTCCGTAGAAAAACACACATAAACCATATAATGTCGCAATCATGGGTTTACTGTTTTCACGTCTTTTTATTCAGCTTAGCTACAGTAGAGATAGCTTTGGCTACAGCGATAGCTGGATTCTTGCACGTCGTGACTCGTAAGTTAGTACTTCTGAGGCCGTTTCGGACTTTCTGCGCAAGAGCGTCATCCGGCTTCAAGTATAAATGAAACATACACTGCATGCGAGTGTTTACGTCTCGTTCCTGGCCGCATCACTGTCTTTACTGGATGTTTTTAGAGAATATTTGCATTTATTCACCTGCGTTTGTATTAGTTACTCATATGCTGGGCTGTCGTGATTTGGCTAGTGCAGGGCACTACGGAATGATGCGCATCAGAGGGGATTTAGAAGTGGGTATACGGAATGCCGAATGATAAAGAAGTGGGTATAGGCCTACGCCGTATACCCTTCACTACACCACTGAGTGCGCCTCATATTCGCGTACAGCTGAAGAGTGTGCGCCGTGAGCACAGTAAAACAGCTGACAGGACAGGAAAGTTTGTTGTACCTTTTCTGTGCTTGTTTGTCTTGCACTGAGGCGTAGTTGAAGTGTGCGTCTGAAAAGTCTCCCATTTGTTGTTGTAAAAAGATACGGCGGTTCTGCGTCTTAGTAAACGCATTTCTTGTCAAGAAAAAAAAAACTGCATTTGTGAGTGGAGCAGTCAAAGGTGTGGCCAAGCCTAGGTCAGTGGTGGCCAAGGGTTAATATAGTCCTCTTTTTAGAGCTGCTGTACAGCAGTATGGAATTTTGTTTGCACCATTGAATCATTTTCCTGTTTGACACTATACAATGTTCATCAGTAGTTGATGCAATGTTGAAACACTTCTTTAACCGGAAATGATTTTTATAAATCCATTGATTGTCACGGTCTGGTGTGCAAAACAAAGCACTCCACACAGGAGTATAATCCAAAAGAGTTATTTTTAATAATCCTAAGGAGAAGACGGGTACAACCAAACACAAATCCAGGTAATCAGGGAGAAACAGGTGTGGAGCCTAATTAACTAATCAGGGCAACTAACTAGGCAGGATGACGGAAACACAGAAAACTAAACTAAAACAGATCATACATGTGACATTGATCAAATGCTGTCGCCACCTGACTAATGACTTTGTTGTCAAATAGTGGAGCTCTGCAGCCATCTACTGGTAAATTTTTTTTACTTTTGAAACTGCAATTTCCAAAAGATGGGCAAAATTTGTACACTAAACCATGTCAAATGATCCATGTCATCCCCATGAATGAAAGTTAGAAATGTGGGTCTTTTATAAAGTGAATTTTACATGAAAAGCTGTTTTTTGTATAAAAAAGTATGTATTAATTTATTTATATACATTTTTAAAATATCATAAGTCCTCCAAAAACTACACAAATGTGGAGTAAAAACATGAATAAACAGAGTAAAATTACATTTGTTTAAAAAACAAAAACAACAACAATTATTTTGTTACAAAATTACATTTTGTTGCCTGGGGTCTCTAGAGACCCCAAAGACCATGAGTGCACAACTCAAAATGAAGACCGCATAAGGGTTAAAGATGTACGTTTCTCAGTTTAATTTGTGGTGATAACGTTAGAGAGGGCCATAGTTTAGTAGAACACAAATTTATTTTGAAGATTAAACTGTAGCATTACTGTATGCTAGAGAAGTGTTCAAACAGAACCTTATTAGTTTTGTGCAGGAATACCAGTTGTTGTCAAGGTTGTGTGGCGTGGAAGGACGCAGGAGACTTGGAGATGTTCTTCGTTTTAATAAATGAATGAAGTTGCATGGGAAACACAACATAAAAGACGAGAGTAACACAACGTAAATGTACGTGAGAACGAACCAAGACTCAGGGAGAACTAAGGACTTATAAACACAGAACGTAATCAGGGAGAACAGAAACAGGTGAGGAGTAATCAAGGAATAATCAAATTAACTTAACAAGAACAGGAAAATAACCAAATAAGGAAACTCAGGAAGAATAGGGGAAAAACAAACAACAAAGAGTCCAGAACCCTGACAGATGTAATCATTCTTGCTATTTGTGTTTAATTTATAATGTGATTTAGGCAGCACCTATGTTTTTTTATAGTTTCACTGGAAACAATTTAAAATAAGATACATTTTTCCGTAACTAACATTAACAAAAATACTGATACAAATGTATTGTTCATTGTTAGTTCAAATTAGTTAATACATTCACTGATGTTAACAAAAGATACCTTATTGTGAGTGCAACCGTTTCACTATCATCAGCTTTTTTAATAAGAAAATAAGAAAAAAAAACACCCAATAGTCACATATACTCCTCCATTTCTCTCCTTAGATGCCCTTTTGAAATGTCTAGCTATGCCAGTGTTTCCCAATCCCAGTCCCCCCCCCGGCATATTTTGTATGTATCTCTTATCACGTATGACGTTTGTTCTATTTGACCGTAAGTGCCCTGCGAAGTGGACATCACAGGATATTCCGCCATGATTCCAGTTCGAAACAAGTGTATATGTTCCATTCAAAGTGCGTTAAAGTGTGCAAGAGTGAATTTAATTTGTATTTATTTACAGAGGTATATGATGTCACACTCTTGTTGCTCGTCTGTGTGTGAAGACGCTGCAGGCAATGGCACAGCGCATATCCATGAATGAATTTTCCAAAGTGAAGAAAACTTCAACGTACTTCTCCTGCTCAAGGAGGAGGGAGCAATGAACACTGTGTAGGGATCATATCAATTGGAACGAACACAGTTCATGCGAGGACTGGGATTGGGAACCGCTGAGCTAAGCAGTTTCTGTGTGATTGTTTGAACACAATGGTTATTGGTGGAATGGGCTGTGAGGCACGGGGCATCAGATAAAATCTTGCCTAGGGCAGCAAATTGGCCAGGGCCAGCCCTGTCAACACCCCCAAAAGCTTGTTCTCCATCATTGAATGAGACATGCAGATGGCTACATAGCTTAAAGTTTAGTCAACCTTCACTGAATTTTATATAATCAACTTTTTTTTTATATGTTTAGCATTCTATTAGTTGTCAAAATAAAGTAATTGCAACAGTTCAATCATACCCAAGTTGTACTCTGTACAAAGGGGGGAAAAAATTAGCTCACATTTCCTAGTACAAGTGCACCGTTCTCCCATTTACTTGTGCATTAAATTGCAAATAAAAATTACATATCAGCTTGCGCCTTATATTGTGATCTTGAATTGCAGAATATTTTAGTACATGCTTTTAAGAGACATTCTTAATGTGATGCATATATAGCCTACATACATGCACAGTTTTGCAGCTTTAATCACTTTTTTGGTTATTTCATGACTTAAAGGGGTCATATGATGCGATTTCTATTTTTCCTTTTCTTTAGTGTGTTATGTAGCTGTTTATGCTTGTATAAGATCTGCAGAGTTACAAAGCTCAAAGTCTCCCACAAAAGGATTTATTCTATCTAAAAGAGAAGGCTGATCCAGAACGGGCTAAAGCGACTCATTCAAACACGCCCCTACATGTCTACGTCACGATGTGGAATATTTGCATAATGCCGCCCAAATGTTCACGCAAAGAAAGAAGGCGTGGTTTCAGTAACTGCAGTAGTGTTGATGCAGCCATGACAGGGAGACGCTGTGTGTTTCTGTGCGAACGCAAAAGCACTTTATATGGCCTTCCGAAAGTAGATGCAATTAGGAAACATTAAGATTACTTACAACAGAACAGCACAACCCAGATGTTTGAATTTGTGCAACGCATTTTGTGAACCTCAGAGAGTACAAGGCTTGCTGTGAAGGCTATTTCTAAAAAAAAAAGAAAAAAAAAAAGGGTCAATTCTGACTTTGCTCTGACAATCTGGCGCTTCTGAATCAGCAACTGTAAGTATGTTTTGTTATTAGTTTAAGTATTTGCTATTGACTGTTCAAATGTGGATTTTCATGCCGTGTGTGTGAGAGAGAGACAGGGTCACATCACAGTGGAGTCAGCTTTCTTAATCGTGGCTAGTGTGCACATACATACGAGCACCATCACTGTGTCTGTTACGCGACTCTGTTCCTCTTTTGAGCTTGAACTGATGGTAAAACTAAGGACATTATTAACTGTCTTTATATTTGGGTCATTGACATATAAGGATTTTCGACAGGCCAATTTTAAAATACAAAAAATAATAATATTTACTATAATTGTTCAAACATTAAGAATGTTGTGTACACAAATTCATATTAAAATTTAAAATTAAGTGATTTTATTTATTTTTTTCCATCTAGATGAATTGGCCATAGCCTTAAAAAATGTCATATGGTGCGACCATGGTTTATATTAAAATTAAATAATTTCCTTAACATGGTTAACATTTAAAAAACAAAATGTTCTCAGTAATTAAAGACTTTAGAAACAAAGTATTTGCATTTAATTTGAGTTTTTGTAAATAATGACCTCTTATTTTTGTTCTATAATTTCAGAGTTACCTTTTTAAATGTAGTTAACAGACTTATTTTTCCTGCAAATTGCATAAAACTGATAAAAATGTTTTAAAAATATCATTCACTTAAGCATACTGTAGCAGTGATTCATATTTCAACCACAGAAATTAGATATTTTATTTTTATTTTAATACAGTTATTGCTATTATTGGTCGCACCATATGACGAGTGGTCGCTCCAAATGACAAAAATACCTTATATCATTCAGAATCTATTTAAAGAGACGTGTGAAGAGTGCAGCACGTGGCATTAACTGCAGGCATTTCTTTAGCCCCAGTTTTTTCTGTACTTTGCCCAATATTGGCTGCTCTATTGCCCTTTTGCCGGGAGTTTGATTAACAGGCAGTTTGACATTATAACGCCGAAAAACAAACCTGACAGGAGAGTAAATTAACATCAGTGGACTTGAACTTGAAAAATGGTGTGTATTGACATCTTTTGAAACAAGATACCTTCTGATGTTCATTCATGTTTATTTTGTGCTATGACTAGTAAAGATGAAGAGATGATCGGTTGTGCCGCTTGAACTGAGGCACTACAGCGATCTGTCACGACATGTTAAAGAGCCACAAAACAGTATTTGTTGTTTGAATTTCTTCAAAAAAAAAAGACATAATTTGAACAGTTTCATATTAAAAGTAACCAGCTCTGTCTTGTCTGTCAGTGTCCTCTTTGCTCCGTGATGTATTTTTCAATGCGTGAGAACATTATGTGTGGCATAAAAGTGCCATGGTTTGTCAGACATAGCAACAGTAACTAAGGAGGGGGGTGGATCTTTGCGAAAGGTCAATTTAGAGTAGGGGGAGGTTGCTGGCTCAGTTTCTGAGATGACAACATGAACATCTTTCTTAAGTATTTTTAATTTTCACATCTGTCCTGTTTAACTCCTGGAGGACGACCTCCTTAAATGCTCTGGTCTTTAATGGGGAGTTTTGCTGCTCAGCTGCTCAAGAGCGTTAAGATTGAGTGAAATACATGTCCACTGAAGGATTTTCACCTTGGGAGAATGAATATCTTCATTGTCATGCTGAAAAAATGCCCAATAATGCAGGGAATGAGGGGAGGGTAGCATCTTCTTTTAAGTTTTTGTATTACATCACACAGTAGTGTGTGAATTCATGACAGCATTGATAAAGCACAACTCCCTCACACCTTCAGCACTCACTCATCCCTATATAAGAGCTTTACTACCACTGAACATCACTGTGAGTACCAAGAACTTCTCACTGTACTCTGTACTCCTCCTCTAGCAACAACAGAACATTTTGGATGCTTTTGGATCCAAAATGATTGACTTGGCTTGCTCTTGAGACCAGAGTATGGATTCCCAAAAGTCTCTAGTTTGTAAATATGGGCCTTGGAAGAGGTTAAATGAGTTTATTTTGCTTTGGCTACAGTAGGTAATTCTAGTGGTGACAAAAACCATGCATGTCACTTCTGCAGGCTGCGTCATACTCTGTGAGATAAAGTGTCACTCTTTTCATAGCTTTTGCCGGCTTTTTCTAGCAAAAATTCATTCATCACTAAATGAAAACTTAAAGTGAAGACCTGATTATTTCAGGAGCCTTGTCACAAATCCATTGTTTTTTAATGTTGTGCTACTTCTGCTATATTTTCACACTTAAACCAATAATTCGGTATTCTTCTTGTACCATTGTCCTCTTTTATGCTAAGAAATAAATGTGACCCTGGACGACAAAACCAGTCTTAAGTGTCAATTTTTTGAAATTGAGATTTATACATCATCTGAAAGCTGAATAAATAAGCCTTCCATTGATGCATGGTTTGTTAGGATAGGATAATATTTGGCTGAGATACAACTATTTGAAAATCTGGAATCTGAGGTTGCAAAAAAAAAATATATATAGATTATATATATTATATATAATCTATATATTATTAAAGATTATATATATAAATCTATATAATCTATAAATTATAACTTCAAAGAACCCTATCATGTAATCTAAGTAAAGAGTAATTGCTGAATTTGTTAAGTATTAGAGGGTGTGTACTCATTTATGCTGTGCACTGTATACACTGTCACCATGTTTGTTCTGTCTTTGCCTGATCATTGTGTTGCTCAAGTCCATTTGTTTGAATGAGTGAACAGGATAATTTCCACATCATTTTGAAGCCATTTTCAAGTCTTGTGAACAAATGTTCTTAGTGTTTCATGGACTCATTTCAGTGATTTAAAAACTGTAGTTTTTCACTAACCACACATAAACATTGGTTTCTCAAAACCACAATCATGTACATTCATGCTACTCACCAGTGCTGTACTCCTACGACAAAAAAAAACAAATGGTTTACTATTACCCAATGCCAAAAATTATATTATATATTATATTATACATGAAATTATAAGGTGCATGCGTTAAGCATACATCCTACGTTATGTCCTGCGTTATCCGCCCAGAACGGCTTCCGTGTACAACAGTTAGCGCAAGCTAGAGAAAAGTCATTATCACATTTTAAATATTGATATTTTTCTTACAAAAACGCATCAATTCACTACAGGAGATTCACCCCCAGAGCCTTGTGAGGCACTTTTTATTATGGATGGATGCTCTTTATTGGACTTGTTTTGGACTATTGAACAGAAACACCCATTCATTGTCATTATTAAGCTTGAAAGGGCCAGGACAATTTGTAATATAACTCCAATTGGATTTGTCTGAAAGAAGGAAGTCATATACAGTTAGGATGGTTTGAGGGTGAGTAATGTAGCAAATCAGCTCAAAAGGGAAATGTATATAAATAATTACAATTAATTATGATTAATTAAAATTGTATATATATATATATATCGGCTGACAGTAATAACTGTAGCAGAATTAAATTGCCATCAACTGATCTGTTCGTCCAGCTAACATTCAGTGATAGTTCATATCAACTCTAAGAAAAGATATTTCCATGGCCACAGAAAATACTTTCCTATTAATGCATTACAGCATGTAGCGAGGGTCAAAATCATAAAGATCAACGTCCGGGTCAGGTACCAAGTACTACATGTTTGAGTGATTTGGCAAAATTGGTGCTTTCACATAATTATTTTCTGTTTGGGTCAGATTATTATTTGCAGATTTCAGGGGTTAGCATGGGTTCCAAGATGGCCCCAAGCTTTGCATCCCTTTTTTGTGGGATGTTTGAACATCAGTTTGTGTTAAACCCTGTGGTAAATTATTTTTTGAGACACATTGTTCTATGGAAACGTTATATCGATGATGTTTTTTTAATATGGAGTGGGGCTGAATCTGAGTTACTGGAGTTTCATAGTTTGGTAAATAATAAATGTAGTGCGTTGAAATTTACTATTGAATTTCATCAAGAGAAAATGAATTTTTTGGATGTGCTTGTTCTTCGCACTGCATCTGGCATTGAAACTACTTTGTATCGTAAACCAACTGACCGTAACACCATCTTGCACGGACAATCTTATCATCCTGTGTCATTAAAGCGTTCGTTACCAATTTCACAATTTAGTCGTATTCGCCAGATTTGTAGTAAAGATGCAGATTTTCAACAGCAATCACAAATTCTATCGGAGAGATTCAGAAAACGATCATATCGAGAAGAGTGGATCCAGTCTGCAGTGAGTCGTTTTAAAGATGTATCGCAACAGGAGAGTCTTGTCAAAAACAAAAAATTAAACGTCGGGTTAACTGTTATATTCAATATTCTCCTGTTTCAAGGACATTCATCATGTTTTATTGAAACATTGGCACATTGTTGAGAGTGATCCCGGTCTTAAGAAGTGTTTTGATGAACCACCATGTCTAGTGTACAAGAAAACACCCAGTCTTCGTAATATTTTGGTCAAATCTGATTTGAAACCTGCTCCTCATTTTTGAATAAAATACCGTATGGGAATTATAGATGTGGTAACTGTCAACAGTGTAATTTCACGTATAAGACATTGACTTTTACACATCCTCATACGACGAAAATATTTAAGATTCGGGTACGATTTCGTGCAAGACGGCTAATGTTATTTATTTGTTGCGTTGTCCTTGTGGTTTGTGTTACGTTGGTAAGACTAGCAGACCTTTGAAAATCGTATTTCTGAACATCGGTGTGCAATCAGACATCGCGATCCGAAAAGTCCAGTAGCTCAGCACTTTGTAAACTCGAGACATTCCGTTTCCACTCTTCAGTATATAGGAATAGAAGTAGTTAAGTGTCCACGGCGCGGTGGTGACATCAATAAATTACTTTTACAACGTGAAGCCTTTTGGATTTTTACATTAGATACTTTGTCCCCGAGAGGTCTTAATGAGGATTTTGATATTCGTCCATTTCTTTAAATATGGAATGTTTATCCAATTATGTGTTTTTTTTTTTTTTTTATATATATAGCTCCAATAAAGGTTTTGATGGTATTGGTTGAATTTATGTATGTAGGCAGGTATTAATTAATCTTGTTGTATTGTGTATTGAGAATTGTATTTTGTCATTTCTTTGTTGTTGTTGTTTTTTCTTTTTTGACTGCGGTTACTTTGGTTTATTTATTGTTGTTGTTGTTATTATTATTATTATATTTATTATTTTGGGTATATTGTGTTAGGTCATGTGACCTTTTGCTCACATGTATAAATAGACGCAGATCAGTGTTGTTCATTTGTCTGATGAAGAGCCTGTGTGCTCGAAACGTTACACCTTATGTGAATTTTTTTATAAATAAATTTTTCTTTGATACTTTTGGAGCTTAGGTGTTGCCGACTTTGCATTTTCAATATGCTTCTACTTGTTTTTTAGTCGAGCACCCATTTGAGATAGATGTGCGTGCTGTTGTTTGCTCTTTTTGTCAAAATCATAAAGAGACATTAATTTGCAAGGCAGAATTAGAAACTCATGTAATTGGTGCACACAACTTTTATTAACTAAACGCTAACACGCATAACTAATCTAAACAAACAAACAAACATACATACACTCACGCGTATATACAAAGGGGAGCTAAAGTGGATGAATGAAGCCATTAGAGAAAACAGAATGCAGTTATGGACAGAGTCAGTTAACCACCTGAGTAAAACCATCAGCGCCGTTTATAACGGGGTCTATAGCTTATACTAAACCTCTGTTTCGTTTAGTTAAATGTACGATACTTGCATTGCCTTGGTGACTGACGAGTGTCCGGATGCAGTCTTCGGATGAAAATCTCGATGGTTTCAAGGTTTTGGACTCGCGATCACGTTCTTCCGGGTTGAAGAGTGATGAATTCCAAAGCTGTCCTGACTCGATGGTGATTGGGAGTTTCTTCCCAGGTAGAAAGTGAAAAAGAGCTAAGAAAGAGATCTGCTGAGATCCGAGGATCTTTGGGTTGAATGGAAAGTCAAGGGCTGGCGCAAAAACTTCAGGGTTGCTGAGGAGCTCACATCATCCTCGTAGGATCTAAAAGAACCACAGACTGCTGGGCTTCACTGATGTGAGAGCTTTATCTGATATAGAGGTCACACCTCTGGAGAGTCAAAGAGCCAATAGAGTCTTGAACTTTTGGAGGAAAGTTTACGATTCTTTGTCTCAAAGCATGGTAATTTGCATATGAACTGGATTGGAAGTTGATATACAAACTATTAAAGATTCTTAGAACACTAATATGTTGCATAGGTGTCAACATATAATATTCACTCTCAATTGGATCATCCGAAGATGAATTGATAGAGACCAAACATGGTATAAGTGGGGTAATATTAACTAGTGATCTATCATAAGCATGCATAAAACAGGATACAATGCACAACAACATATACAAGAACAGAAACAATATACACAATGACCTGAAGGATATGTGTGTTCATACAAAGAAAGGTTTTTCTATGAAATAATTAGAGAAGAGTCTAATTTCCTAAGGGGAAATGAAGTGAGTGTTGCTCTTCCCGCATTCCTTTGAGCAATAAAACTAGTGTTAGCAGATCGGTTGCCGTGGTAACCGGGGGCCTGGAGTCATTCACTGACATTCTGGCACACAGTATGTGTATTGGGTGAGGGGTCTGTGACTATTTGTTAATCTAATGACTAATTGATTTTGTTAAATCTAATGAAAAATTGTGTGTCTGATTGGTCCAAATGCTACAGTAAATAATGAGCTAATTTTCATTTTTGGGTGAACTATCCCTTTAAAGGTTTTCTCAAATCTTGTCTTTCGTACAAGATAAAGGGCATTTATTTTGTTTTTCACCAAACCATATGCCGTCGCATTTCATTTACCTTCAGCTTTTGCATCATTTTGAAGCATAAAAATTCCAACCAATCAGTGTGAGAGAAGGTCCATAGCCATCTCTCACCCGTGACAGTTTTACAGCAACCCTTCTCCACCCCATTGCCTCACTCCCTGCTGGTACCATCACAGTCGGGTGGGGGGGGGGATCGGATCCCTCCCCTCAGACAGCATGCCAAGTATGCATTTCTCTTATCTGATTACATGTTCCTGTGAACTCATGAAATATATGCACCATTTTGTATGACTCATTTTAAGTACATTCAACTTGAGTCCATTTTAACCCTTATGCACTGTTTGGGGTCCCACTGATGTTTCCTGAAAAAAAAATCCTTTATCTAAATGGCATGAGACTTTGTACGGTTGTCAACACTTGGTAGCTCTACAAATAAAAATTTAAACTGGATTGATATCTGGTTGTATGTTAGTGTGAAAAAAAAGGTCACACTCATCATGTTTGGGGTCTCTGGAGATCCCACACTGAAATTTGTAAAAAAAAATAAATAAATAAATTCACCACAATGCAAACCATAAAATACACGAAAACGAAGTGACAACCCTTCCACACGTTCACAATGCAAAACGATTACCCCCCACTCCCCATAAATCACCCATAGACATCAATTGAAAACTATAAAAATATTGATTTTTGTTAGATAATTTGTCAAAAATGTCAATTACAATGCAGACAACACACAAAATTTGAAGGGATGACACCACAGCACATCCACGATGGAAAATAAATGCAAACACACACACACTAATAAACACATATAGCTCCACATGCAGGTTTGACTGTAATCATAATTGTCATAACTGCAAAATAATTTTATTTCAGTACAAAAAAATGCTAAACTTTGAGAGAGTCATTTTATATTATTGCAATAATGATTTTGTAGTCTCTTAACCCTTGTGCAACCTTTTGGACATTTTTGTCCTTTTCAGGTTTTTTTTTTTTTTGGGATCATTTTGCCTGTTATTGGCAGCTGCATAAATTTTAATAAATATATTTTGCGCTAGGTACAAAAAATAGCTCCTCTCAGGACCTTTTGGACCATTTGGACAAAAATGTCCCCATTGAATCCCATTAAAACTGCTATTTTTAATCGCAGTGCCATTTAACTGTAAAATGATGCAATTTTTGTTAATAGGCTTTCATTCTGTTGGACAGACTTCAAAATTTTTTACCAAATGGTGCCATTTTTTTCAGTTTTGATCTATAAAGCAAATACTCGCTTTATTCCTGTTTTCTGCTTCTGCATATTATAGAGTCAATTGGATAAATAATGCAGCTATAATTGTGTGGGTGTGTTGGTATGGATGTCAGAGTGTGGTTTGTGTGTCATGAAAAAAATAATGTGTGTGTGTTCTTGAAATATTTGAGAGAGAAAAACTCTACTGCAAATCACAAATCCAACCACTGTGTGCACCAGTGGAGTTTTGCTGGCATCTAATGGGGAAAATTTGGTACTGCGCCCAAACAAAATCCTACTGAACGCTCATTTTTGGAGATATCAACCTCAAATTTCGAACACAACTTGTTTAGATTTATGGCTTTGATTTTCTAGCAGGTTTAGAGTTCAACATGTTTCATAAAATATTGTTTATAAATCATTTTCATAAACTTAAACCTGTATAACTTATTTTTTAGTTTCACTTTTTAAACTTTTTTTTTTTACTTCAACAATAATCTGCCATGGGTCTTCTTTAAAATGACACCAAACTTAAGTCTGTGCTCCCAAGCTTCAAATATTTATGACCGTTTTTTAACATGGACATTTTTGTCTACTATGGACCTATGTGTAACTTTTTTTATTGATGCACAAGGGTTAACATTAATCTAAAAAAAAAAAAAAAAACTTGTGAAAAGATCTATACCTATGTGGATATGGCAAAATGAGCCATTGAGTAATGCTCTAGAGAGCCATCTGGTGGCTGTAATTAAAATGTCATGTTTTTTTATTTTTATTTTAAAAGTGTTTGTGGTAACACTTTACAATAAGGTGTCATTCGTTAATATTACTTAATGTATTAATTAACATGAACGAACAATGAACACTACATTTATTACACTCTTTATTAATCTTTGTTAATGTTAGTTAATAAAAATACAGTCGTTCATTTTGTTTGTTCATGTTAGTTTAACAAACAACTTGGCTCACAACTGGAATTAGCATCGACTAAGATTAATAAATGCTGTGGAAGTATTGTTTATGCTTAGTTTATGTTAACTAATGAACATTATTGTAAAGTGTTACCATGTTTGTTTTCAAATGGATGAAAATAATTTGGCATTAAACTATGGCACATTGGCCGTGTTATCCTCATGAATTAAAATTATGGATGTGGGTCTTTAATAAAGTTAATTTTACATAAAATGTGTTATGTATATATATAAACTTATTAAAAATGTTTTAATTTATTTGTATAAATGTAAAAAATATATATATCATAAATCCTCCAAAAACTGCACACATGTGGAGTAAAAACATTAATAAACTGAGTAAAATTACATTCCCAAGTGAACAGTGCACAAGGGTTACAGTCAAACTAACAAACCTTTTGTTTTATATATATATATATATATATATATATATATATATATATATACACACACACACACACACACAAATGAGTGTATTCAACCTTATTTACCTCAAATGAATGTAAATGTACAGCTACTTTCAAATTAACATTTATAAACCCTGAGAAGTTGATTTTACTCTTTAATTATGAAGTCGAGCACATGCCTTCTGTTTGTTATAATAGTTTAAGAATTATCATTAAAATAGCTGCTACAGAGTTAACATGTCAAAAAACTCTATTATCTGTGTATTTGTTGGCATTTTGACAGTCCTGTCTATAAAAATGAGTGACCAGATATACAGTTTGCCCTGAATATACTACATAATTTGAGAATTTATTTTTGGCATTTTGAGGTGAATTGCACTGTAAGAGGAAGTTAATGAAATAATTTTTGTTGTCAACTCTTTTTGTACAGTTTTGTTTTACTGTAAAACCCGGTTTCATTTGTTTTCTTTTCTAGATAAGAACACGCCCACATTCCTGAAAGAGTTTAAAACATCTGAGGTGTTCAACAGTAGCGCAGAAGAGACACTCTCATTACTCAAGGTAAGTCATGAATCATTATCATTATTAATCTTTCTGCGGTGAGAAATCACAGAGATTGTTGTGTTGTTTTATTATTGTCATCATAAGAGAGAAAATACAGCTTTCTAGATCAACATTTGAATTCAACCTTTACCAAACAGTCTCAAGCCTGTATAATCTTCAGCTTTACTAATGGATTAGTAGCATTTTATGCTGCATTAATAATCATAAACGCTTTTTGAGAAGAAATCAATTGTTCATGGCTCTTACAGTTAACATGAGAGATCAGATGCTGTTTATAAACCTAGATAACTTCAGTGGGAGACCTAATCTCGTTGTAGTTTAGCTTCTTTTCCCACAACAAATGTATTTTAACTAGGGCTGTCAGTTGATTACACGATATGTCGATTAATTAATCAAATTAATCGCAAATCACATTCGGCTGTGAAAATATCCCCAAAGGATTATTTAATGCTATTTTTGTGTTAAATGAGAAAGTATTAAGTAGACATTGCAAATATTAGCTTTAGAAATCAATATTTTATTTGATTCAACACAAAATTTATTACACATAAATGTTTAGGCTACAACAGCCCAACATCAGCTATGGGAATTAAAAGAAGATAATTTGAGAAACATCTGGTTTTTTTTTGTTTTTGTTGTTGTTTTTTTCATTCATGAAATGAAAGTCACTGGTAACCAAAACAGCTTTGTTACCAACAGTCTTCAAAAGTTTCACAAAAGAAAGTAACACCGTGTCCTAACTACACATGATGTGACGCCGCGACATGCGATAAAAGGTATCTTTTCCATGGTAATCAGAGTTTTTGACTAGCTGCGACAGCAACACGCAAAATTTCTAATTTATAAATGGTTTCTATTTCTGTGACGTCGCGGCTGGAACAACAACATACAAACTATATGACAGTAGATAATCTCAGGTGATTGTGCTTTATTCAAAGTTAAACGTGTCTAATATGATTTTAAATATCGTATTATGTGACCTTATAGCCATACTGAAAGCAACAACAGATAGTTTACCTCAGATCTTGAAAATAAATTAAAGCAAAGATGACTGTTAAAACCGTGAACTCACCATGAACCAACGTGTATTCCATGACAAAGATGTTATCAGTCATATTCTAAATAAGAAACTAAAATGGTAATACTTTAGTATGGGGAACAATTCTCACTATTAACTAGTTACTTATTAGCATGCCTATTATTAACATATTGGCTGTTTATTAGTGCTTATGAAGCACCTATTCTGTATGAGCATATTCTACATCTAAAAACTACCTTACTAACTATTAATTAGCAGCAAATAAGGAGTTTATTGAGGCAACAGCCGTAGTTAATTGTTTGTTAATAGTGAGAACTGGACCTTAAAATAAAGTGTGACCACTAAAAGTGCCAGCAGGTGGCAGTAAATGTCATTCATTAAGGAATTCATTAAACGGTATGAATAGGCCTCTGAATCATTGGTTCACACAATTCATTCAAAACGCGGATTCATTCAGAAACTAAATACTGCTGTGTTCCTCGGAGACACACAATAATTCTGTTGTGGCTTTATAGGTAATATTTTTGTTGGCAAAACTGAGCAATATTGTGTTTAAAATATAACACAAAATTAACTTCTTATTTACTGAACTGTTGTATTAAAATCACATTTACACTCCTTATATTCGAGACAAACAGCACTCGTCTGATATCGCTTATCATGTGATATAAATGTGTGACAAAACCTCATACAGGAGCATTTTTTCCCCAATATCTTGAATTTTGGGGCATAACTGCATTTATGCAGTTATTTTTGTCAACAGTTAACTGTATGAAATGGAAGATGACGCACAGGTTTGTGGGCGGGGCCAGTGCATTAACTGTGTTAAAATATTTTAATTGCTTTATTTTTCATAACTAAGTTAACGCGTT
The DNA here is from genome assembly GCF_012432095.1 of Onychostoma macrolepis. Taxonomy (NCBI): domain Eukaryota; kingdom Metazoa; phylum Chordata; class Actinopteri; order Cypriniformes; family Cyprinidae; genus Onychostoma; species Onychostoma macrolepis. The sequence goes on along the minus strand of NC_081157.1, from coordinate 7,885,467 downwards.
AAACTGACATTTGTGCAGCGATATAAAAGGCTATAAATAGCTTATTTTAACAACAGTAATGACCAAATTCCACATGTGATCACAAAAGGAAGTTATTACAAACACTCGATGGTGGTTTAAAGTGAGTTTTTCATAATAATTCACGTAAGGTTGCAAGAAAATGTTTTGTTGTATTTTTTTAGAAAGACTTCTGATAATAGTTGGGTAAATGTATAATGGGATTGAAGCGATGTGGCTTGGTAAACCTTGTAATGCCAGAATAAAGGCTAATAATGGCTGAATAAAACAAAAGAATAACAATAAAGGAATAACGAGGATTAGGTCTCATACCTGGCGGAGGTGTGAAAGGCTCGTCTTGTAATAACATTAGAATCATGAATGAGGCAGTTTGCTGAGCCAGACATGAGGAGACAGCTTACAGGAGAGCTTACAGGGGTCATAAATCAATTTTATTAGCCTTCTCTAAAAACATACATGACATGGTTTTAGAAAATGTTTCATAAAATTCACAGTCTTAGAGATTATGTTCTGAACTTTAAAATGAAGCATTAGTAGACTTGTGGCTTTAGCTTCATTGTGTTTCTAAAATCATATCCTACAAGCAACATATTTTTTAATATTTTCATATTTGTTTTCATGTTTGAGCTTATATATCTTTATTATCATAACAGTCTGAGTAATTCTGATTCTTGAACAGTAAACTTTGAAGTGTCGGCTTTGTGAACAAATGTTGATTATGTATCTAGTAAGAAAGACTCATGAGCAGGAACCTTTTTATTTTGGGGATGTCATTTGTGTCTCCATGCTGAAAATGGGGGGTGACAGCAAAGGCGTTAATTACCTCATTAACTTTAACACTGCTTCAGTGTTACTTTTAACACTCTGTAGTATAGACCCATATAGACACTCACACTAAATAGTTCTGAATAAGACTTTTGAGTAATCAGTCTTGTAGGCTAGAATATTTACTTTCAAATGATGTGAAAATCATCCCAGCTTGCTCATTCACAGAAAACAATATATTGATTTAAAATTTTCAAGACATGTTTTGTGATCGAGGGTCTATATGCGAGGGAGTGGCAATGGCCATGAATATTAAGTGAGTTTCACCTGAGAGACAAATAGTCCTCCCCTAATGGCCCATCAGTGTGACTGTGACTTTGAGGCAGGTAAGAGAGAATGTGAGGAGATTGAAAAAAAGGGTTTTTTAAATTATTTGTATTTTATTTACAACACAGTATAATCAAAACATACATAATGAAGGTCAAAGACACATTATTGTGCACACTGATTTAACCACAGAGATGTGAACAGACTTGGAGTCATTCCTGCAACAGATTCTGTTCAGCAAGTGAAACAAGTAAATCATACCTGATATTTACGTGTTTGCTGCTTCTTTCATGGATTCAAGAAAAAAAAAACCTTCTTCAGTAGACATGGAGCTTAATTTACCATAGAATATCAGTGTAGTTGAACAGCTGAAGTTGGTGCAGCGCTCTCAGAGGAAAACAGTTTGAAAAGACTCAAGTGAAAGTCAGCAAAGTCAGCTGTGACCAATCTCAGTTAGTCTAACAGAGTACACAAGTTTTTTAGTCTTTATAAATTAGACCAAAACTAATAGAATAGAATAGAATATCAGGAGCATCTGTATTATAATCTGTATCGTAAAAAAAAGGACATTTTATATCTGAGAAACTAATTCTTATTGTTTAGCACGTTATAAAGATCTATTTGCGAACAGAGTATTAATAACAAACATGCTCTAGACATCCTTAGACTCTCAGCATTCATCAACTTACAGTGTACACTCATATTACTTTTATATCATATTGTTTTATATTATATACAGCATGAAAACATCATCGCGTCATAAGAAATTTAAGTACAATGAATTGCCTATCATTTTCAAAATGTTTCACCCGATTTCAAACATTTTAGTCAGGAATTATAGTTTGGTAAAAACCCAACTATTAAATGTATACTAATAACATGTTAACTAATGCAAAAAAAGAAACATTACTTACTCATCAGAATGATCTCCGCTGGATCAGCCACGCGTCACATTGTATTCTTTTTCTGAGATAAATTCAGTGTTATTCCTCTCAGCGCGTCTTCTTCCAGAAACGAACAGTAGCCGAGATAAACTTGAATCGTCAAAGCTTTGTTTACGGTGGTTATGTGGGCGTTTACATGCCGCGTGTCTCACGTGGACAATTTTAATATCAAAAGCGAAAGTAGCTCGTGGACATGATCACATTAAAAATAATTAGCTCTGACGGCAAAACTGCACATCACGTTGGTTTCATATGGATTACTTCATCACAGAATATTTATCGATAAGACTTCATTTAAAGTAGAGATATCAAGCTTTCTATAGATATATCACTCATGGTTGTTTGTCAAGTATTCGCAGAGTTTCACTTCATTTCTAAAAGCAGTTTGCGGAGACAGTGGAGACAGAGAGAGCTGCTGTTATTGTGAATGTACACAAATAAAAGTATACACTTAACGGTTTCGATTAATGTATAACAATTATTTGTGTGACCAAAATCAACAGAGTACTTTTAGTGTCTTTCGCACTGATCTTAAAAAAAGGGAGTTAAGTCTGAGATGGCCCCATATTTAACATACACAGATTTTGTGACTCAGATAAGGTCCAGTTGTGGTTTATTTATTTGCTCTTGGCCGACATGTGGCATTGCTATGGCCTGCTTGTGGCCCAGATCTGGCAAACAGGAGCGGTCCACCCAAGTGCCATCATTCCACATGTGCCAGATGTTTGCCAGATCTGGGACAACACTATGTTGCTATCTAGGTAGAAGTAGTAGTAGTATCATTAGTATTATTTCTTATTTGTATTATTTGAGGCTTTACATAAGCACTTTGGGGTTTTCTGCCTCACCCTCCACAGTATATGAACTGTATTTCTTTTTGTTTGTTTGTTTTTTTCAACATTAATTGCGTGTGCAAAAGTGATTCAATGAAATTAACATTGACAAATCAACAATTGTTTAACATTGATTCAATGGTTTTCATCTGCTTTCTTGCTATCTGGGTTGACAGCTCTGGCTTGAGGTTTTTTTGGTGTTTTGTCATTTTTACACCTCTGCAGTTGTATTTAAGACAACAGACGAGTCTCTCTCTTTCTCTCTTTCAGACTAATAGTCGAAGAGCTGCCCATCAGATCCACTGTCGTGCTCTTCAGTAAGTACAATTATACATAAATATTTGTCCAAGTAAAAGTTTCTCAAAAATACGAGCCAGTGAGCAAACCGAAGGTTACTGCCGAACCAGGTGGAAAAGTGTAAGGAAAGCCGGCATTCAAAAAACAAAAACAACAAAAAAAACCCACAAGGGATGGAATGGGCTAACATGGATTGTTGGAATACAGCAGGAATGGTTTTACATAAAAGTAAATTAGACAGGCTTGAGGAAATCAAGGAAGGGCCGCCATACAGCTTGGAATCGACAATGTAGTTTGGGCTCCAATAAACGTATACCTTCCAATTGTATAACATAGAACAACTCAGACAACCAGGTTTTGAAAAAAGGAACATCTGAAGATTTCCAGTTTAAAAGTATTATCTTTTTGGCAAGAACCATACCCAACAACAGTGATTGCTGTTGAGAGCTTGAAAAAGTGTTCAGTACCTCAGAAGTCCCCAGAATTGCTAGAATGGGATCAGGCTTCACAACCTTTTGAAAAACCTTTGAAAAAAAGTCAAAGATGCTACTCCAAAAATCAAACAGGCAGAGGTGGAAAGTCCAGGGGTCAGAAAGTAAAAGTCCTGTAAAATTTCATGAACTCAGCTGATTTCACTAATTAGTTCTACCTCCTGGCTGAAAAACAGAGGTGGGACCAAGTCATTCCTTTCAAGTCACAAGTCAAATCCCAAGTCCCCAGAGAGTTAAAGTTAAGATAATGAAGTGACTAAATGACGATTGTGCATTAGTTATCAACACCTGCTGTTAACAAGCAGCATCACTGAAGAAAAGAGAAACACCAGAACTACATCTGACTTCAGCCACAGCCTTGGATGAAATCAACTGAAAAAAGACAACATTAAATCTCTCAAAATCGAATTAAACAACTCCACAAACAGCATTACCAGCTTCACGCATTACTAACCAGACTGACTTTATTTAATGTCTGCAGAATCTCTTAATGAGAATTAACAGAGTTTAGATGTTGATGTTTTATTGGTCAAGAAAACACACACACTCACAAACAAGATGCCACCATAATTGTGGTCAGTGTTTGCTTTAGTTTGTCTCTTGACCCTTTTAGTAATTTACAGTAATTTGTTTCCAAGCAATTTCAATATTGTTTCACAGCAAACGTTTGTCTATTGCTGAATCAAAAGCTTGAAGTGACAGATTAGTTCACACTTTATGCTTATAACTCACTTAAGCAAACATGGTTTCTGTGGTTATTGATTTACAGTCAGCTATTACGGAACTGCGGGAAAAGAAGAAGTCCTATTAAACAAATGCCACCATAATGCTTCAATGTTGAAAAAAGTTAACATGAGCACATATCGCGTCATTGCATCCCATCCCCTTTAAGAGCCTGTTGCGCTCGCGCCATTGTAAATTCAATATTTATATACGGCAGAATTTGCAAGCGCACAGACTGAATGCGTCTCCAGAGAGTAACGAAACTGCTTGTGCGCGAGCAAATAGGTAGCCTAATTCTGATACCTGCAATGACTCTCCATTATGACATGTAGGCATTTTTATATGTAGCCTACACAATTATATTCTTTTACATTGTAATCCTTTAATTTGTAATATTTGGCATGTTTGTGTGCTGCTGTGTGCACCCTGTGTGTGTGATAAGCAGAGTGTACCTGCGTTGTGGACCCGCCTATAGGCACATGTTATTAACGCGCTCTTTAAATAACAACAAAAATACTAAAAGAAGCATTTTTTTTTTATTATTATTATCAGAACGACTTTCAAGAAATCCTTTTGATTAGTGGATACTGTAGAATCACAGGGCTGTTAATCAACAAGTTAAATCTAACTCTTTTAGGTTTAGGCTCTAAATGAGTCAAATGATTGTTATGTAAAAACATAACCAACACCACATGATCACTCCTTTTTTCTTTTTGCTTGTCTGTCTGTTATAACTCTGTGAAAATGTTCAAATAAGAGTGTTAAACTAACACTCTTGAGTGTGGTCTCACATGTACTCCCAGGAAAGTTATGCTGCCTTCATGTGCTATCGGAAATTTCCTATTTCCTTTTTTTTTTTTAATGTCGGAAAGAATAAAATGTAGCATCCCATTGGTTGACAACCATATAAACATTCATCGCGCTATACATGCAGTTTGCTGGCAATTCTGGAATTTCGACCAAATACATGCTTATTTCACTGCTAATAAAACATACAACATGCTTTGAATGATCGTTCATATCTAGTCTACAAATACAATACTTTAGCGACAAGACAAAGGGATGTAGTTGTTGTGAGAACAGCATCGACAGCAGCAATGGTTGTCACTTCCACCATGTTTAAAGTTTATGACCCGCCCAACTCGGAAACTCAGGTATCAAAATTATTTTCGAATTTCCCAGTAGTAAGTACGACTTGAGAGGCCGTTCACATCCAATTTCCGATTAGGAAACTCGTATTTACGATAACTCCGATCGCACGTGAAGGCAGCATTAATTTCACTCTGAATTTTTTGCTGTGCAGAATTTTATTGCACTTTCTTGATGTTTGCTTTAATTCAGTACTCTGGAGTAGTTTACCAACATATTTGTGAATTGGCTATTTCTCATTTAAAGTACATTATGAAATGGCTTTGTTCATACCCCTCCTGATTTTGATGCGATGATAACAGCGGAGATTTGCAGAGGGGCCAGGGCCTGGACTGTAGGCTCACGTGTTGCTATAGTCCTCCTCTTAGCGTTACCATCCCACTCGTGATCAGAGCAGAGGTGTAAAATCCAGGTTCAGAAAGTAAAAAGCCTTCCCAGTATTTTGTTCCAATCACCTGGATTTGCTAATTAGCACAGTTTTTCAGCCAGGAGGTCAGAGATTGGACCAAGTCATTCCTTTCAAGTCACAAGCAAGTCTAGAGTCAAATCCCAAGTCCTCAAAGAGTTAAAGTTAATGAGATAATTAATTAATGATGATTGTGCATTAGTAATGAACACCTGCTGTTAACAAGCAGCGTCATTGAAGAAAAGAGAAACACAAGAACTACATCTGACTTCAGTCACAGCCTTATGCAGTGTTCAAGTCCTCCTGGGACGTTCATACTTACAAGTTAAGTCGTTATCACGACATCGGATGCGTTCAAGTCACTTTGGTCGGAAAAAGATGACGATTAAACTTTTCTACATAAAATTCAACAATTTTTTTAAACTCTACATCTACAATATATTGAATGAAAAATGTGCATCATTGTGTTTTTAATTTTTTTCCGTTTTATTTAATTTATGAAGGTGATGTAAAGTGAATAATTATATATTCTATTATAATTATACAATAATATAATACTGTGTATATGTAACTTATATAGTTTTATTGTACATTACAAAAAAAAAAAAAGTTTTTTATTCATTTCAACAAATTTACCGACGCTGCATATCTTCGTTCATCATATGTGCGTTCAACTCGTAAATACGATGTATCCGACATGACTTGAATGCACCATTAGATGGAATCAACTGGGAAAACTACAAAAAAAACAAAACAAAAAAACTGAAATCTCTCAAGATCTGATTAAACAACTCCACAAACAGCATTATCAGCTTCGCTCATTACTAACCAGACTGACTTTATTTTATGTCTGCAGAATCTCTTATTGAGAATTAACAGAAGTTTAGATGTTGATGTTTTATTGGTCAAGAAAAAAACAAAACAAAACAAAAACACACAATACCACCATAATTGTGGTCAATGTTTGCTTTAGTTTGTCTCTTGACCCTCTGAATCAAATCAAAAACATTTTAAATCGAATCAACTCGATTTGCTGTCAACCCAACAATTCACACCCCTACTGAAAAATTATTACATTTCACTTACACGTGTTAAGTAACACAAATTTTTATTTGAAAGCAAAACTCGGCAGAGGTTGTCCTCAATGGCTCTGTAGTGCCTCCTAGGTGTTAAATGTATTTTTGATGGCTTTGGAATGCTTAAAAAGTCATTTCTTAATCTGTTTATTGTCGTAGTTGCCCACAAGTTTTTTGGGTACATGTTCCCTGCAAACAAGCCCTTAGTACTGGCAGCCCTCACTTAGCCTCCAGGAAGCCTAAGTGCTGTTTTATTGAAAATAATAAAGTTGGAAGTCACCGATATGGAGGTAAGTACTTGCTTTAGTTGGGCTCTTGACCATTGACTTCTTAACTTAAGTTTTTCTCTGGCTGTTATAATTGTGTGTTTTTGAAGCACATTTGTTACAGCAAAAGTTGTTAGAAGAGAACTGAGCAAATGGTGATGATTTAGTCATCATGTAGTGTCCTGATTCACTGATCTCATCCAGAGGCTGCTCTCTGAGAACATTATTTAGGTTTAATAATTTCACTTTATAGTAGCCCTAGAATACACCACATGAAATTTTGTCCTGCTTTAATTATGCAGAAATTATTTGGACAGGATCACGTAGACACAGATATCAAGATTCAGCATATGAACCTCAACAGTGGTGACAATCGACGAAAAGCTTGTTTTGTGATGTTCAGCATTGTTCTGAATATTTTGTTGACTGTCACCATCTGTGTCAGTCTACATGAACCCATCCAAATAATTTCTGCATAACGGCTTAAAAATTTTCAAAATATTAAAGCAGGACAATTTCATGAAGTTGTGTTTGAGGGCTACTGTAATGTGAAATAATTAAACGTAAATAATGTCCTCAGAGATTAAACTCTGGGTGAGATCTGAGAATCAAGTCACTACGTGATGACTGAATCAGCAGATCAGTTTTTCTTCTCACAAATTTTGCTATAACAAATGTGCTTCAGAAACACAGTTACAGCAGCCAGAGAAAAACCTAAGTTAAAAAGTAAAGGGTCAGGAACCCCACTAAAGCAAGCGCTTACCTCCAATATTGGTGACTTCAAACTTTATTATTTTCAATAAAACAGCGCTTGAGCTTCCTGGAGGCTAAGTGAGAGCTGCCAGTGCTATGGGGCCAACGTTTTGCCAATGAGCAAATTCTCAGGGGCCCTGCGCTGGCAGTCCGTAAAGGGCCAATGCAGGCTTGTTTGCAGGGTTGATATTCAAAGATATTGCTCACTCCTTAATCAATTTATATGGTTAATCAATTATTTTTAAGTTATTTACCAATCTACATCATATTTTATCATTTATCTAAGGTGCCTAATGGTTTTTATAGTCTTAAAAAAAGGTATAAAATCAAGGAATTTCGAAACTGGGGTTTTCAGAATAGTGTAAAATCATAACTACATTTTATATTGTATTTTATCACATATCAGTCTCTAGAATCATTGATATAATGATGCTTAACATGTCTGTGTTCGTCTGTGTTGCAGGTTAAGGCATGATGAAAAACATTATCCCCAGAAGCAAAACTAAAGGTGTTGACATCTGTGCGGGGAAAAAGTACACATATATAATTCGCTCTGATCTTGGCTGTTATATGCAAACAAGTGATTTAAACAAATGTTCAGACCTCACTATTTTCGGACTGCACCCCTCCTGCCAAAATGGAGACCATTATTTTGCTGATATGGATGGCTACTTTTACATTATTAAGGATAAATCATACCGCAAAGTCACTGATCTGTCAACAGATGCTAACGCTGTTGTTGAAGACCTTCATCCCGACTTCCAACGTGGCGATCACTACTTAGGCATCGATAAGTTCTTTGTTATCCTGTTCAAAAGCAGGGGAATTTGTAAAATAACATCTGGCCTGGGTAGCATCTCCACTGATATACAACATAATTTGAACCCTAAATCCAGCAACGGTCTCTATTACTGGGGTCTGTCAGGATGCTGCTGCTTCCTGAAGCCAGCCTTAGAGTGGGGAGTCGAATACTGCAAAGGCGCTGACCTTGCCAAAGATGATGATCTTGTGGACTATTCTGTTCACCCTGATGTTGTAAACTTCCTGCCTGGTGGTCTGTCGATAACTAGAGGTCCAGCCTTTGGCAGGTGGGAGAATATTAAAACTATAACTAACAACAGTGACACACCAATGACATGGAAGAAAAAAATCATTAAGAAGGTCGGTTACAACAAGGAGAAGATGGCACAGATAACACAAAACTGGAAGAGAGCTGCGTCAGTCTCAGGAGATCTCACAGGGTTAATTGCGAAATGTCACTTCTCCTTTTCTGCAGAATATGGAGGTGCACATGTGAACACTGAGAAGGAAACCTGGAATGACGCGACCGATGTAGAAGAAGAGCTATCATTTGAGCTGAAGCCACACAAGAGTTTATATCTGTGGCAGTACAGATTGGGTCTTGGTGATGAACCAGTGTTGTTCTGCCGTGATATAATAATTAGCAACGAGCCGAACCCTCCAGCTAAAGTCCCACTGCCACTTGCAAAACCATGAGAAAACATCATCATCTCTGAAGATAATTGCATGCTTTAGTTAAAGTGAATCTTCACATATCTGTAAGCTTTACTTAAAATAAGAGAAGGCAGGATGATACTGTATAGTTTAAAACAGCAGAGTGTTTTTGATTACATAGTATTAATACTATAAAATACTACACTGTTCATTGTAGACACTTATAAAACATGATGAAAAGTATGATAAAAAGCTTTTCTGGTTTCTGTGTAAATTTCACTTGTATTCAGTAAATCCGCTATTCAAAGATTTTTTTATTGCAGTTCTTGATTTGGATTGGTCAATAGCTGTGCTTTAATAAAGTGCAAAAATGCATCAAAAACACTCCTATGATAGAAACACACTTGTAAAAAATAATAAACAACATCAGAACGCAACATCAAACATAAAATCCTACACCAGCCCTAAAAAAAGCACTCATTAATTATTTAACATTTTGACTGAAGTGGGTATAAGCAATTTTATATATCTTGCAGAAGGTTACAATTCATACTCTATGCAGTATATGCAATGGACCAGCTCAGATTAAAATCTGCACACCGAGTGCTTCCCTAAGAACGTTTTGATGTTGCCGAAGTCAACTAATGTCCCATGGAGTTTGTTTGGCGGCCATCTTGAAATGATGTCATTGCGAGTGGAGAAAAAATCCTGAACCATACAACATACAAATATAATTCTGACACCAGGAATCAAATGGAAAGGTCAACCACTCTCTATTGGTGAAAAACAGGCAAATAACACATTTTTCAGCTCATAACAATGTAACTTTTGCTATTTTGTTCCGCTATAGTTTCCTGCATTAGCAAAATGACACTAGATTTCCTCTTATATCAATTGCAAGGTTGTTAAATGGACGGCAAAATATAATATAACCCAGAAAAAATCTACACAAATCAAAGTAGAAATTGGCATGAACAGCAGCCCAATGCTGCTACTTTCTAACAGACATGTTCACAAGTCTCTGAGGTCCAAGTCAAGTCTCAAGTCTTTGTTCTATTTATTAGCAACAGTTCTTTCAGCTAGTAATTGAGGCTAAATCCGTTTTGAAATACTGATTTCACAATATGATTTTCTCAGAAAAAAACTTGAACAAAATTTAAGACAAATTAGAAATGAAAAGGTGTAAATTTATTGTCAGACAAAATGCTGCACATTTCTTTATAAAATTGAAATGTGTCAAACAAAAAAACTAAATTGAAATTTTAAAACAAACCCCAATCAAATAAATAACACAAATAAAAGAAATCTCATATAAACAAACTAAAGCTTTGTCTGTGCTCTTTTTCAATTTAAAATTAGAAGCAACCACTGTATTTTAAACACAACACAATCCAAACAAAGAGGCTGCATACGTGCAGCATGAGCAGTTTTTAATCTAAATTGGATTGAATAATTTCGAAATTTGAAGCAAAAACAAAATGGTCTGACTTTAGTTTTATGAAACTATTCTACATAAAACATCTGCACGAAACAAAACAGCAGACGGGCTGAGTTAGAAAGCAGATTCACTCTCTACCAGCAGGTGGCACTTGAACATCAATTAAACATGGTTTCCTTGGTTGCCGCTGTAAACAAAGCAGCGCTGGGGTTATGAACGCTACTTTAATATGCATTATACAGAGGCAAGATGAGAAGAAAATACCATCTAAACATTTCTAAAGGCAGCCAGTTCCCCTCAGAGATACATTCATATAAACTCCTATACCAAATGACTTGCGTTTTTTACGAGTCTCACGAGTCCAAGTCAAGTCTCGAGTCAGCTGTTCACGAGTCCAAATCAAGTCCCAAGTCTTTGTTTATGCGACATAAGTGCAGACTAGAATTTCCATATCTCTGCTTTCTAACTGCTCATTTGCCATTGTAGGCACTCATTGTTTACTTTTAACTGCTACTTGCGCATTTCAGATATCAATTGTCACCACCCAGCAAGATACAGTAAGAATATTTTACATCTGATATGTATTATCGCCCTTTTTTACAACTGGAAATATGTCAATACATTGATAATATGTATATATTATGTATATAAATAATATATAATATCGTTAAATTAACTTACCTGCTAGATAGCTAGCTAACACTAGCGAACTTAGCTAGATAACTGTTACATGTCTGTCTGCCCCAGTCCTCATTCTCCTTATTTGGTTTTGTTCCTGTCCTCATTTAGTTAATTATCGTTTGATTGTTCCCACCTGAGTTTGATTATGTTGTTTGCTCTCTTGTCCCTGTCTCCTTTATAAGCATTCAGTTTGGTTCTCCCCTTTGTCGAGTATTACTTACATTTCCTTTTATGTTATTGTGTAGTGATGTAATTTAATGTTTGTCAGTAAAAGAGTTTTGGATTTTCACGCCTTCGCCTCCGTACCCTTCTTGATACACCACCACACGTAACAATAACAGTGGTGGAAATATTATTCAGATCATCTTCTCAAGTAAAGTACTAATACCACACTGAAAAAGTAAAAGTATGAACTATCAAAAGTAAATGTAATCATTGTGCAGTAAAATGGTCCCTGTCAGTGTTTTACCATTGTACAGTATATGATGTTTTTGGATTAATATTACTGCTGCATTAATGTGTGTTGCATTTTACTGCTGTAGATGTTTGAGCTATTTTTAACTACTTTATATACCGTTGGGTAGTTTATTCTGCAGAAATGCATCATATTCTACAAGAGCATTTGTTTGTACCGTCACTGCCCTGTGAGAACCACATATCTCTAAAATGTCAACTATTAGCTTTGTGACAATTCATTTTCAAGCTAATCCAATGTTTTAAATAGTTTGTTTAGCTTTAGAAGTAGGAGAATTTTCTCAACCCATAAAGGAAAACTTCAGCCTTCAGTTTACCTGAAACGATAATTCACCAAATGTGGAGATGCATGGTTTTCACTGGACGCGTTGGATATGAAAAATTGTAATCTGAAAAGTAATACCTAAAGCTGTCAGATAACTGTAGTAGAGTAAAAAGTACCATAAACAGCAAAGTTCAAAGAATCAAAGTATCCATTATTTAAAATGTATTTAATGTAATTAAAAATAATCAATAACAGTAACGGATAAATAAATAAAAAAATAGTTGGATACAAACAAAACAGAGCCAAAGGTTTAGCAAGAATTAGGTCATGTTTATTCATTTGCTTACAACATGTCACATTACACAATATCTCACTACTAATGTAGTGTTCAGTTGACTTTGAAATAAACTGTCAGTGATACAGTATACAAAATACAAAAACTGCTATGTACACTTTAGTTTTTGACAATTCATTATAAGGGACACAATATAGCACTTAATGATAAGACGAATTATTAAAACTGTCAGTATAATTTTCAGTGTAAATAGAACAACATGTTAATGTTGTTATGGAAGCGGACGTCACACAAGGGGTTAATTCAATGCAGATGGATTTATTTGACAGCAGAGTAAAAGCAGAGGCAGGAATGGTGAGTATGAATATCAAATATCAGATCAATGGAGAGATGAGTCGATAACTGGAAGGTAATTGCCTTGACAGGAACTCGTGGACGCTGGAGGAACCACACACCACACAGTGAAACTTGGAGACTGGCAGAAGATCGCTGGAAGAAACTAGACACAGGAGATTGGAGGACATGACGCTGGAGAGGACACAGGAGGTAGGTTAACAGGCAGGTAAGTCGCTGAGATCGCTTTAGGAGTCCACTTCGTTAGAACGAGACCGGACGTTTGAGTGCAGTAAGGTGTGTGGCTTTATGGTGCTTGGTGCTGAGGCTCAGATGGCGTGCAGGTGTGCTCCATTAGTATTCAGGTGATTGGCTGGCGTGGGAGCCTGGCCGATCTGTGACAAATGTAATGTATATTTGCCATTAAACATTCAAGTATTTTTTAATTAATTCCTTTAAAATCACTTTGCAAAAATATACCACATTGCATAATATATCACACTGCTTTTGTAATGTACACATAGCTTTTTGCCATTAATGCATCAGCAAAGTTTAAAAGACAAAGACACTTATTACAAATAACATTATGATCATTTATAGATTGTACACTAACACAAAAGATCACATTGCATTGAAGAATTTATAATACAACTTAGGCCTCGCTTGGCTTCATTTGATGCCTCATTCACACTGATTAATATTAATAAAATGTAATCAACTTTGAGTTTTTCATTGTGAATGATCAGACATTTGCATTTGATTGCTGAAGCAAGAATTACACATCTCGGTAACGCTTTAGATTACAACCCGCAAAGAACTACGTAAGTATACTGAAGTTACGGTGTACGTTTCTGTAATTATAGTGTACCTATAAAGAACGTACAGTACGTGTAGGTATAAGGGAACAATGTGTTACATTTGGGTAACAACCAGATATACAAATTATTTATAATGGAATTATTTTAAAACCTAATAGGCGCCTATTCTGTTTTTATGCCAGGCATAAATCGTACGTTCGGTGTATCTGTAAATAAGCTTTTTAAAATTACTGGGAAAATATACTCTTGTTCCATGTAGATACAAGGGTAAGTGTCACATTTGCAGGTTGGACATTAAAGTGATGATTGTTACCGTCTTGTTCCACGAAGACACAGGGAAAGTACATGTACTGTATAAGTAGCCTAAACTATTATTACAAAAGGTAAGCTGTAAATTCGCTTTAGTTGCGTGTTTTTTGTTGTGAAAGGAATAAGGGATGTAATTTCTCGCGTGAGATTCTCATCACACTTACACCGTGTTCTAACTACACGCGACGTGACAGGATTCTAGCGACAAGCAATTTGTGTGTCCACACCAGACGCGACAGAATCAAACACCACAGCCAATCAGAAGTGTGTGTGGGCGGAGCCTCCCTGGAAGCGCACTGCTCTCACAACGAAATGGATACGTTTATAATCTAATTCGTAAATATTCAACCTTTTTAACATCATTAAATGAATGACTGATAACATCTTTGTCATGGAATACACTCGTTGGTTCGCAGTGAGTTCACAGTTTTTACGGTCACCTTTGCTTTAATTTGTTTTCAAAATCTGAGGTAAACTATCTGTTGTTGCTTTCAGTATGGCTATAAGGTCACGCAAAATGATATTTAAACTTATAAGACACGTTAACTTGAAAATTTGTATTTAAGTACAAGTAGCCTACTATTACATTGCTGAAATAATACTCAATTACAAGTAAAAGTACTGGTGTAAAAACAGTACTTAAGTAAAAGTACAAAGTACTCCTCTCAAAAACTACTCAGAGTACTAGTTACTAGTTATTTTTTGGCCGGCGATATTAATGATTTTCGTATTCATTCATATCAAAGATCTATGTGGATAATAGCTACTGTACTTTGAACAAAACCCCACTTTTAACTTATTAGCAAAGTACGTGAATTAGTGGTCATGATACAGTTATTTCTAACTTCAATACCTTGAAAAATATCAATATTAAGGTCACCATGAACCGGAAGTTGCAACTGACTTCAGTGTTGTGATGTATTTTCAAGTGAAACAGAATATTGAATAAAGGGCGGGGTTTTATTGTGGCGCACCTCCTCTCCACCTCTTGCTCCTATAGCAGATTCACGGTTGGATAGGAGTGGTTAAGAATATCTGCTTGTTATGTCTGACATCACTCTTCACCGCTTCTGGGTCCTAACGCTCTGCCAGATGCCCCGAGAAAACAACGAACTGTGCTAATATACACCCACGATGTCATGTAATACTGAAAAATTATAATTCTAACCTTTATCTACTGAAATCCCAGATGGCCAGACAGTGTTTCAACTAAAATATTAGTGTCTGAGACACTGTGAACACAGAGACTGTAGTGCTCCCAGCAAAGTTTGTATATGCTTAGCTTAAATATGTAGTATTAAATAGTGCTTATAAATGGCTGTTGAGATAGTATTCTCAAGTGTAAACGAGTAGAGGCTTGGACCTGGAAACAGCATTCCTTACGTCATACTTAACAAGCGGATTCTCCCCAAGCTGTCAAACTGACGTCATCAGAGCAAGAACGCCATTCCCGAGCAGAAGCAAATTTTCAGTTTTTTTTTTTGTATTGACTTGCTCAGTTTAATTGTTCACCACAAGACTAGTAATGTACACTAAAAAAGTAAGTAGGGTCATTTTTTTTATTTCATGACGACTTTAATCATTTTCAGTACCGTTGGCAAAACTATACTGTATACTGCCATAGGTATTTTAACATCTCAATTTTTTTTTCATCCATTTTTTAAGGCAATCATTATGTCAAGCTTTGAGTGGTTTAATCCAAGTCTTCTAAAAAGACACGTTCGCTTTACATGATGAACATTTTCAAATAGGCTTTTATTTACATACATATAAACATTGATCAGTTATCATTACAAAAATCTCAATCTTAAACATTTGCTCATTCTGTGTATTTGTGTCTTTAAAATAGGGTGACTTTGTTGCAAAAGCTTACAGCAAAAGGAAGCTTGATTTCAAACTGAATTGAATTTACAAAAAAAAAAAAAAGTACACAGTCAGTAATAAAATTATAAAACAAATGACCACAATTCAGTTGAGGTAGTGCTGGGCGGTATACCGGTTCATACCGAATACCGGTGTTTATTTTTCTTATAATATGAATTTTTAAAATACCGCAATACCGGTGACACGCTTTTCACGCTTTACATGTTACCCTTGGGAGATATTATCAGGAGACATGGTGTTAGCTTTCACTGTTATGCTGATGATACTCAGCTCTATATTTCTTTGCGGCCCGGTGAAACACACCAAATTGAGAAACTAACGGAATGCATAGTCGTTATAAAAAACTGGATGACGAGTCATTTTTTACTGCTAAATTCTGAAAAAACAGAGGTATTAATTATCGGACCTAAATCCCCACATTTAATAACCTAGAACATTATCTAACACTTGATGGCTTCTCTGTCAATTCTTCTTCATCAGTCAGGAACCTAGGTGTGCTGTTCGATAGCAATCTGTCATTTGAAAGCCGTGTTTCTAGCATCTGTAAAACTGTGTTTTTTCATCTTCATCTTCATTTCTAAATTGCGACTTATGCTCTCAATGTCAAGTGCAGAAATGTTAATTCATGCGTTTATGACCTCAAGGTTAGACTATTGTAATGCTTTATTGGGTGGTTGTTCTGCACGCTTGATCAACAAACTACAGTTGGTCCAAAATTCAGCAGCTAGAGTCCTTACTAGAACCAGGAAGTATGACCTGATTAGCCCGGTTCTGTCAACACTGCACTGGCTCCCTATCAAACATCGGTGTAGCATATTTGCTTTATGAGATGAACATAATTAATCAAAACGGGTTATCAATTATATATCCATCTTCAGGAATTAGCTTCAGGAATTAACACTATAACTGATTCATTTGGCCCAATTTTCCAAACCATTCATACAGTTCTCAAAACAAAGACACGTTTCTCAAAACTTTTAACACATTTCACCTGCTTTCACACACGTTCCAATTTGCTCAGTGTTTTCTGCAAAACTCTACACAAAAACGCCATCATTTTGCACAGGTTTAACCATGTTCTCGTTCAGAAAACACAAACACGTAATATAATTAACTCAAGCTGTCACAAGCTGAGCACAATCAACACACAATTATGCACGTGTTAACACTAAGTAGCAAAACTGATGACACACACATCAGAATGTCAGGTAATATAAAAAGGGCCACAGGTGATCATTTGCTTTGGAAAATGGACCCTAATGGTGAAAGAGCAGAAAGAGGTGGGAGACAGAGAGGAAGAGGAAGGGGAAGGGCCCAAAGAACATTTGTTCCTGACGAAATACGGGCAACACTAGTTGACCATGTTCTTGTGCATGGGATGACCTTGAGGGAAGCTGGCCAACGAGTTCAGCCGAATGTGAGCAGATTTACAGTCGCGTCTATCATTCGAACATTTAGAGAAGAAAACAGGTACCTGATATTTGCCAAAGACACTGTACAGTAATCTACAGGGTTTTTATACTATTTAGACATACAGCTACAATAAAATTTAGATAAGAGAACCTTCATTGTTCTTCAGTGTACAGAACTGTATCATGCTGTAAATCCTTAAACTCATAACTGTCAAATTTATGTGTTGCTCAGTATTCGTTGTTCTTCTATGTAATGTATTTCTGCAGAGTTGAGAGGCGACTGCCTGGGGGAGGCAGACAACGTCTTCTGACAGAGGACCAAGAAACTGCAATTGTAAATATGGTCATTGCTAATAATGCAATTAGACTGCGTGAAATTCAGAGAAGAATTATTGAAGATCAACAAGCCTTCTCAGAAATTAATCGTATAAGTATTTCTACAATTGACCGTATCCTGCATCGTAACAGACTTAGAATGAAACAGGTATATAGGGTGCCTTTTGAAAGGAATTCAGAGCAAGTCAAGAATCAGCGAGTGCAGTATGTACAGGTACTAAGTGTAACTCACTAATGTGTTATTTAGTGCTTACAGGTAAAGTTATTCTTATTGCTTACACATGTACTCAAAACATATTTTTGCAGAACATGTTCGAGTTTGATGGAAGAGACACCCTGCATGAATATATATTTATTGATGAGGCTGGGTTTAATCTAACTAAAAGGAGGAGAAGGGGAACATTATTGGACGCCGTGCCATTGTGGAGGTCCCTGGTCAGCGTGGGGGCAATGTGACACTGTGCGCTGCCATCACCATGGAGTTCTCCACCATCATGCAACCTTGGGCCCTTACAACACTCAACATCTCTTGGATTTCCTCAACCGTCTCTATGGTTCCATTATCCAGCATGAAGCAAGAGAGCCAGAACGGGCCGAACAGCCTCAGTATGTTGTAATTTGGGATAATGTAAGTTTCCATCGTGCTGCTCAGGTCCGCAATTGGTTCAATGACCATCCCAGATTTTCTAACATGTTTCTACCAGCATACTCCCCATTCCTCAATCCCATAGAGGAGTTTTTTTCTGCATGGCGGTGGAGAGTATATGATCGAAACCCTTACGAACGGGCAAACCTTTTGCAAGCAATGGAAGAGGCCTGTGGTGACATTGCTATAGATTCGATCCAAGGCTGGATAAGACACAGCAGAGCATATTTTCCCCGCTGCCTTGCAAGAGAAAACATTTACTGTGATGTAGATGAAGGTATGTGGCCTGATCCTGCCCAGAGACGTGATGCTGAGGGTGCTGATCAGTAACTGATCAGTGTTTTTCTTTTTGCGTGTGTGCTGTAACTGACAGTAAACAGTCTTTTGTTGCATACTGAGTTCATACTCAGTTCTTTTTTTTGGAAAGTGTATATACATATTAAAGTCCTGTAATAAAAAATAAAAACAATTCTAAATGCTTCTCCTTTTATTTTATTCTACCTCCACCCTTCCGCTGATTCCTGATTACCAGGAAGAGGTTTTAGTAACAGTGTTTTGAATTGATCTCACTGGTGTTTTCTAGGCAGTGGAGTAGTCTGTATATTTGGCAGGTTTGTGCATCATCTGAGGCCAAAGTTTGTTTTTGACTGAAGATCATTTGTTTTTGACTAGAATATTTGGTTTTGACCTGGAAGTTTGAGGTACCGCAAGGAAGGCAGGGAGAGAGAGAGAGAGAGAGAGAGAGAGAGAGAGAGAGAGAGAGAGAGAGTATGGCAGGATTTTAACATCAGCTGACTACATCCTGTTATGAACCATCAGATAATCACATCACCTTAATTAAAAGGGGTCGAAGCCTAGAAGCGCAACTAGATAGTTAACAAGCGGTTACTTGCATGGGTTTTGTGGGTGCTGAGTAAAGCTTCCTGGTGCTTGTATAATGCGTAGATTCCTGGTGAATTCCTTTAGGAGTGAAAGCTTCGTCATTCCAGCCATGAGTTGATTAGTCCGAAGTGAATCGACAAAACTGCCCGAAGATCGGACTCCCCCCGGAAGGGGAGCCGTGAGGTTTCCAAGGTGATAAGTGTGTCTCCAGAGCACCGAAAGTAAAGAGAGAGAGTAACCTTTTGGTGTGGGAGAAGTTTTATCTGTTTTCCTGTAACACCCATTTTGGTTAGTTTGACCAATAACAAGGCTCATAGTTTCAGCGGGAAAGTGTTTCTTTGTCCCACTTGACACCTCATTTGCATGTTTTACGACTGATCTGGAGACTGGTGTAATTTTCCCCACCACAGTACAGTAAAAATAGTGTGATGCATTTCATGATCACATTGTAAGGCTCCACCCGCCGGTCCAAAACGCGGAGTCCAGCGGCCTGGTCGAAGGTTGTCTGCGTGTATGTCTTATACGGCGCTTCTGCAAGAAATTCTTAAATCATTAAAATTTTGGTTCTCGATCCAAGTCTGACTCCATGAATAATTTGATCTGACTCCAATTATCTTTAACTCTTTAGTTCTACTTTGTGTTTATAATTTTAAACTGATCATAATGATTGATTATAATTTAGAAGTTTGGTTATTCTGGGAAATTCCATACTTTCAGTTATTCGTTCATCAAGGACCTAACATCACTTAGAAATTCGCTCTGCCGTTTTAGCGAATTCACGGACACAAACTCGCCAGTCCTGGTCCTACTCAGAGGGTACAGTGTGATTAAATACCTTTATGTAGGCTGCGCTCCGCAAGCACATAACAAAAACGTAAATTTACTCCATAATCACGAAGACTGTAACTTGTTAAGCTGGTGACAGACAGAAATCAGAAGATCCCTAATGGACAGCCCCCTGCTGACCATTGGTACTTAAGTATGATCTATCCTGGACACAGATTTGCGGAAATGTTTAGACTACACAATAATCTACTTGAAAAAATGATTCTTGGAAACCCCAGAGTAAATCAAACTTAACATTTATTTTTGCCAGGCATAATCAGCAATAGTGAAAATCAAATAAAGAACAAATTAAATCAATTTCAAAATGAGAATACATCATTTGCAGGAAATGTATCAACTTGGTTATACAATTGATCAGCATGAATACACAAACCTAGAATATTAAAATAAAATAAGATCAAAGAGTCAGCATACCTGGCAGATAGAGAGACACACGGTGATTGACAGTCGTGTGGGAAGTTCTGTTTACAGATGCTTCCTTGAATCTTTCGCCAAACCTCTTTAAATACTCCAATCAAAACAAAACAATCATAAATTTAACATAATAAAAGCTTCACTTGACCTTTTGCTGGGGCATGAAATGACCTGAAGGCCCTATCTAACCTGTGGTATAAAAACAACATTTGGCAAAGACCTTATCAGGAGCACAACCCATACCAGAAGAACAGAATTTCTCTCAGGTTTGAGATATTTATTTTTGGTCTGTTCTATTGATATGGGACTGAGATCCTATTTCCAATCGCACCGAGATTGTAAAATTGATACCAAACATGAAAAGTTTATGCTCATGAATTCTGAAGATATAGTTCTTGACATTTCTTTGTCCACTTTTAATGGCTAGGACCATGTGCTCAGGGGGAAGGATGGGTGTAGGGATCGGTGAGCAAATGGTCTTTCTCCCAGATCCTCTCATCTGATTAGAGAGTTTATTGTTTTGTGGCATGACATTTGC
Organism: Onychostoma macrolepis; assembly: GCF_012432095.1. Lineage (NCBI taxonomy): Eukaryota > Metazoa > Chordata > Actinopteri > Cypriniformes > Cyprinidae > Onychostoma > Onychostoma macrolepis. Next base: position 7,864,393 of record NC_081157.1, on the reverse strand, counting down.
ATTGCGAGAGTTCCTGAGAGACTGGCTTCCCGAGGAGATCAAAGCCCCCCTACAACATAGTGTACATCATTGTGTGAGGAATAAAGAGCAGATCATTTTGATATCAAGAAAGAGACATCTAAAAGGTATTAAACCAGAGATACATTCATACACCTGAATATGAGTGATTAGAGCTTACTAATACGAATAACGAGTGGTAACTAGGCTAATATAATAAGGAAACATACAAACAACACATGCATATACCAGATACATTTGTAACTGATTAATTATGGTCTAAATAAAGAAAATGCCTCTATGTGTGTGTTATGTATGTTGTAATCGTGGGGGTAGTCCACAGGCCTGGTACTGAGGGTCATTTAGTTCTCTTGGAATGTGTTTGAAGTCCGATGGAGACACAAGATAGTCGATCTGTTTAGCATCTTTTTGTCAGTGGGGGGGACAACCCTTGGCAATTAGCACCCATATAACGGTAGAATGTGGGGCCAGGCTGTGAATTATATGCAAATGTCAAAAGGCTAAAAGGGTCTCTTAAGACCATCAAGGATCATAAGCAGATGTTACATCGGATAGATTTTAAAATATTGTTAATTACTTATAAAGCCCTGAATGGCTTCGCTCCTCAGTACTTGAGCGAGCTCTTATCACGCTATAGTCCTCCACGTCCGCTGCGTTCTCAAAACTCCGGCCGTTTGATAATACCTAGAATATCAAAATCTACTGCGGGCGGCAGATCCTTTTCCTATTTAGCACCCAAACTCTGGAAGAATCTACCTAACACTGTTCGGGAGGCAGAAACACTCTGTCAGTTTAAATCTAGATTAAAGACCCATCTCTTTAGCCTGGCTTACACATAACACACTAATACGCTTCTATTATTCAAATCCGTTAAAGGATTGTTAGGCTGCATTAATTAGATCAACCGGAACCGGGAACACTCCCCATAACACACGATGTACTCGTTACATTGTAAGAAGAATGGCATCTATGCTAATATTTGTCTGTTTCTTTCCTATTCTGTTTCTCAGTCCGTATCCGGTCAGATGGTGGATCAGCACCAAGAGATGATGTCTGGAGCCCTGATCGTCAGCGGAGACCAGGACACCCAGATGAGCCCCAGAGACATATCCCCAGCGAAAACCTCGATTAAAATACAATAAAACTAAAAATATAACAAAATAACAAAAAATATAATAAAATACCTAACTACATAATACTATTATTGTTAGAAATTGCAACAAAATAAAAAAAATAGAAATATAAACTTTTGAACTGCGGGTTTCGTCTGGTCAGAGGAGAACTGACCTCCGACTGAGCCTGGTTTCTCCCAAGGTTTTTTTCTCCATTCTGTCTCGGAGGGAGTTTTGGTTCCTTGCCACTGTCGCCTCTGGCTTGCTCAGTTGGGGACACTTAATTTCTAGCAATTATCGTCGATTTGATTGCACAGATACTATTTAAACTAAACTGAGCTAGACAATGACATCTCTGAATTCAATAATGAAATGCCTTTTACTGAAAATTGAGTGTTTAATCTTATCATTATACATTACTGACACTCTATCCTCCAATTTGATACTGTTAAGTGCTTTGACACAATCTGTATTGTTAAAAGCGCTATATAAATAAAGATGACTTGACTTGACTTGACTTGTCAGGAGACGGATGCGTGTCAAACTCGAGAGAGCGAGACGCAGCGTGTATCGGTGTATAGACGTTAGATACTGTGGAGAATGAGTAATGGCACCGTATGAGATATTTCAGTATCGGTATCAAAATATAAATATTTAGGATAACATTGCCATGTCGTTTGTTTCTCCAAACTTTGACTCCATAGTTACGCTGAGCTTCCTCACTGTCCGATCAGATCTTCAAAAGCTGCTGCGGCTGCTTTTCCTGGTTCAGATATCAGAATATCAATTCAAATTGTGGGCGTACTCAGTAACGAACTATGATTTAAAAGTAACGAAGTAGATTATTTTGCTAAATTTGTACTTAAGTACAAGTAAAAGTACAGCTTTAAAAATAAAGTACAAGTACCTGAAAAAACTACTTAATTACAGTAACGTGAGTAGTTGTAATTCGTTACCTCCACCACTGTGGCCGAGATACAACTATTTGAATATCTGGAATCTGAGGGTGCAAAAAAATCTAAATATTGAGAAAACTGCCTTTAAAGTTACCCAAATGAACTCCTTAGCAACACATATTACTAATCAAAAATTAAGTTTTGATATATTTACGGTAGGAAATTGACAAAATAACTACATGGAACATTAATATCCTAATGATTTTTGGGATAAAAGAAACATTTTGAGTGGGAACCATGTATATATATTTAAATGGAATATGCATACACACCAAGTCAGAAAGTCACCTTTATTTCTAAAGTGCTTTGCACAATAATAGAGATCGTTTCACAGCAGCTTCACAATAGTATCAAATTCCGCTGTAAAGTAGCTCTAACAAGTCAATAGTGTCATTATACAGCTCAAGTCAGTTCAGCATTGATTGTTCATTTGCATAACTGTGTAAAATTCATCAATAGTGCATACACACTGTATATACAGTTTATATGTGCATCTGCATGTATCTGCAAGTGATATGACAAAATCCTGTGTACTCCGCTGCGCTCTGAACAAGCAAAAAACACACCAGAGCAGTGTTTTACATTTTTCACATTGGCATGTATTTATGTGGCTAAGTATTTTATGCTTGTGTGTAGAGTTACTACGCAAAGATACAATTTTTAGAAGAGTTAAAATAGTTTTGAAAGAAGTGTTTGCTTTTGCAAGATGTGTGTGACGATTTGCATGTTGTGTGTGTGTATTGTGGTTTTGTGTGTAGAGTTTTGAGAAATGAAGCTGTAAAAAACTGTAAAAACAAAGTCAAATATTTTGCCTGCTATTTATTTATTATCAGTTTCAAAGACATTTTATTCAGTTTCAATCTTCACTTTCATTGGTTTCTTGAAAAGTTGCATTCAATATCTTAGGCATGACCAAAGACATCGTCTGTAACACCCGTACATCCACTTCCTATTCAGGTATTCTTTGTCTAGCATTCCAGAGACAGGAAGCTTCTCCATCTTGTTCTCCCTTTCAGACAGTGGATCGATGTTTTCTTCTGGAAGAAAACTGGCAGGGTCTCTCAGATTGGAGAAGTCTCTCAGGTAATCCTAAAAGGAAAATAAACAAGGAATTATTGGACAAATTATGGGCAATTGCAAAACGGGCAAATACAAGTATTATATGAAAAAAACATACCTCTGCGATGGCTTCATCTTTGTCAGATGGCAGTGAAATCGCTCCAGAATGAATAACAAGCAGCAGGCTCGCAAGAAAACACAGCTGGTAGTGAATCCCCATGTTGTGAGTTTCTTCTTCTGCTCGTGTGCTTCGCTTCTGATCGACTAGTGTCTGATGATGACTTATATACTCTTCAAACTGTGAGGTGTTGAGCAGCAGGTGAAATTAAACCATCAAACTGACAGACAAGACAATAGGAGGATTTTCAGCTTTCTGGACACAGCCTCTTCCTCCTCACCCAGATACTTATATTATTTCTCTTCCTCATACCTTTAATTAATCGCAGCATTTTTAAGTGTTCTGTGTTTTATAAACACAACAAAGAGCAAACGTTTGTTTGTGTTTTTAAATGTGATGATTGAAAAACAATCATAAAACACAGTGATGACATTACAAGCATTACCGGGGTGTAAAATACTTATAAAAAGTTTTCTTTTTACTTGATTACTACTTAAGTATTATTTTGTATTTGTACTTAAATACTATTTATAATGACTTCTAGTAGAAAAACCCCCCCATTAATTTTTACTCCTTACAGGAGTCAACCTGTAAAGTACTCACTGCATTTTTGCATTTTATTTATTTATTTTTTCTGCACATGCGTTTCAGCTTCAGTTATAACTTTCATCAGGGAAATTTCTGACTTCAAAAGCCATCATACCTGAGGAGGAATACTGAGACAGCAAAGTTGCTTTTCCCCCAGAAGTTTATATTATATGTTCACAAAGTTTACATTATATGTTAAATTAATCATAAATCATGTTTAGTGATGCTCTTAGCAGGGAGTGGATAAATGGCATTATAATTATGTCTTGAGATGATATATTCTTGCCCTAAATAAGTGGGTATGTACGACAAGATTATACATACTAAAATATATATCTATTAAAAACTTTCACCAAAAAAATAAATTATATTATTAAATATTTAAAGGAGTCATATTGTCAGACCCTGCGTCCCAATGTGCCTACTTGTACTACATCCTAAAAGTATGTACTTTTTTCGCGAAGAAAAAGTAGATACTTTTGAGCGTGTAGCAGAAAAGTATGGACGTTTTTGGAAAACACTACTACGTCATAAAATTGCGTCTGGTGACATAATTGTGTTCATTTTACATCTGCTGTCAATTATTCAGATAGAAAACATTCTTACATTTTGGCCAACGCATAAAAAATACAGATCGACATTTCTTTTCCATTACTCGCAAGTTTATTTATCCTTACCCTGCCCTACACTGCTCGTTATCTGTTCTACAAATGCTTACCAGTTTATTCGTGAGACAAGAAAGAGCACGTCGGCGCAGATCTGCCATTCACAAGCATAATGTCCGGAGAGCGGTGCTGATGTTTTTCCACAATGCTGTATGTATGCAATACATCGCAAACAGCTGCATTACGCTTATCCATTTTCATATTAAAATGTTACATTGAACATGCTTAAAATGAATTTATATATTAGATTAAATATTTTCTAAATAATTTGTAATAATATTTAAGGAATTATTATTGTTTGCTGTTAATATGAAAGAACAACTGAAAAAAAAATATATATATACATATATATTTTATTCAACCAAATGAAATAATCAAATCGAAGTCATAAAAACATTAATTTGACAAGCCGTTTTTTTTCAACAGGATCAAAGAAAAGAAGATTGAAATAATATTGCCTGCTCACTTTCGCCCAGGCCCGACGAAAAATAAAATTCTGTAGGCCTATATAGGCTATACATTTTTTGCCTCGCGCTACTGGCGGGCGCTGCAAGTATAATTCAGGATTCCGTGAACTGCACACGGAAATATTTATTCCGTAAATAAACACAGCTGGCTTGCTCTGAAGGGGCATATTTATTTAACGTAATCGCAACCTTCGCAATTTGACTCGCATTAAGCAATATCGCAATGTCGATTTTCCACATAATTATTTATTTTAAATAAAATAATGGCTATTTTATTTTATTGACAAAATATTTTAGTTTGTCTTGTATATTTTTTTCATAAGATCAGATAACATTTTAGGGTGTCATATGGTCATGTTACAACGTGCCCCTCAGCTGTTACAATGTACCCCACCTATGGTGTCACATTTCACTTCCAATTTTTAGGGTAAATAAAGAAAAACGTATACACTGTATTTATCAAACAAAGCGACATATTTGTACTAGACAAGTGTGAAATTACTGTGGATAAAAAAATTATACTTTGAACATGAAGTGGATTTACACAATTTGAGAAAGTCAAAAAGTATTACTTTGTGCCCCGCTCTCCCCTAACCTGCAGCCTTAACATAGGTCCACATAAGGAAACAACCAATTGTACTCATTCAAATCCTTTTATAGCAGCGTTTCTCTTGCCCGTGAATACGGCTTCATTGGCAGCTCGCCAAGTAATTAGCTTTTCAGTGTGTTCATCTGACCCTTAACTCAAGCCATTAGAGATTTGAGCTTTGGGACACACTTATTCTATTGTCACATACTATTTAGGATGGATAGTATGAACATTGGGACGCAGGCAGAGAGTCACCGCAGTCTCATAACGACACTCATAGGGGCTAATACAGAAAAGGCTATGTCACCTTTGGACTTCAAACGAGACAGCGGGACAGATAATAGATTATCAGACCCCTTTAACTATTTAATAATATGCTTTTTTTTTTTTTTTTGGTTTAAGTTTTTAATAGATATATTTTTAGTATAGAGATATATCTGTCTCTTGTCGTACATACCCACATATTTAGGGCAAGAATATATCATCTCAATGCATAATTATAATGCCATTTATCCACTCCCTGCTAAGAGCATCACTAAACATGATTTATGATTAATTTAAATTATAAATAGGCCTGAGAAAAGAGATCCAAGTCTTAGATCATTCTCTGATAATCTATTAACCGTCCCGTTTTCTCATTTGAAGTCCAAAGGTGACGGAGCCTTTTCTGTATTAGCCCCTAAACTGTGGAACTCATTACCTCAATCTGTTAGGTTATCATCTTTATCTGTGTTTAAATCATCATTGAAAACCTATCTCTTTTCTCAGGCCTATTTATAATTTTTGGATGTGTTGATCTTAGTGAGTTAGTTTCGTATTCCTGGTTTTTATTTGGTTTTATGGATTTTAAGTTGCTGATTTACAAAAAATTACACAAATCCCTAATATCTAATAATATACAATTTTTGGTGAAATGTTTTAATAGATGTGTGTTTTGTTTTGTTTTTTTACAGTGTATATATACTATATTATGATTAAATATCTAACGCCTATTTAAAATATTACTTCTGTCACAGTTATGTTCAGTGTGAGTTGGTTTTTCTGTCTTTGCTTTCTCCCTGCCTGTCAGTTTTGTTATTTGTTACTGATTTGATTAGTCATTTTATTCAGTGGTGTCCTAATTACTTCCCTTTGTTTGTTCTATGCATTTAAGTCCTTGTGCATCATTTGACTTTGGTCCAGTATTGTCAGTGTATGGGAGCGGTTCTTAATTTGCTAGTGTGTGGATTTACTAACGGATTTATGAAAGACAGTTTGAACTGTCATCCTCCTCATCGTTTGTGTGGTTTACGACCAGGTTGTAAACCCCTAGGGTGGAGTTAACTAGGAGCTTAGGGTTATTAACTAGAGGTATGTGGACATTGGAGAGCGACCAGACAGTGATTGTGCGGGAGGAGTGCAATGATATAATGGTTTCTACTAGAAGTCATTATAAATAGTATTTAAGTACAAATCCCCCAAAATAATACTTAATAAAAGTTTTCTTTTTACTTGATTACTGCTTAAGTATTTTACACCCCGATAATGCTTGTAATTTCATCACTGTGTTTTATGATTGTTTTTCAATCATCACATTTAAAAACACAAACAAACGTTTGCTCTTTGTTGTGTTTATAAAACACAGAACACTTAAAAATGCTGCGATTAATTAAAGGTATGAGGAAGAGAAATAATATAAGTATCTGGGTGAGGAGGAAGAGGCTGTGTCCAGAAAGCTGAAAATCCTCCTATTGTCTTGTCTGTCAGTTTGATGGTTTAATTTCACCTGCTGCTCAACACCTCACAGTTTGAAGAGTATATAAGTCATCATCAGACACTAGTCGATCAGAAGCGAAGCACACGAGCAGAAGAAGAAACTCACAACATGGGGATTCACTACCAGCTGTGTTTTCTTGCGAGCCTGCTGCTTGTTATTCATTCTGGAGCGATTTCACTGCCATCTGACAAAGATGAAGCCATCGCAGAGGTATGTTTTTTTCATATAATACTTGTATTTGCCTGTTTTGCAGTTGCCCATAATTTGTCCAATAATTCCTTGTTTATTTTCCTTTTAGGATTACCTGAGAGACTTCTCCAATCTGAGAGACCCTGACAGTTTTCTTCCAGAAGAAAACATCGATCCAATGTCTGAAAGGGAGAACAAGATGGAGAAGCTTCCTGTCTCTGGAATGCTAGACAAAGAATACCTGAATGGGAAGTGGATGTACGGGTGTTACAGACGATGTCTTTGGTTGTGCCGAAGATATTGAATGCAACTTTTCAAGAAACCAATGAAAGTGAAGATTGAAACTGAAAAAAATAAATAAATAAATAGCAGGCAAAATATTTGACTTTGTTTTTACAGTTTTTTACAGCTTAATTTCTCAAAACTCTACACACAAAACCACAATACACACACACAACATGCAAATCGTCACACACATCTTGCAAAAGCAAACACTTCTTTCAAAACTATTTTAACTCGTCTAAAAATGGTATCTTTGCGTAGTAACTCTACAGACAAGCATAAAATAATTAGCCACATAAATACATGCCAATGTGAAAAATGTAAAACACTGCTCTGGTGTGTTTTTTGCTTGTTCAGAGCGCAGCGGAGTACACAGGATTTTGTCATATCACTTGCAGATACATGCAAATGCACATATAAACTATATGCAGTTTGCATGCACCATTGATGAATTTTACACAGTTATGCAAATGAACAATCAATGCTGAACTGACTTGAGCTGTCATTTTTTGATTTCATGACGACTTGCATCATTTTCAATACCATTGGCAAAACTATACTGTATACTGCCATAGGTATTTTAACATCTCAATTTTTTTTGTTCATCCATTTTTTTTCAAGGCAATCATTATGTCAAGCTTTGAGTGGTTTAATCCAAGTCTTCTAAAAAGACACGTTCGCTTTACATGATGAACATTTTCAAATAGGCTTTTATTTACATACATATAAACAGTGATCAATTACCTTTACAAAAATCTCAATCTTAAACATTTGCTCATTCTATGTATTTGTGTCTTTAAAATAGGGTAACTTTGTTGCAAAAGCTTACAGCTAAAGGAAGCTTGATTTCAAATTTGATTTAAAACTGAATTGAATTTACAAAAAAAGACAAGTACACAGTCAGTAATAAAATTATTTAAAAAAAATATCCGCAATTCAGTTGAGGTATTCAAAATATGACAAGACTAAATTTTTATAGGCAGTGTTTTAAGAGCCATATATGTTATTTATTTAAGGCAAGGCAAGTTTATTTATAAAGCACATTTCATACAGAGTGGTAATTCAAAGTGCTTTACATAAATATACAGTGGGGCAAAAAAGTATTTAGTCAGCCACCAATTGTGCAAGTTCTCCCACTTAAAAAGTAATTTGCCTGTAATTTTCATCAGAGGTATACCTCAACTATGAGAGACAAAATGAGAAAAAGAAATCCAGAAAATCACATTGTAGGATTTTTAAAGAATTAATTGGTAAATTCCTCGGTAAAATAAGTATTTGGTCACCTACAAACAAGCAAGATTTCTGGCTCTCACAGACCTGTAACTTCTTCTTTAAGAGGCTCCTCTGTCCTCCACTCGTTACCTGTATTAATGGCATCTGTTTGAACTCGTTATCAGTATAAAAGACACCTGTCCACAACCTCAAACAGTCCAACTCCAAACTCCACCATGGCCAAGACCAAAGAGCTGTCAAAGGACACCAGAAACAAAATTGTAGACCTGCACCCGGCTGGGAAGACTGAATCTGCAATAGGTAAGCAGCTTGGTGTGAAGAAATCAACTGTGGGAGCAATTATTAGAAAATGGAAGACATACAAGACCACTGATAATGTCCCTCGATCTGGGGCCCCACGCAAGATCTCACCCCGTGGGGTCAAAATGATCACAAGAACTGTGAGCAAAAATCCCAGAACCACACGGGGGACCTAGTGAATGACCTGCAGAGAGCTGGGACCAAAGTAACAAAGGCTACCATCAGTAACACTGCGCCGCCAGGGACTCAAATCCTGCAGTGCCAGACGTGTCCCCCTGCTTAAGCCAGTACATGTCCGGCTCGTCTGAAGTTTGCTAGAGAGCATTTGGATGATCCAGAAGAGGATTGGGAGAATGTCATATGGTCAGATGAAACCAAAATAGAACTTTTTGGTAAAAACTCAACTTGTCGTGTTTGGAGGAGAAAGAATGCTGAGTTGCATCCAAAGAACACCGTACCTACTGTGACGCATGGGGGTGCAAACATCATGCTTTGGGGCTGTTTTTCTGCAAAGGGACCAGGACGACTGATCCGTGTAAATGAAAGAATGAATGGGGCCATGTATCGTGAGATTTTGAGTGAAAACCTCCTTCCATCAGCAAGGGCATTGAAGATGAAACGTCCTGGAGTGGCCTAGCCGGTCTCCAGATCTCAACCCCATCAAAAATCTTTGGAGGGAGTTGAAAGTCCGTGTTGCCCAGCGACAGCCCCAAAACATTACTGCTCAAGAGGAGATCTGCATGGAGGAATGGGCCAAAATACCAGCAACAGTGTGTGAAAACCTTGTGAAGACTTACAGAAAACGTTTGACCTCTGTCATTGCCAACAAAGGGTATATAACAAAGTATTGAGATGAAATTTTGTTATTGACAAAATACATATTTTCCACCATAATTTGCAAATAAATTATTTAAAAATCCTACAATGTGATTTTCTGGATTTTTTTTCTCATTTTGTCTCTCATAGTTGAGGTATACCTATGATGAAAATTACAGGCCTCTCTCATCTTTTTAAGTGGGAGAACTTGCACAATTGGTGGCTGACTAAATACTTTTTTGCCCCACTGTATGTTATTTATTTAGATAAATGGAACATCAGATGGCTTTGACCTGTAATGTCTGTACAATGATGCAGTTACACAGACTAAGATATTTATATATGTACAAATCATACAAATATCCCATTCCAAAACATTTCTAGCATAAACTTACATTGTAAAGAAATTAAAGATCCATCTTTGATTGTTGAAAGACTTTCTGGTGCATTTCACTTACAGACAATACAATTTCCAGTAGCATTTCCATCAGTCAGGTGTGGATCTATTCTGACTGGTTGATAACCTTTCACAAAGTTTAATCCAGGAGTAAAGAGAAATAATTTCTACTTTAAAAGCACGGAGAGATCGCGATTGCACAGTCTGCGCGCAAGCAATATCGGAGTGAGAGGGCAGGCAGTTCATTTGTATAAGTTAAGCCTATTTGAGAGCTCGCATCCAGTTTTCTGAGATTACATGACTGTGTTCTCATGTCCAATAAAGCACTTGCCACATTTGCGTGGAAATGATTAAAATTATCCTGAATACCTGCAATCCCGTGCTGACATTCAGACTCTGTATTATTAATGTATTAACAAATACATTATATTATGAATTAAAATGCTCCATCGGGACAAGACCACGGGAATCAGATAAGCCCTTTACACAATCTGACATGGCTGCGGTTGGAATTGAACTGCGGGTTTCGTCTGGCCAGAGGAGAACTGACCCCCGACTGAGCCTGGTTTCTCCCAAGGTTTTTTTTTTCTCCATTCTGTCTCAGAGGGAGTTTTGGTTCCTTGCCACTGTCGCCTCTGGCTTGCTCAGTCGGGGACACTTAATTTCTATCGATTATCGTCGATTTGGTTGCACAGATACTATTTAAACTAAACTGAGCTAGACAATGACATCTCTGAATTCAATAATGAAATGCCTTTAACTGAAAATTGAGAAAATTGAGTGTTTAATCTTATCATTATACATTACTGACACTCTATCCTCCAATTTGATACTGTTAAGTGCTTTGACACAATCTGTATTGTTAAAAGCGCTATATAAATAAAGATGACTTGACTTGACTTGTCAGGAGACGGATGCGTGTCAAATTCGAGAGAGCGAGACGCAGCGTGTATCGGTGTATAGACGTTAGATACTGTGGAGAATGAGTAATGGCACCGTATGAGATATTTCAGTATCGGTATCAAAATATAAATATTTAGGATAACATTGCCATGTCGTTTGTTTCTCCAAACTTTGACTCCATAGTTACGCTGAGCTTCCTCACTGTCCGATCAGATCTTCAAAAGCTGCTGCGGCTGCTTTTCCTGGTTCAGATATCAGAATATCAATTCAAATTGTGGGCGTACTCAGTAACGAACTATGATTTAAAAGTAACGAAGTAGATTATTTTGCTAAATTTGTACTTAAGTACAAGTAAAAGTACAGCTTTAAAATTATTTTATGCTTGTCTGTAGAGTTACTACGCAAAGATACAATTTTTAGAAGAGTTAAAATAGTTTTGAAAGAAGTGTTTGCTTTTGCAAGATGTGTGTAACGATTTGCATGTTGTGTGTGTGTATTGTGGTTTTGTGTGTAGAGTTTTGAGAAATGAAGCTGTAAAAAACTGTAAAAACAAAGTCAAATATTTTGCCTGCTATTTATTTATTATCAGTTTCAAAGACATTTTATTCAGTTTCAATCTTCACTTTCATTGGTTTCTTGAAAAGTTGCATTCAATATCTTAGGCATGACCAAAGACATCGTCTGTAACACCCGTACATCCACTTCCCATTCAGGTATTCTTTGTCTAGCATTCCAGAGACAGGAAGCTTCTCCATCTTGTTCTCGCTTTCAGACAGTGGATCGATGTTTTCTTCTGGAAGAAAACTGGCAGGGTCTCTCAGATTGGAGAAGTCTCTCAGGTAATCCTAAAAGGAAAATAAACAAGGAATTATTGGACAAATTATGGGCAATTGCAAAACGGGCAAATACAAGTATTATATGAAAAAAACATACCTCTGCGATGGCTTCATCTTTGTCAGATGGCAGTGAAATCGCTCCAGAATGAATAACAAGCAGCAGGCTCGCAAGAAAACACAGCTGGTAGTGAATCCCCATGTTGTGAGTTTCTTCTTCTGCTCGTGTGCTTCGCTTCTGATCGACTAGTGTCTGATGATGACTTATATACTCTTCAAACTGTGAGGTGTTGAGCAGCAGGTGAAATTAAACCATCAAACTGACAGACAAGACAATAGGAGGATTTTCAGCTTTCTGGACACAGCCTCTTCCTCCTCACCCAGATACTTATATTATTTCTCTTCCTCATACCTTTAATTAATCACAGCATTTTTAAGTGTTCTGTGTTTTATAAACACAAAAAAGAGCAAACGTTTGTTTGTGTTTTTAAATGTGATGATTGAAAAACAATCATAAAACACAGTGATGACATTACAAGCATTACCGGGGTGTAAAATACTTATAAAAGTTTTCTTTTTACTTGATTACTACTTAAGAATTATTTTGGGGGATTTGTACTTAAATACTATTTATAATGACTTCTAGCAGAAAACCCCCAGTAATTTTTACTCCTTACAGGAGTCAACCTGTAAAGTACTCACTGCATTTTTGCATTTTATTTACTTATTTTTTCTGCACATGCGTTTCAGCTTCAGTTATAACTTTCATCAGGGAAATTTCTGACTTCAAAAGCCATCATACCTGAGGAGGAATACTGAGACAGCAAAGTTGCTTTTCCCCCCAGAAGTTTATATTATATGTTCACAAAGTTTACATTATATGTTAAATTAATCATAAATCATGTTTAGTGATGCTCTTAGCAGGGAGTGGATAAATGGCATTATAATTATGTCTTGAGATGATATATTCTTGCCCTAAATATGTGGGTATGTACGACAAGATTATACATACTAAAAATATATCTATTAAAAAATTTCACCAAAAATCTTTTAAAAAAGTATATTTATTAAATATTAAATATTTAAAGGGGTCATATTGTCAGAGAGTCACCACAGTCTCCAGCACTATATCGCTGCACTCCTCCCGCACAATCACTGTCTGGACGCTCTTCAATGTCCACGTACCTCTAGTTAATAACCCTAAACTCCTAGTTAACTCCACCCTAGGGGTTTACAACCTGGTCGTAAACCACACAAACGATGAGGAGGATGACAGTTCAAACTGTCTTTCATAAATCCGTTAGTAAATCCACACACTAGCAAATTAAGAACCGCACCCACACACTGACAATACTGGACCAAAGTCAAATGATGCACAAGGACTTAAATGCATAGAACAAACAAAGGGAAGTAATTAGGACACCACTGAATAAAATGACTAATCAAATCAGTAACAAATAACAAAACTGACAGGCAGGGAGAAAGCAAAGACAGAAAAACCAACTCACACTGAACATAACTGTGACAGAAGTAATATTTTAAATAGGCGTTAGATATTTAATCATAATATAGTATATATACTGTAAAAAAAAAAAAAAAAACATCTATTAAAACCTTTCACCAAAAATTGTATATTATTATTATTAGATATTAGGGATTTGTGTAATTTTTTGTAAATCAGCAACTTCAAATCCATAAAACCAAATAAAAACCAGGAATACGAAATTAACTCACTAAGATCAACATATCCAAAAATTATAAATAGGCCTGAGAAAAGAGATAGGTTTTCAATGATGATTTAAACACAGATAAAGATGATAACCTAACAGATTGAGGTAATGAGTTCCACAGTTTAGGGGCTAATACAGAAAAGGCTCCGTCACCTTTGGACTTGAAACGAGAAAACGGGACGGTTAATAGATTATCAGAGAATGATCTAAGACTTGGATCTCTTTTCTCAGGCCTATTTATAATTTAAATTAATCATAAATCATGTTTAGTGATGCTCTTAGCAGGGAGTGGATAAATGGCATTATAATTATGCATTGAGATGATATATTCTTGCCCTAAATATGTGGGTATTTAAGACAAGATATATAGATAGATAGATAGATAGATATTTAAAACTTTCACCCCCCAAAAAAGTATATCATTAAATAGTTAAAGGGGTCTGATAATCTATTATCTGTCTCGTTTGAAGTCTTGAGCCTTTTCTGTATTAGCCCCTATGCATGGCCGCAAGCCTCCGTCCTTCTTGCTCACGAAGAAGAAGCTCGAGGCCGCTGGAGAGGTGGAAGGACGAATGAACTGTTGTTGGAGAGCCTCCTTGATGTAATCCTCCTGCCATTTATCCACTCCCTGCTAAGAGCATCACTAAACATGATTTATGATTAATTTAAATTATAATGTAAACTTTGTGAACATATAATATAAACTTCTGGGGGAAAAGCAACTTTGCTGTCTCAGTATTCCTCCTCAGATATGATGGCTTTTGAAATCAGAAATTTCCCTGATGAAAGTTATAACTGAAGCTGAAACGCATGTGCAGAAAAAATAAATAAATAAAATGCAAAAATGCAATGAGTACTTTACAGGTTGACTCCTGTAAGGAGTAAAAATTACTGTGGGTTTTTTTCTACTACAAATCATTATAAGTAATTATAATTTTCTACAAGAAGTCATTATAAATAGTACTTAAGTACAAATACAAAATAATACTTAAGTAGTAATCAAGTAAAAAGAAAACATTTTATAAGTATTTTACACCCCGGTAATGCTTGTAATGTCATCACTGTGTTTTATGATTGTTTTTCAATCATCACATTTAAAAACACAAACAAACGTTTGCTCTTTGTTGTGTTTATAAAACACAGAACACTTAAAAATGCTGCGATTAATTAAAGGTATGAGGAAGAGAAATAATATAAGTATCTGGGTGAGGAGGAAGAGGCTGTGTCCAGAAAGCTGAAAATCCTCCTATTGTCTTGTCTGTCAGTTTGATGGTTTAATTTCACCTGCTGCTCAACACCTCACAGTTTGAAGAGTATATAAGTCATCATCAGACACTAGTCGATCAGAAGCGAAGCACACGAGCAGAAGAAGAAACTCACAACATGGGGATTCACTACCAGCTGTGTTTTCTTGCGAGCCTGCTGCTTGTTATTCATTCTGGAGCGATTTCACTGCCATCTGACAAAGATGAAGCCATCGCAGAGGTATGTTTTTTTCATATAATACTTGTATTTGCCTGTTTTGCAGTTGCCCATAATTTGTCCAATAATTCCTTGTTTATTTTCCTTTTAGGATTACCTGAGAGACTTCTCCAATCTGAGAGACCCTGCCAGTTTTCTTCCAGAAGAAAACATCGATCCACTGTCTGAAAGGGAGAACAAGATGGAGAAGCTTCCTGTCTCTGGAATGCTAGACAAAGAATACCTGAATAGGAAGTGGATGTACGGGTGTTACAGACGATGTCTTTGGTCATGCCTAAGATATTGAATGCAACTTTTCAAGAAACCAATGAATTGAAACTGAATAAAATGTCTTTGAAACTGATAATAAATAAATAAATAGCAGGCAAAATATTTGACTTTGTTTTTACAGTTTTTTACAGCTTCATTTCTCAAAACTCTACACACAAAACCACAATACACACACACAACATGCAAATCGTTACACACATCTTGCAAAAGCAAACACTTCTTTCAAAACTATTTTAACTCTTCTAAAAATGGTATCTTTGCGTAGTAACTCTACAGACAAGCATAAAATACTTAGCCACATAAATACATGCCAATGTGAAAAATGTAAAACACTGCTCTGGTGTGTTTTTTGCTTGTTCAGAGCGCAGCGGAGTACACAGGATTTTGTCATATCACTTGCAGATACATGCAAATGCACATATAAACTGTATATACAGTGTGTATGCACTATTGATGAATTTTACACAGTTATGCAAATGATCAATCAATGCTGAACTGACTTGAGCTGTATAATGACACTTGACTTGTTAGAGCTACTTTACAGCGGAATTTGATACTATTGTGAAGCTGCTGTGAAACGATCTCTATTATTGTGCAAAGCACTTTAGAAATAAAGGTGACTTTCTGACTTGGTGTGTATGCATATTGCATTTAAATATATATACATGGTTCCCACTCAAAATTTTTATTTTATCCCAAAAATCATTAGGATATTAATGTTCCATGTAGTTATTTTGTCAATTTCCTACCGTAAATATATCAAAACTTAATATTTGATTAGTAATATGCGTTGCTAAGGACTTCATTTGGGTAACTTTAAAGGCAGTTTTCTCAATATTTAGATTTTTTTGCACCCTCAGATTCCAGATATTCAAATAGTTGTATCTCGCCAACAGTGGTGGAGGTAACGAATTACAACTACTCACGTTACTGTAATTAAGTAGTTTTTTCAGGTACTTGTACTTTATTGAGTATATTTTTAAAGCTGTACTTTTACTTGTACTTAAGTACAAATTTAGCAAAATAATCTACTTTGTTACTTTTAAATCATAGTTCGTTACGGAGTACGCCCACAATTTGAATTGATATTCAAACATTTGACGGCATTTCAGTAGCCAGTAAAGATATCCGATCGTAAACGGACCAATAAAAGCCCTGATATCTGAACCGGGAAAAGCAGCCGCAGCAGCTTTTGAAGATCTGATCGGACAGTGAGGAAGCTCAGCGTAACTATGGAGTCAAAGTTTGGAGAAACAAACGACATGGTAATGTTATACTAAATATCTATATTTTGATACCGATACTGAAATATCTCATACGGTGCCATTACTCATTCTCCACAGTATCTACCGTCTATACACCGATACACGCTGCGTCTCGCTCTCTCGAGTTTGACACACATCCGTCACCTGACAAGTCAAGTCAAGTCAAGTCACCTTTATTTATATAGCGCTTTTAACAATACAGATTGTGTCAAAGCACTTAACAGTATCTAATTGGAGGATAGAGTGTCAGTAATGTATAATGATAAGATTAAACACTCAATTTTCAGTTAAAGGCATTTCATTATTTGGAACATATCTCATGTCTACGAGTGTGCTATTGCACATATATATATATATATATATATATATATGTGTGTGTGTGTGTGTGTGTGACCCTGGACCCTGTCTTAAGTGTCAGTTTTTCGAAATTGAGATTTATACATCATCAGAAAGCCAAATAAATATGCTTTCCATTGATGCATAGTTTGTTAGGATAGGACATTATTTAGCCGAGCAGTGGTGGAAAGAGTACTGAAAATTTGTATTTAAGTAAAAGTAGCCTACTGTTACATTGCTGAAATAATACTCAATTACAAGTAAAAGTACTGGTGTAAAAACAGTACTTAAGTAAAAGTACAAAGTACTTCTCTCAAAAACTACTCAGAGTACTAGTTACTAGTTATTTTTTGGCCGCCGATATTAATAATTTTCGTATTCATTCATATCAAAGATCTATGTGGATAATAGCTACTGTACTTTGAACAAAACCCACTTTTAACTTATTAGCAAAGTACGTGAATTAGTGGTCATGATACAGTTATTTCTAACTTCAATACCTTGAAAAATATCAATATTAAGGTCCCCATGAACCAGAAGTTGCAACTGATTTAGTGTTGTGATGTATTTTCAAGTGAAACAGAATATTGAATAAAGGGCGGGGTTTTATTGTGGCGCACCTCCTCTCCACCTCTTGCTCCTATAGCAGATTCATGGTTGGATAGGAGTGGTTAAGAATATCTGCTTGTTACGTCTGACATCACTCTTCACCGCTTCTGGGTCCTAACGGTCTGCCAGACACCCCGAGAAAACACCAAACTGTGCTAATATACACCCACGATGTCATGTAATACTGAAAAATTATAATTCTAACTCTAATCTAATCTCCATACTGAAATC
This sequence comes from Onychostoma macrolepis, assembly GCF_012432095.1. Lineage (NCBI taxonomy): Eukaryota > Metazoa > Chordata > Actinopteri > Cypriniformes > Cyprinidae > Onychostoma > Onychostoma macrolepis. Next base: position 7,846,189 of record NC_081157.1, on the reverse strand, counting down.
CCAGATGGCCAGACAGTGTTTCAACTAAAATATTAGTGTCCGAGACACTGTGAACACAGAGATTGTAGTGTTCCCAGCAAAATTTGTATATGCTTAGCTTAAATATGTAGTATTAAATAGTGCTTATAAATGGCTGTTGAGATAGCATTCTCACGTGAAAATGAGTAGAGGCTTGGACCCGGAAACAGCATTCCTTACGTCATACTTAACAAGCGGATTCTCCCCAAGCCTTCAAACTGACGTCATCAGAGCGAGAACGCCATTCCCGAGCAGAAGCAAATTTTTTGATTTAAATTTCAGTTTTTGATTAAAGATTATGACGGCAGATTTTTTACTTTTTTTTTTTCGGTGTGTTGACTTGCACAGTTTAATTGTTCACCACAAGACTAGTAATGTGCACTAAAAAAGTAAGTAGGGTCATTTTTGTTTGATTTCATGACGACTTTAATCATTTTCAATACCATTGGCAAAACTATACTGTATACTGCTATAGGTATTTTAACATCTCAATTTTTGGTAACACTTTACAATAACAGTACATGAATTATCATGTACTAATACCTTAATTAATAATTACTTGACTATGAACTAATGAAGAGTTAAGACATGTATTAATCAAGAACTAATGAAGAACTAACTTAACTACGACATGAGTCACATGAATTACCGCATGAATAACACCACCTTAATTACATGTTAGTTCCTGCATGTTAGTTAATGTACTAATTAACACTTTAGGGTAAACTAAATCAAACATGCTCTAGAAGAAAGATTCATGAAAATGGCACACTGCAAAATTGTTTATAAATTTTCCACCTGCAGCTGTTACAAACATCAGTGAATGACAGTGGATTTCTTGCAATATTTACGTTTAACCTAAATCATCCAACGCACAATGATGCATTCATAATTAAAAACAACTTCATCTCATCCTGTTTTGAGTGATTCCACTGCTGCCCTTCTACAATAATGTATTCATCAAGCAGATGCAATTTTCCAAATTAAAATCAGTGTTAGCATAGAGATGATGGTTATGTTATGGATTGGTTTACTGTCTTTATATCATAATAATGCACTGAAATCAGACGTTTGTCTTGTGTTCTTGCTCTTTTTTTGGGCCACTATTGCCCCTTCAAAATGTTAACCTTCCTCCTACCGTTCAGTTCCTTCTCCATCCAAATGCAGCCACATGACCTCTGCTCTTCCACTTTTTTACAAACCACCAAATATCTGATTTAGATGAGCTGAATATGTATAAAACATGTGTAATTGCTAACTTTTTAAAGATGTGCCCCTCCAAGACAAGACAAGTCATGACATGATACATTGACAACTCATGAATTCATGTTAAGTTAATTATGAGTTAATAATATTGTGCCCCCCCCCCCCAAGTAAAGTCATGACATTATGATACATTAACAAGTCATGAATTAATGTTAAGTTAATGATGAGTTAATAATATTGTGCCCCCCCAAGTAAAGTCATGATATTATGATACATTAACAAGTCATGAATTAATGTTAAGTTAATGAGTTAGTAATATTGTGCCCCCCAAGTAAAGTCATGACAAAACTTAAAATATTTATGTATCTTTTATATCATTAAGATATTCTTATCAATGCATTTTTATCATTTTATCAATAAGTGATTTAGACTTTTAGACCTTTTAACCTACCTCCAAACCTAAACCTACCCATTTTATAAACATGCAAGAAAATAACCATTTTAGTAACAATATAGCATTAAAAAAGTTTTTATAATCGCTAATCCCACTCCTACATCTACACCTAAACATAGCTATTTCTGTACAGTAGAAGAAAATCATGACAGACAGATAAATGCAATTACAATCATTTATTTACAATAGTCTAACCTTGAGGTCATGAACGCATGAATTAGTATTTCTGCATTTGACGTTGAGAGCATAGGTCGCAATTTAGATATGTTTTTGAGATTGATATTGATATCTTCATTTGAGCAGAATTTATGTTGTTAATCGCTGAAAATATTATCCAGATTATTTTCCTGATCCTCTCCCTCTCAGTGAACTCATGAAGGCATGCGCGTGCTGCTAGCATCATTCAAATACACACAGAAACACGGCATGTCGCAATCTGTGACGAAGGTAGGCGAGAGCCAATGAACGTTCGATTATCCTGCCGTAAAACCTGTCGTTTGAAGCGGCAACATTTGAATTTGTAACGAACGCGTCAGTCAGCGCGGGCTTTGCTGTTTACGGTCGTTGGACTCGCTGCTCGGGATGGAGATGAAGATCGTCGAATAAAGGCTTGGATTTGGGTCTGTTCCTTGCAGTCGTATGGATTCTAAAGATCTGGATTACAGCGCACGAATAAAATTGTTTCATTTCGTAATAGAGTGGGGGAACTATGACGTCACTTTGTAGGCGAATCGGCGGTTAGCATGAATCTGGTTCCTTCGACAAAAAAACAATAAGATATTTCCATAGGCTTTTGGATTATCGCAAAAAATAAGCTCCATGTTCAACCATAGTTCATGAAACTTACACGTTTTGTCCATCAAGATAATCTTGACAAGATAATATAACTGAAAATAAAACCGAAATAAAAGCGCCAGAACTGAAAATCTAAACTTAGGCTATAAACGAACTACAGCACCACGGTCGCTCACCTTCAACGTCACCACCAGCGCACTCCCGACAACTGTTTCAAATTTATTTTCAACATGTTCAGTGAAGGATTTACTCTGTATATAAATTTTAATCCACGCTACAGGAACCGTTTCATGAATAAATACAAAACTAGAGACAAATGTTGGATCAGAATGAGTCAGACAAAACTAAGATTCGATCAGAACATCGAAACATGAGGAGCCGAAATTCCAGAAGAGGCCCCAAGAAAACAGGACATCATAAATCAGATTCCTAGCGCCATGAGTCTGGAGCAAGCCTAACCAACAAGCCTCTTTCACAGAACAGCTCGCAACATTAAGACAAAAGAATACTTATTGATAAGTACAATGCCGGAAAGAGATCATCAAATTTGGGACGAATAATCAAGATTAATGGTTAAAGAGATGGCCATCACATGTGTTCCACGAGAGAAATCACGAGCTTCTTTAGATTGACTTTTCCCCCACACATACAAGACAAAGAACCAGACTGAAATTCCTTTGTCCAAAGAACATGTCTTTTGGTCTCCACAGAACTATACAGAGACTTTCTTTTTCATATGCACATAAAACCATCCTAAAAGGACATTGCTAGGCATAACACAATATTATGTATGTAACCCACACATTAGACTATCATGTTTTAAGCACATATTATGTATGTCTTTTTAATAACTATTGAATGACTTTAAGGTATTTGTGTTTGGTATATATGGACTTGACAATTCTAGCTTGAAACGTTTCTTCCAATTGATTCTTTGTCAAATGTATCATATTCTGGTTATAGAAATCACATCCAAAAGTATACCTTGCCAGAGTGTGTAAAATTCGGACCATGTGACTGATAACATGCTGATTTATGATGGAAGGAACAACCCTAGCTAAGATAATAGCCTATCTAATTGGTCAAGACACCAGATGGGATGTGTCCAAAAAGCCGAGTTTAAAACCTCAGGACACCATCAAATCTTCCCTTCTCCCCTTCTTCAATTCTTCCTTCTTCTTCTCGCCACCGCGCTTTGACGCTGTTTTTTTAGCGCTCTTTGAGCGTGCTCTGGCCTACAGGCCAGTTGCTACTTAACACCACGATGAGAAGAAACCCCACCTAGTCTCGTTACTGTCACGTCCTCTGTCGTGTGTGTCATGTGTTCCCGCCTCTTGTGTCCATATTTGGTCTTGTTCCTGTCCTTGTTAAGTGTGATTATTAGTTAAGTGTTGTCCAGCCGTGTTTTGGTAATTATCATTTATTGTCATGTGTATTTAGTTCCTGCCTGTTTAGTTAGTTTTCGTCTGGTCTACTCGTTATTCCCCGGTGTTCCTTTCCGTGTCTGCCTTGCCTTGTCTTGCCCTGTGCTGATGTCCTCATTAAAGACTATTATTTTGAAGTATCTCCTCGTCTGCATGTTCCTCGTTCCTCCATGCTGTGTGCACCGTGACAGAAGACCAGACCACAACAGTAAATTGCCCCTTCACCATGTTTTGTTGGTGGGCTTCCTGTTCCTGTGGGCTGTCCTATCTGTGTGTCTGGCCTGTCCTGTCCCTGTCTTGTTCCTGTCTGTTTAGCCCTGGAGGGCTGTCCTGTCAGTGTGTTTGGCCAGTGTCCTGTTTGTTAAGCCCCGTAGGGCTCCTGATACCACCTGGATTCCCCTAGGAAATTTTTGGGGGGGGTAGTAGAGCTCTGCGTGGAGTGGCCGGGCCGAGGGGTCCGAGGCCACGGCCATGAAGACCATCCGCCATGGCCGCCTGAGCTCCCAGCCCTGCCATGGCCTCCGTCTGTGTGTTACGCTCTGGAGGTCCCCGTCCTGTGTTCCAGTCCATGTCTGTCCTGAGGGGCCTCCAGAGTGCCCACCCCCCCTCCCTCTGTGGTACTGTTACGGCGCGGGACGCGTGTTCCGGTGTTCCTGTCCGTGTCTGCCTTGCCTTGTCTTGCCCTGTCCTGATGTCCTCATTAAAGACTATTATTTTGAAGTATCTCCTCGTCTGCGTGTTCCTCGTTCCTCCCTGCTATGTGCACCGTGACAGTTACTCATTTTATTCTTTTACTTTAGTTTCATTTCTTTCTTTTATGACACCTTTTTCAAACATACGCAACATATAGAACTATATACCTAAACCACAATATAACACCTCTAGCAGGTGTTAAGAGCATCTTATGCCACGGTTTAGCTAAAGGTTCCACCTTGCATGGAAATGCAAAGTGCATCCTCTTGCTTTTAACCGTCATGTTACAAAATAAGCACAGCAACTTATATAACCGTTAAACCTACAAGATTATAATCATCTATGGTTTCGACATAAGATATATTTATACATAGCTTTCAACACTCATATTTTTATAACAGGAGTTTTAGAGTTTCACTGTCTCTAAATCATTTGTTAACTTTTGCAGTTCATCTGAATAATCACATAATTCAATCATCTCTCTTATTAATTTCATTATTCTTTTATTTGTCGTTTCCTGTTTTCTCATCAGTCTCAATATTGCCTTCATCTTGAAGATGATTTTCTGGTCCTCTCGCTCTCTCTTGGGCCCGTCTGCGACGTTCCTTCTTCTCCTGTTTCTTGACCTCCCTACTCCAGTCTCTTTGTAGTCCCTGAACTAAAAAATCATCAAAATCAACCTTTATTTTATCTGACCTCTTCCTCACGTTTCTATTAGAGGATTGATCAGGGAATCGCATATCAGATGAATTAGGTAATAATTCTACAATATTTAAAAGAGAAGTATCTTGTGTTTTGTGCTTACAAGTTAATGTCTTAATCTGCCGATCTTGTTACTGTGCTTATTAATAGTGTTTTCACTATATTTTGGATTTTAATATCCAGTGCAGAATTAATGTTATACGGCTCGTTCAGTGAATCACTGCCGACTCAGTGATCAGCCGCAAAACAGTGATTCTGTTCAAATTCCCTGTAAAATCATAAATGATTCCCTTTGAGCTAAATTAAATTATATTTATGTATCAAACCCTACACAAACTAAAAATGAAATAAGACATTAGTAATAAATAGTATAGTGAATAAATGAAATAATCATAACTAAAGGACATTTAAACCACGTATTTCTGTACATTTCGAAATAAGGTGCATTAAAAGTCAATAAATCATTGATTAATATGAATATTTTAATTAAAAACGTATCCCAGTGTATTTAAATAACAGCAGAGTGAGCGAGTTTTTGGATATGGTAAGATTAAACTTATTTAGTGAACAAAGTACCACATTTCAGCTCTCATTTTGTTAGGATTGGTACACAAAATTTTATTTTATCCGTGCTTCAAGGAAATCCTCAATCTATGTTTTCTAACCGCTTCATGTGGCCGCAAACATTTAATTTTTACGTGCCTTTAAGCAATATGCATCATTAAAGTTTAACTTTCACCACGTTAAGCCGGCAAATGTGGTGTTTACATGTAATAATCGTAATATGCGTTTACCTTATGGTGCAGAGTCTCCGTGTCAGTAAAGCATCTTCCCTCTGAAAACATGTGTCGCATTTCAGGGGCAAAGCAAAAAAAACAACATCGAACAACAATATAAAATGCTGTAAACTATTCATTGGTTATCCTAAAATGAATTAAATTACAAATTATACTACAACTGGAAAATACTGTATATTGATAAACTGTTCGGCGTGATGACGTTTAATGTCTCCGACAGCGTCTGTAGTCCCATTTAGCAACTTCTAAGTCTTTTTTAAGAAACATAACAGCTTAAAAAAATCACGAGTGGGGTGTAACTGATGTGTTTTATGTCAAAGAATAAAACGTGAAAGTATCTTGAATACCCTTATTTTAGGGATTTAACAAAAATCCCATTCAAAAAACCCATTGACTCTGGGACGTTGGAACCGGAAGTGCTAAAATGCTAACTCGCTTCCGGGTTTTCGCCTACAAAGTGACATCATAGTTCCCCCACTCTATTATGTTGCGGTTTTGGTGTTTTTTTTTTTTTTTTGTTTTTTATAGTTTTTATAGTGGTTGTCAGTCACAGCATGTCGGAGAATCGCCTTTTGTGGCCCATGGCAAACAAAGTAAACATTTCATGACAAGTAAAGGTTAAACGATTTCAAATGTTATTTATTTTAAGGTTTAAAGTTAAGTCTTGTTTAACTTGTAGTCCTATTATTGGAAACAATCAAACGAAATGTTATTATTTCATATTAAGTAAACGAGTAAACAATTTAATGATGCAATTGAAAACAAGGTAATTGATATGACAACTAATAATAAAATTAATTCCGCGATTTCAATATTCATAAGGATTCATTTTTGTCAATACGTAAGTATTTGTACATTTAGATGCTGAAAATACGTTAGTATTGTATGTACGTTTTATAGAACCACATTTTACGTAAAATACATATGAATTATCATGAGATCACATTGGACTTTACTTGACTGTACACATTAATAAATCATTAACAACTCATAGACAAACTAACATAAACTCATGACTTGTTAATGTATCATAATGTCATGACTTTACTTGGGGGGGCACAATATTATTAACTCATCATTAATTACTTATAACTTAACATGAGTTCATGAGTTGTCAATGTATCATGTCATGACTTGTCTTGGAGGGGCACATCTTTAAAATGTTATCAATTACACATGTTTTATACATATTCAGCTCATCTAAATCAGATATTTGGTGTTTTTTGGTGGTTTGTAAAAAAGTGGAAGAGCAGAGGTCATGTGGCTGCATTTGGATGGAGAAGGAACTGAACGGTAGGAGGAAGGTTAACATTTTGAAGGAGCAATAGTGGCCCAAAAGAAGAGCAAGAACACAAAACAAACGTCTGATTTCAGTGCATTATTATGATATAAAGACAGTAAACCAATCCATAACATAACCATCATCTCTATGCTAACACTGATTTTAATTTGGAAAATTGCATCTGCTTAATGAATACATTATTGTAGGAGGGCAGCAGTGGAATCACTCAAAACAGGATGAGATGAAGTTGTTTTTAATTATGAATGCATCATTGTGCGTTGGATGAGTTCGGTTAAACGTAAATATTGCAAGAAATCCACTTTCATTCACTGATGTTTGTGACATAGCTGCAGGTGGAAAATTTATAAACAATTTTGCAGTGTGCCATTTTCATGAATCTTTCTTCTAGAGCATGTTTGATTTAGTTTACCCTAAAGTGTTAATTAGTACATTAACTAACATGCAGGAACTAACATGTAATTAAGGTGGTGTTATTCATGCGGTAATTCATGTGACTCATGTCGTAGTTAAGTTAGTTCTTCATTAGTTCTTGATTAATACATGTCTTAACTCTTCATTAGTTCATAGTCAAGTAATTATTAATTAAGGTATTAGTACATGATAATCCATGTACTGTTATTGTAAAGTGTTACCCAATTGTTTTTTGTTCATCCATTTTTTCAAGGCAATCATTATGTCGAACTTTGAGTGGTTTAATCCAAGTCTTCTAAAAAGACACATTCACTTTACATGATGAACATTTTCAAATAGGCTTTTATTTACATACATATAAACAGTGATCAATTACCATTACAAAAATCTCAATCTTAAACATTTGCTCATTCTGTGTATTTGTGTCTTTAAAATAGGGTGACTTTGTTGCAAAAGCTTACAGCAAAAGGAAGCTTGATTTCAAACTGAATTGAATTTACAAAAAAAAAAAAAAAGTACACAGTCAGTAATAAAATTATAAAACAAATGACCACAATTCAGTTGAGGTAGTGCTGGGCGGTATACCGGTTCATACCGAATACCGGTGTTTATTTTTCTTATGATATGAATTTTTAAAATACCGCAATACCGGTGACACTTTTCATGCTTTACATGTTACCCTTGGGAGATATTATCAGGAGACATGGTGTTAGCTTTCACTGTTATGCTGATGGTAGTCAGCTCTATATTTCTTCGCGGCCCGGTGAAACACACCAAATTGAGAAACTAATGGAATACATAGTCGTTATAAAAAACTGGATGACGAGTCATTTTTTACTGCTAAATTCTGAAAAAACAGAGGTGTTAATTATCGGACCTAAAAACCCCACATGTAACCTAGAACATTATCTAACACTTGATGGCTGCTCTGTCAATTCTTCTTCATCAGTCAGGAACCTAGGTGTGCTGTTTGATAGCAATCTTTGATTTGAAAGCCATGTTTCTAGCATCTGTAAAACTGCTTTTTTTCATCTCAAAAACATATCTAAATTGCGACTTATGCTCTCAACGTCAAATGCAGAAATGTTAGTTCATGCGCTTATGACCTCAAGGTTAGACTATTGTAATGCTTTATTGGGTGGTTGTTCTGCACGCTTGATCAACAAACTACAGTTGGTCCAAAATGCAGCAGCTAGAGTCCTTACTAGAACCAGGAAATATGATCATATTAGCCCGGTTCTGTCAACACTGCACTGGCTCCCTATCAAACATTGTATAGATTTTAAAATCTTGTTAATTACTTATAAAGCCCTGAATGGTTTAGCTCCTCAGTACTTGAGCGAGCTCTTATCACATTATAGTCCTCCACGTCCACTGCATTCTCAAAACTCTGGCCGTTTGATAATACCTAGAATATCAAAATCGACTGCGGGCGGCAGATCCTTTTCCTATTTAGCACCCAAACTCTGCAAGAAACTACCTAACACTGTTCGGGAGGCAGACACACTCTGTCAGTTTAAATCTAGATTAAAGAGCCATCTCTTTAACCTGGCTTACACATAACACACTAATACACTTCTATTATTCAAATCCGTTAAAGGATTGTTAGGCTGCATTAATTAGATCAACCGGAACCGGGAACACTCCCCATAACACACGATGTACTCGTTACATCGTAAGTAGAATGGCATCTATGCTAATATTTGTCTGTTTCTTTCCTATTCTGTTTCTCAGTCCGTATCCGGTCAGATGGTGGATCAGCACCAAGAGATGATGTCTGGAGCCCTGATCGTCAGCGGAGACCAGGACACCCAGATGAGCCCCAGAGACATATCCCCAGCGAAAACCTCGATTAAAATACAATAAAACTAAAAAATATAACAAAATAACTAAAAATATAATAAAATACCTAACTACATAATACTATTATTGTTAGAAATTGCAACAAAATAAAAAAAAATAGAAATATAAACTTTTGAACTGCGGGTTTCGTCTGGTCAGAGGAGAACTGGCCCCCCGACTGAGCCTGGTTTCTCCCAAGGTTTTTTTCTCCATTCTGTCTCGGAGGGAGCTTTGGTTCCTTGCTGCTGTCGCCTCTGGCTTTCTCAGTTGGGGACACTTAATTTCTAGCGATTATCGTCGATTTGGTTGCACAGATACTATTTAAACTAAACTGAGCTAGACAATGACATCTCTGAATTCAATAATGAAATGCCTTTAACTGAAAATTGAGTGTTTAATCTTACCATTATACACTACTGACTCTATCCTCCAATTTGATACTGTTAAGTGCTTTGACACAATCTGTATTGTTAAAAGCGCTATATAAATAAAGGTGACTTGACTTGACTTGTCAGGTGACGGATGTGTGTCAAACTCGAGAGAGCGAGACGCAGCGTGTATCGGTGTATAGACGGTAGATACTGTGGAGAATGAGTAATGGCACCGTATGAGATATTTCAGTATCGGTCAGAGGTCGCGTTAACCGAAAATTCTCCATCATTGACGGAATTTTTTTAGCAGTGACGGAAAAATCTGAAGGCCGTCCGTCACTTTGGCAGATTGCACACACTGAGGGTGATCTATTGTAATTTATAACTGTAATTCCCACCCCTGTCCAGTTGGTGGCGAGTGCAGTGAGGCAGCAGAGCGCGCGATCGTCTCCAGAACAAAAATAAAGGTCTTTTGCTGTGTCTTTGATTACTCACAGGCGAGTATAGTAAAGCGAATCGCTTGATCTGAGGTGTCTACAGCGATCTATCACGCCACATTAAAGAGCGCCAAAACGGTATTTATTGCTTGAATTTCATAATAAAATGGACAGAATTTGAAACCTGAGACTGCATTTCATATCAAAAGTAACAACGCACAAAGTTTAGCCGATTGTCTAACGTTACTGCACATTCATCAAATGAAAACAGCATCGATTGGGAGTTAAGAAACGATATTGGTTCATAAAAATAAGAATCTATTAAAACAGAGAAATCGGTTTTATTTATTTTTTTTATCCAGCACTAGCATATTTTGTTGTTTTAAGTGTACAAACAAAAATAAAAGCAGTTAAATGGGTTATTATAATTAAAATACGAAAATTAAAATGACGGGTAATAATAGATTATGATGGAATTTTTACGACCCTGTCCGTCAAAATGACGGATAATATTAAAGTCTAACGCAACCTCTGGTATCGGTATCAAAATATAGATATTTATGATAACACTACCATGTCGTTTGTTTCTCCAAACTTTGACTCCATAGTTACGCTGAGCTTCCTCACTGTCCGATCAGATCTTCAAAAGCTGCTGCGGCTGCTTTTCCCGGTTCAGATATCAGAATATCAATTCAAATTGTGGGCGTACTCAGTAACGAACTATGATTTAAAAGTAACAAAGTAGATTATTTTGCTAAATTTGTACTTAAGTACAAGTAAAAGTACAGCTTTAAAAATATACTCAAAAAAGTACAAGTACCTGAAAAAACGACTTAATTACAGTAACGTGAGTAGTTGTAATTCGTTACCTCCACCACTGTTGGCCGAGATACAACTATTTGAATATCTGGAATCTGAGGGTGCAAAAAAATCTAAATATTGAGAAAACTGCCTTTAAAGTTACCCAAATGAAGTCCTTAGCAACGCATATTACTAATCAAAAATTAAGTTTTGATATATTTACGGTAGGAAATTGACAAAATAACTACATGGAACATTAATATCCTAATGATTTTTGGGATAAAAGAAAAATTTTGAGTGGGAACCATGTATATATATTTAAATGGAATATGCATACACACCAAGTCAGAAAGTCACCTTTATTTCTAAAGTGCTTTGCACAATAATAGAGATCGTTTCACAGCAGCTTCACAATAGTATCAAATTCCGCTGTAAAGTAGCTCTAACAAGTCAAGTGTCATTATACAGCTCAAGTCAGTTCAGCATTGATTGTTCATTTGCATAACTGTGTAAAATTCATCAATAGTGCATACACACTGTATATACAGTTTATATGTGCATCTGCATGTATCTGCAAGTGATATGACAAAATCCTGTGCACTCCGCTGCGCTCTGAACAAGCAAAAAACACACCAGAGCAGTGTTTTACATTTTTCACATTGGCATGTATTTATGTGGCTAATTATTTTATGCTTGTGTGTAGAGTTACTACGCAAAGATACCATTTTTAGAAGAGTTAAAATAGTTTTGAAAGAAGTGTTTGCTTTTGCAAGATGTGTGTAACGATTTGCATGTTGTGTGTGTGTATTGTGGTTTTGTGTGTAGAGTTTTGAGAAATGAAGCTGTAAAAAACTGTAAAAACAAAGTCAAATATTTTGCCTGCTATTTATTTATTTATTATCAGTTTCAAAGACATTTTATTCAGTTTCAATTCATTGGTTTCTTGAAAAGTTGCATTCAATATCTTAGGCATGACCAAAGACATCGTCTGTAACACCCGTACATCCACTTCCCATTCAGGTATTCTTTGTCTAGCATTCCAGAGACAGGAAGCTTCTCCATCTTGTTCTCCCTTTCAGACAGTGGATCGATGTTTTCTTCTGGAAGAAAACTGGCAGGGTCTCTCAGATTGGAGAAGTCTCTCAGGTAATCCTAAAAGGAAAATAAACAAGGAATTATTGGACAAATTATGGGCAACTGCAAAACGGGCAAATACAAGTATTATATGAAAAAAACATACCTCTGCGATGGCTTCATCTTTGTCAGATGGCAGTGAAATCGCTCCAGAATGAATAACAAGCAGCAGGCTCGCAAGAAAACACAGCTGGTAGTGAATCCCCATGTTGTGAGTTTCTTCTTCTGCTCGTGTGCTTCGCTTCTGATCGACTAGTGTCTGATGATGACTTATATACTCTTCAAACTGTGAGGTGTTGAGCAGCAGGTGAAATTAAACCATCAAACTGACAGACAAGACAATAGGAGGATTTTCAGCTTTCTGGACACAGCTTCTTCCTCCTCACCCAGATACTTATATTATTTCTCTTCCTCATACCTTTAATTAATCGCAGCATTTTTAAGTGTTCTGTGTTTTATAAACACAACAAAGAGCAAACGTTTGTTTGTGTTTTTAAATGTGATGATTGAAAAACAATCATAAAACACAGTGATGACATTACAAGCATTACCGGGGTGTAAAATACTTATAAAACGTTTTCTTTTTACTTGTTTACTGCTTAAGAATTATTTTGTATTTGTACTTAAATACTATTTATAATGACTTCTAGTAGAAAAACCCCCCAGTAATTTTTACTCCTTACAGGAGTCAACCTGTAAAGTACTCACTGCATTTTATTTATTTTTTCTGCGCATGCGTTTCAGCTTCAGTTATAACTTTCATCAGGGAAATTTCTGACTTCAAAAGCCATCATATCTGAGGAGGAATGCTGAGACAGCAAAGTTGCTTTTCCCCCCAGAAGTTTATATTATATGTTCAGAAAGTTTACATTATACAGGGTTCCCACTCTTTCATGAACACCAGATTCAAGGACTTTTTTAAGCACCATTTATTTTATATCAAGCATCTATCAAATTCACACGCCAGCATATGTAGTGTCATGAAAGACCTTACAGTACTAAACATTTTACTTACACTTAACATTAACATAAAACATTTCAGAGTAATAATGTTTTGAAAGTGTAGGTTTCATAAATTTAGACCGTTTTGAGCAGTCGTGTTCAAAGGAATTTAATGAAATCCATTCCAGTTAATACTGGTAATATTCAAATACAATTTTTAAAATATTTATAAAATATGCATCAAACTGGTTTTTGCTGTAGTTCTTGTACTAGATTTAAATTTGAAAGAATTTTGCAATTTTTTAATTAATAAAAAGTGGCTAAATGTTGTAATAACACTGTTAAAACCTGTTAATAATAATAATAATTTGTTACATTTATATAGCACTTTTCTGGGTACTCAAAGTGCTTTACATAGAAGGGGGGAATCTCCTCAACCACCACCAATAGAGACATTACTCATTAATAAATAACTCGAGTCAAAATTATTTTGTAAATCCCATTTTTTCATCTTTTACCGAGAGGAATGCAGGTGCTCAAACATACAGCTGCTCAAAATTTCAATATTTTTTAGAAGTATGTCATGAACATTTTAAACCTTGTGCATGTGCAAATCTGCAAAAAAAAAAAAAAAAGAAATAAAAAAAATAGGACTTTCTATTTGCTTTTAAACTGTACTAAGCTGTTTTTCTTATTTTTCAAGTTCTCCATGTCGCAGTAAGTTTTGGAGTTAATTTTTAGTCCGTCTCCTGTCCTGAAAAGTCGGTCTTGCAGAGATTGACTAAAAATGAGCTCCTAAAACTTACTGCTATTCTGGAAGATTAATTCTTCAAACAGTGGCACAAGAGGATGTGGTGCTGGTCCTTCAAGAGTCACTCTCAACTTATCCGTCTATAAAAATGTGTCTTCATGTATTTCACAACACTTCAGCATGTTATTCTTATTAAGTGAGGGTCATTTTTTAGGATTTTTTACCCAAGCAAAGCCTCTGGAGAATAAAGGTTTGATGGTTTGATGAGCATTTCACTGACCAGCGGTCATGTCTTAACTTTACAATTTCTGTGTTGCATTATTTTTGAATATTTCTCATTAGGGATTTAATCATTTTTGACTTTTCAGTTAAATCTCATTTTTGGCTCATTTCATCTGTGAAAGAAAACGATTACATATCACTTATAAATGATGAAATACAAAATTAATAGTAGTTAAAAAAAATATGATCAGAATATCAAGGTGCCTAATAATTATTCACGCACTCTAAAGATATGCTCACTTCACACAGAGTGCCCGTGATCGCGAAATCGAAAGTGAAAGTGAACTGCGAGCGCTCAGTGAAATGTGATTTCAATACCCCGCATATTAATAGCGCGAAAAATATATACAGTATAGAATGTTTGCGGGAGCGGGACACACACGTTGCGGGAGCGCGCGGTGGTCAGAAACTCAGCGGGAGCGGCTTAAGAAAACAAGTTTTTTTTTTTTTTTTGCGCTACCCCATCTTTGACAGCACATATAGGACAATTGTTGAAATAGCGCCATAAACTAAATTTATTTCAAATTTAATTCAAGCACTTTCAAGGACCCATTTTTGTTTTCAAGTACTTTCCAGGCCTTCAATCCATATGTCTGAAATTCAAGTATTTTCAAGAAGCGTGGGAAGCCTGATTATATGTTAAATTAATTATGTGATAATTTAGTGATACTCTTGGCAGGGAGTGGATAAATGGCATTATAATTATGCATTGAGATGATATATTCTTGCCCTAAATATGTGGGTATGTACGACAAGATTATACGTAATAAAAATATATCTATTAAAAAAAAGTATATTATTAAATATTTAAAGGGGTCATATTGTCAGAGAGTCACCGCAGTCTCCACCAACGACACTCACCAGATCCCGATCCCCTGATTTCAGATCACCACCACCTGTCAGCACTAAATCACTGCACTCCTCCCGCACACTCGCTGTCTGGTCGCTCCACCCTAGGGGTTTACAACCTGGTCGTAAACCACAGAAACGACGAGGAGGATGACAGTTCAAACGGTCTTTCATAAATCCGTTAGTAAATCCACACACTAGCAAATTAAGAACCGCACCCACACACTGACAATACTGGACCAAAGTCAAATGATGCACAAGGACTTAAATGCATAGAACAAACAAAGGGAAGTAATTAGGACACCACTGAATAAAATGACTAATCAAATCAGTAACAAATAACAAAACTGACAGGCAGGGAGAAAGCAAAGACAGCAAAACCAACTCAAACTGAACATAACTGTGACAGAAGTAATATTTTAAATAGGCGTTAGATATTTAATCATAATACAGTATATATACACTGTAAAAAAGATCTAAGTCAACAGAGCCTTTTCTGTATTAGCCCCTAAGCTCTGGAACTCATTACCTCAATCTGTTAGGTTATCATCTTTATCTGTGTTTAAATCATCATTGAAAACCTATCTCTTTTCTCAGGCCTATTTATAATTTAAATTAATCATAAATCATGTTTAGTGATGCTCTTAGCAGGGAGTGGATAAATGGCATTATATTTATGCATTGAGATGATATATTCTTGCCCTAAATATGTGGGTATGTATGACAACATCTCAATGCATAAATATAATGCTATTTATCCACTAAGTCGATGGACTTAAAAATCTCTCTCTTTTCTCAGGCCTGTTTATAATATTTGGATACGTTGGTCTTAGTGAGTTAATTTCATATTCCTGGCTTTTATTTGGTTTTATGGATTTTAAGTTGCTGATTTACAAAAAATTACACAAATCCCTATTATCTAATAACATACAATTTTTGGTGAAAGGTTTTAATAGATGTTTTTTTTTATTTTTTATACAGTGTATATATACTGTATTATGATTAAATATCTAACGCCTATTTAAAATATTACTTCTGTCACAGTTATGTTCAGTTTGAGTTGGTTTTTCTGTCTTTGCTTTCTCCCTGCCTGTCAGTTTCGTTATTTACTGATTTGATTAGTCATTTTATTCAGTGGTGTCCTAATTACTTCCCTTTGTTTGTTCTATGCATTTAAGTCCACTAGGGTGGAGCGACCAGACAGCGAGTGTGCGGGAGGAGTGCAGTGATTTAGTGCTGACAGGTGGTGGTGATCTGAAATCAGGGGATCGGGATCTGGTGAGTGTCGTTGGTGGAGACTGCGGTGACTCTCTGACAATATGACCCCTTTAAATATTTAATAATATACTTTTTTTTTTTTTTTTGTGACATTTTTTAATAGATATATTTTTATTACGTATAATCTTGTCGTACATACCCACATATTTAGGGCAAGAATATATCATCTCAATGCATAATTATAATGCCATTTATCCACTCCCTGCCGAGTATCACTAAATTATCACATAATTAATTTAACATATAATCAGGCTTCCCACGCTTCTTGAAAATACTTGAATTTCAGACATATGGATTGAAGGCCTGGAAAGTACTTGAAAACAAAAATGGGTCCTTGAAAGTGCTTGAATTAAATTAGAAATAAATTTAGTTTATGGCGCTATTTCAACAATTGTCCTATATGTGCTGTCAAAGATGGGGTAGCGCAAAAAAAAAAAAAAAAACTTGTTTTCTTAAGCCGCTCCCGCTGAGTTTCTGACCACCGCGCGCTCCCGCAACGTGTGTGTCCCGCTCCCGCAAACATTCTATACTGTATATATTTTTCGCGCTATTAATATGCGGGGTATTGAAATCACATTTCAATGAGCGCTCGCAGTTCACTTTCACTTTCGATTTCGCGATCACGGGCACTCTGTGTGAAGTGAGCATATCTTTAGAGTGCGTGAATAATTATTAGGCACCTTGATATTCTGATCATATTTTTTTTAACTACTATTAATCTTGTATTTCATCATTTATAAGTGATATGTCCATGAAGGCTGCAAGTGAAAAACTCCTTATATTCATGTGTGCAGAATTATTAGGCACGTTTTCTTTCACAGATGAAATGAGCCAACAATGAGATTTAACTGAAAAGTCAAAAATGATTAAATCCCTAATGAGAAATATTCAAAAATAATGCAATACAGAAATTGTAAAGTTAAGACATGACCGCTGGTCAGTGAAATGCTCATCAAACCATCAAACCTTTATTCTCCAGAGACTTTGCTTGGGTAAAAAATCCTAAAAAATGACCCTCACTTAATAAGAATAACATGCTGAAGTGTTGTGAAATACATGAAGACACATTTTTATAGACGGATAAGTTGAGAGTGACTCTTGAAGGACCAGCACCACATCCTCTTGTGCCACTGTTTGAAGAATTAATCTTCCAGAATAGCAGTAAGTTTTAGGAGCTCATTTTTAGTCAATCTCTGCAAGACCGACTTTTCAGGACAGGAGACGGACTAAAAATTAACTCCAAAACTTACTGCGACATGGAGAACTTGAAAAATAAGAAAAACAGCTTAGTACAGTTTAAAAGCAAATAGAAAGTCCTATTTTTTTTTATTTCTTTCTTTTCTTTCTTTTTCTTTTTTTTTGCAGATTTGCACATGCACAAGGTTTAAAATGTTCATGACATACTTTTAAAAAATATTGAAATTTTGAGCAGCTGTATGTTTGAGCACCTGCATTCCTCTCGGTAAAAGATGAAAAAATGGGATTTACAAAATAATTTTGACTCGAGTTATTTATTAATGAGTAATGTCTCTATTGGTGGTGGTTGAGGAGATTCCCCCCTTCTATGTAAAGCACCTTGAGTACCCAGAAAAGTGCTATATAAATGTAACAAATTATTATTATTATTAACAGGTTTTAACAGTGTTATTACAACATTTAGCCACTTTTTATTAATTAAAAAATACTCTGAAATGTTTTATGTAAATGTTAATGTTAAGTGTAAGTAAAATGTTTAGTACTGTAAGGTCTTTCATGACACTACATATGCTGGCGTGTGAATTTGATAGGTGCTTGATATAAAATAAATGGTGCTTAAAAAAGTCCTTGAATCTGGTGTTCATGAAAGAGTGGGAACCCTGTGTAATGTAAACTTTCTGAACATATAATATAAACTTCTGGGGGGAAAAGCAACTTTGCTGTCTCAGCATTCCTCCTCAGGTATGATGGCTTTTGTAGTCAGAAATTTCTCTGATGAAAGTTATAACTGAAGCTGAAACGCATGCGCAGAAAAAATAAATAAAATGCAGTGAGTACTTTACAGGTTGACTCCTGTAAGGAGTAAAAATTACTGTGGGGTTTTTCTACTAGAAGTCATTATAAATAGTATTTAAGTACAAATCTCCCAAAATAATTCTTAAGTAGTAAACAAGTAAAAAGAAAACGTTTTATAAGTATTTTACACCCCGGTAATGCTTGTAATGTCATCACTGTGTTTTATGATTGTTTTTCAATCATCACATTTAAAAACACAAACAAACGTTTGCTCTTTGTTGTGTTTATAAAACACAGAACACTTAAAAATGCTGCGATTAAATAAAGGTATGAGGAAGAGAAATAATATAAGTATCTGGGTGAGGAGGAAGAAGCTGTGTCCAGAAAGCTGAAAATCCTCCTATTGTCTTGTCTGTCAGTTTGATGGTTTAATTTCACCTGCTGCTCAACACCTCACAGTTTGAAGAGTATATAAGTCATCATCAGACACTAGTCGATCAGAAGCGAAGCACACGAGCAGAAGAAGAAACTCACAACATGGGGATTCACTACCAGCTGTGTTTTCTTGCGAGCCTGCTGCTTGTTATTCATTCTGGAGCGATTTCACTGCCATCTGACAAAGATGAAGCCATCGCAGAGGTATGTTTTTTTCATATAATACTTGTATTTGCCCGTTTTGCAGTTGCCCATAATTTGTCCAATAATTCCTTGTTTATTTTCCTTTTAGGATTACCTGAGAGACTTCTCCAATCTGAGAGACCCTGCCAGTTTTCTTCCAGAAGAAAAGATCGATCCACTGTCTGAAAGGGAGAACAAGATGGAGAAGCTTCCTGTCTCTGGAATGCTAGACAAAGAATACCTGAATAGGAAGTGGATGTACGGGTGTTACAGACGATGTCTTTGGTCGTGCCGAAGATATTGAATGCAACTTTTCAAGAAACCAATGAATTGAAACTGAATAAAATGTCTTTGAAACTGATAATAAATAAATAAATAAATAGCAGGCAAAATATTTGACTTTGTTTTTACAGTTTTTTACAGCTTAATTTCTCAAAACTCTACACACAAAACCACAATACACACACACAACATGCAAATCGTTACACACATCTTGGAAAAGCAAACACTTCTTTCAAAACTATTTTAACTCTTTTAAAAATGGTATCTTTGCATAGTAACTCTACACACAAGCATAAAATACTTAGCCACATAAATACATGCCAATGTGAAAAATGTAAAACACTGTTCTGGTGTGTTTTTTGCTTGTTGAGAGCGCAGCGGAGTGCACAGGATTTTGTCATATCACTTGCAGATACATGCAAATGCACATATACACTGTATATACAGTGTGTATGCACCATTGATGAATTTTACACTATTTACTTCTCGCTCTGATGACGTCAGTTTAACAGCTTGGGGAGAATCCGCTTGTGTGTATGACGTAAGGAATGCTGTTTCCGGGTCCAAATCTCTACTCGTTTTCACTTTAGAATCTCAACAGCCATCAATGAGCACTATTTAATACTACATATTTAAGCTAAGCATATACACATTTTGCTGGGAACACTACAGTCTCTGTGTTCACAGTGTCTCAGACACTAATATTTTAGTTGAAACACTGTCTGGTCATCTGGGATTTCAGTATACAGGTGCTGGTCATTTAATTAGAATATCATCAAAAAGTTGATTTATTTAACTAATTCCATTCAAAATGTGAAACTTGTATATTATATTCATTCATTACACACAGACTGATATATTTCAAATGTTTATTTCTTTTAATTTTAATGATTAGAGCTTACAGCTCATGAAAGTAAAAAATCAGTATCTCAAAATATTAGAATATTTACATTTGAGTTTGAATAAATGACCATCCCTACAGTATAAATTATGGGTATCTCTTGTTCTTTGAAACCACAATAATGGAGAACACTGCTGACTTGGCAATGATCCAGAAGACGAACACTGACGCCCTCCACAAAGAGGGTAAGTCACAGAGGGTCATTACTGAAAGGTGTGGCTGTTTAGAGAGTGCTGTATCAAAGCATATTAAATGCAAAGTTGACTGGAAGGAAGAATTTGGGTAGGAAAAGGTGCACAAGCAACAGGGATGACTGCAAGCTTGAGAATACTGTCAAGCAAAGTCAAGTCAAGTCACCTTTATTTATATAGCGCTTTTACAATACAGATTGTGTCAAAGCACTTAACAGTATCAAATTGGAGGATAGAGTGTCAGTAATGTATAATGATAAGATTAAACACTCAATTTTCAATTTTCAGTTAAAGGCATTTCATTATTGAATTCAGAGATGTCATTGTCTAGCTCAGTTTAGTTTAAATAGTATCTGTGCAATCAAATCGGCGATAATCGCTAGAAATTAAGTGTCCCCAACTGAGCAAGCCAGAGGCGACAGCGGCAAGGAACCAAAACTCCCTCTGTGACAGAATGGAGAAAAAAAACCTTGGGAGAAACCAGGCTCAGTCGGGGGAAACCCGCAGTTCAAAAGTTTATATTTCTATTTTAATTTGTTGCAATTTCTAACAATAGTAGTATTATGTAGTTAGGTATTTTATTATATTTTAGTTATTTTGTTATTTTTGGTTGATATATCTGGGGATATATCTCTGGGGGTCATCTGGGTGTCCTGGTCTCCGCTGACGATCAGGGCTGTAGACATCATCTCTTGGTGCTAATCCACCATCTGATCGGATACGGACTGAGAAACAGACTAGGAAAGAAACAGACAAATACTGTATTAGTGTAGATGCCATTCAACTTACGATGTAACGAGTACATCGTGTGTTATGGGGAGTGTTCCCGGTTCCGGTTGATCTAATTAATGCAGCCTAACAATCCTTTAACGGATTTGAATATTAGAAGCGTATTAATGTGTTATGTGTAAGCCAGGCTAAAGAGATGGGTCTTTAATCTAGATTTAAACTGACAGAGTGTGTCTGCCTCCCGAACAGTGTTAGGTAGACTGTTCCAGAGTTTGGGTGCTAAATAGGAATAGTATCTGCCGCCCGCAGTCGATTTTGATATTTTAGGTATTATCAAACAGCCGGAGTTTTGAGAACGCAGCGGACGTGGAGGACTATAATGCGATAAGAGCTCGCTCAAGTACTGAGGAGCGAAGCCATTCAGGGCTTTATAAGTAATTAACAAGATTTTAAAATCTATCCGATGCTTGATAGGGAGCCAGTGCAGTGTTGACAGAACCGGGCTAATATGATCATATTTCCTGGTTCTAGTAAGGACTCTAGCTGCTGCATTTTGGACTAACTGTAGTTTGTTGATCAAGCGTGCAGAACAACCACCCAATAAAGCATTACAATAGTCTAACCTTGAGGTCATAAACGCATGAATTAACATTTCTGCATTTGACGTTGAGAGCATTGGTCGCAATTTAGATATGCTTTTGAGATGAAAAAATGCAGTTTTACAGATGCTAGAAACATGGCTTTCAAATGACAGATTGCTATCGAACAGCACACCTAGGTTCCTGACTGATGAAGAAGAATTGACAGAGCAGCCGTCAAGTGTTAGATAATGTTCTAGGTTATTACATGTGGGGTTTTAGGTCCGATAATTAACACCTCTGTTTTTCAGAATTTAGCAGTAAAAATTACTCGTCATCCAGTTTTTATATCGACTATGCATTCCGTTAGTTTCTCAATTTGGTGTGTTTCACCTGGCCGCGAAGAAATATAGAGCTGAGTATCATCAGCATAACAGTGAAAGCTAACACCATGTCTCCTGATAATATCTCCCAAGTGTAACATGTAAAGCGTGAAAAGTAACGGCCCTAGTACTGAGCCTTGAGGTACTCCATACTGCACTTGTGATCGATATGATACCTCTTCATTCACTGCTACGAACTGATGGCGGTCAGATAAGTACGATTTGAACCATGCTAAGGCACTTCCACTAATGCCAACAAAGTTTTGTAGTCTATTCAAAAGAATGTTGTGGTCGATAGTGTCGAACGCAGCACTAAGATCCAGTAGAACTAATAAAGAGATACAACCACGATCAGATGATAGAAGCAGGTAATTTGTAACTCTAATGAGAGCAGTCTCAGTACTATAATACGATCTAAATCCTGACTGGAATTCCTCACAGATATCATTTTTCTCTAGGAAGGAATATAATTGTGAGGATACTACCTTTTCTAGTATCTTTGACAGAAAAGGAGATTTGAGATCGGTCTGTAATTAACTAGATCTTTGGGGTCAAGTTGTGGTTTTTAATGAGAGGCTTAATAACAGCCAATTTGAAGGTTTTGGGGACATATCCTAATGACAATGATGAATTAATAATAGCCAAAAGAGGATCTATGACTTCTGGAAGCAGCTCTTTTAGTAGTTTAGATGGAATCGGGTCTAACATACATGTTGTTGGTTTAGATGATTTAACAAGTTTATACAATTCTTCCTCTCCCACAGTAGAGAATGAGTGGAATTGTTCCTCAGGGGTCTATAGTGCGCTATCTGATGCGATACTGTAGCTGACGGCTGCAGGGATACAATTTTATCTCTGATAGTATCGATCTTGGAAGTAAAGTAGTTCATAAAGTCATTACTGCTATGCTCTTGGGAAATGCCAACACCTGTTGATGCTTGATTTTTCGTTAATTTAGTTACTGTATTGAATAAATACCGGGGTTATGTTTGTTTTCTTCTAGAAGAGACGAAAAGTAATCAGATCTAGCAGTTTTAATGCTTTTCTGTAGGATAGGGTACTTTCCGCCAAGCTAAACGAAATACCTCTAATTTAGTTTTCCTCCAGCTGCGCTCCATTTTCTGGGCTGCTCTCTTTAGGGCGAGTGTGCTCATTATACCACGGTGTTGGACTCTTATCCTTAATCTTCCTTAAGCGTAAAGGAGCAACCGCATCTAAAGTGCTAGAAAAGAGAGAGTCCATAGTTCCTGTTACATCATCAAGTTGTTCTGAGCTATTGGATATGCTGAGGAACTGAGATAAGTCAGGAAGATTATTTATAAAGCAGTCTTTTGTGGTAGAGGTAATGGTTCTACCATATTTGTAACAAGAAGTTGGCTTTACAGCTTTAGCTATATGGAATATACAGGAGACTAGATAATGATCTGAGATATCATCGCTCTGCTGCAAAATTTCAATGCCACTGACATCAATTCCATGTGACAGTATTAAATCTAGAGTATGATTTCGACAATGAGTAGGTCCTGACACGTGTTGTTTAACACCAATTGAGTTTAGAATGTCTATAAATGCTGATCCCAACGAATCTCTTTCATTATCAACATGGATATTAAAATCACCAACGATTAGGACTTTATCTGCAGTCAGCACTAACTCCGATAGAAGATCAGAAAATTCTTTAATAAAGTCTGTATGGTGCCCTGGTGGCCTGTATACAGTAGCCAGTACAAACATCACAGGGGATTTATCATTAACACTTGTTTCTTTGGATAACGTTTGGATGAAGCACCATTACTTCGAACGAATTATACTTGAAACCCAACCTCTGAGAGATACTGAAAATATTTCTATAAATTGTAGCAACACCTCCCCCTTTACCTTTTGGACGCGGTTCATGTTTGTAACAGTAATCTTGGGGTGTAGACTCGTTTAAAGTAATGTAATCATCTGGTTTTAGCCAGGTTTCTGTCAGACAAAGCACATCTAGTTTATGGTCAGTGAACATATCATTTACAAAAAGTGCTTTTGAAGAAAGGGATCTAATATTTAATAAGCCAAGCTTTATCATGTGTTTATCTGTATTATATCGTTTTTTTATTTGTTGAACATCAATTAAATTGTTACTATTACTTTGGTTTGGATGTTTTCTGTATTTTCTAGTTCGGGGAACAGACACAGTCTCTATAGTGTGATATCTAGGTGAAAAAGTTTCTATGTGCTGAGAGTTAACTGACTTCTGTGACGTGAGGCGGCTAGCAGACGGTCGGTTTAGCCAGTCTGTCTGCTTCCTGACCTGGGCTCCAGTTAGTCAAGTACAAACTCTAAGACTATGTGCCATATTTCTAGAGAGAGGAGCGGCACCACCCCAGGAGGGATGAACACCATCTCTTTTCAACAGGTCAGGTCTGCCCCAAAAATTCTTCCAATTGTCTATAAAGCCTATGTTATTTTGCGGGCACCACTTAGACATCCAGCCATTAAGTGACGACAGTCTGCTATGAATCTCATCACCCCGGTAAGCAGGGAGCGGACCAGAGCATATTACAGTGTCTGACATCGTACTTGCAAGTTCACACACCTCTTTAACATTATTTTTGGTGATCTCCGACTGGCGAAGTCGAACATCATTAGCGCCGACGTGGATAACAATCTTACTGAATTTATGTTTAGCATTAGTCAGCACTTTTAAATTTGCCAAGATGTCAGGCGCTCTGGCTCCTGGTAAACAATGGACTATGGTGGCTGGTGTCTCTATTTTCACGTTCCGCATAATAGAATCGGCAATAACTAGAGCACTTTCATCAGGTTTCTCAGTGGGTGCTTCACTGAGTGGGGAGAACCTGTTTGATGTTCTGATCGGAACGGAAGAGTGGTGTTTTGACCCGCGACTATGCCGCCTCACTGTCACCCAGTTGCCCTGCTGCACGGGCTCAACCGAAACCGAACAATGTACAGGACTCCCTGAGCTAGTCGCATCCAAAGCAGTATCTACAGCCCTCACATTCTTACTGTCCTCAATTAAAGTTTGGATGCGTGTCTCTAGTTCTAAAACCTTCTCTGTCAGCCTAACTATTTCCCTGCATTTATCACATGTGAATCCCTCGCTGCTGACAGAGACAGATAAACTATACATGTGGCAAACAGTGCAAACAACAATAGCAGGAGAAGAAGCCATTACTCACCGTGATTGATGAATGATACCAACTTAACTTACCACTTACCACTGTTGTTTGATGAGCTTGTGAAAAACGGAGCGAGGAAAAAAATAAAATAATAATAGGCGCGAATAGAAATGCGGTTTTTAAAGGCGAACGATCAAATTAGTTAGATTAGTTTGAAAGATAACACCAGAAATATGGTGGGAATTAAGTTATATATTATCACTTTAGACAAAAGGGATTGAAAGTAAGGTAGAGATTCAATAAAAAGCAAAGGTACACGGAGCTACAAACACAAACCTCTCAGCAGCACAACAGACTGAAGCAATCGAACTCAGATGTTTGAATCAAAGCTGATTCAAACACTTGTGAGAGCTTCACAAGGAGAGAACTGAAGCTGGAGTCAGTGCATCAAGAGTCACCACGCTCAGACGTCTTCAGGAAAAGGGCTACCAAGCCACTTCTGAACCAGAGACAACGTCAGAATCGTCTTACCTGGGCTGTGGAGAAAAAGAACTGGACTGTTGCTCAGTGGTCCAAAGTCCTCTTTTCAGATGAAAGTAAATTTTGCATTTCCTTTGGAAATCAGGGTCCCAGAGTCTGGAGGAAGAGAGGAGAGGAACACAATCCACGTTGCTTGAGGTCCAGTGTGAAGTTTCCACAGTCAGTGATGGTTTGGGGTGCCATGTCATCTGCTGGTGTTGGTCCACTGTGTTTTCTGAGGTCCAAGGTCAATGCAGCTGTATACCAAGAAGTTTTAGAGCACTTCATGCTTCCTGCTGCTGACAAGCTTTATGGAGATGCAGATTTCATTTTCCAACAGGACTTAGCACCTGCACACAGTGCCAAAGCAACCAGTATCTGGTTTAAGGACCATGGTATCCCTGTTCTTAATTGGCCAGCAAACTCGCCTGACTTTAACCCCATAGAAAATCTATGGGGTATTGTGAAGAGGAAGATGCGATATGCCAGACCCAACAATGCAGAAGAGCTGAAGGCCACTATCAGAGCAACCTGGGCTCTCATAACACCTGAGCAGTGCCACAGACTGATCGACTCCATGCCACGCCGCATTGCTGCAGTAATTCAGGCAAAAGGAGCCCCAACTAAGTATTGAGTGCTGTACATGCTCATACTTTTCAGTGTGCCAAGATTTCTAAAAATCCTTTCTTTGTATTGGTCTTAAGTAATATTCTAATTTTCTGAGATACTGAATTTGGGATTTTACTTAGTTGTCAGTTATAATCATCAAAATTAAAAGAAATAAACATTTGAAATATATCAGTCTGTGTGTAATGAAAGAATATGATATACAAGTTTCACTTTTTGAATGGAATTAGTGAAATAAATCAACTTTTTGATGATATTCTAATTATATGACCAGCACCTGTAGATAAAGGTTAGGATTATAATTTTTCAGTATTACATGACATCTTGGGTGTACTGTATATTAGCACTGTTCGTTGTTTTCTCGGGGCT